>NC_058097.1:34078700-34389800 GCF_020171115.1 Neogale vison | reverse complement strand
AGGGTCCGGGAATCAAGCCTTGTGTCAGGCCCTCGGCTCAGTAGGGAGTCTGCTTCTCTGTGCTCAATCTCTCACTCAAATAAATACATAAAATCTTAAAATAAAAAAGAGAAAGAAAGAAAGAGAAAGAAATACTTTCTACTCCTCATCCTTACAAAAATGATATTTTTCTATATGAACATGATGGGATAGTCATGTATGTGCATATGTCACATACCATTTGTGAATAAATATATACGCATGTATCAGGACTCCATGCCCCTGATGGTGGTGCTGGGGAGAAGGTTTCAGCAGCACGCCCCTTGATCATTTCTCCAGCTCTCCAGTTCAGTGAGGCCTTTATTCCAAAGCAAGTCTATCTCAAATTCTCCCTATCCTATCCTTTCCTGGATCTTCAATAAATTATAAAAGACATAAGCTCAATCAGCCTCAGAAACATTTTTGTAAATAACTCTTTTTAAAAGATTTTTTTCATTTATTTGAGAGAGAGAGCAAGAGGAGGAGGAGGGGCAAAAGGAGAAGGAGAAACAGAATCCTGCGGAGTGAGGGGCCCAGTGCAGGGCTTGATCCCAGGATCCTGAGATCATGACCTGAGCTGAAGGCAGACACTTAACTGACTGAGCCACCCTGGCGCCCCTATAAATAACATATATATATATATATATATATATATATACACACACACACACATATATATGTACTTCTGTATATATACACAGAAATCAGTGTGTGGCATTGCAGAATCAGTAGCATATAGTGGTTAAGGATGGAAACTCTAGAAGCAGATCCCAGCTCAAATCTCTAAAATTTCAATTTCCCCAACTATAAAATGAAAACACTAACTTCAAAGCATTGGGAGTTAATTGAGGATTAAATAATGTATGGGAAGTGCTTAACACAATGTCTTAAACATTGTAAACACTCAATACGTGGTAGCTATTATTTGCAAATAATATATATATATATATATATTTTTTTTTTTTAATTAGAAGGATCTTGGGAGAAATAAGCATCCCACCTTCTGGGTCACTATTAAAATCTGTCCAATGGAAGTGCACAAAGTATTTGCTAAAGGAAGGGGCTTGGGTTTTTCATTTTTGTTGGTTTGCCTTATGAGCTAAGGAAGGACTTACAGAAGGAAGAGCAAACTACGATGATGTCAAATGAATTAGGAAAGTAGTTTGGAATCTGAAAGGGCCTTTAAAACGATAGATTAGTGAAGCAGAAACACATGCGGACAACAATGAAAGAAGAAGCTCTCTAATGAAAGACAAAACCTGTTCTTGGGCAGAAAGCTTGAGTTCTGGCCTCAGCTTTAACCCTCAGAGCTTAAAACCCTGAACAAGTCCCTTGGCTCACACACAGAAAAGGTGGTCGTCCCTTCTCAGGACCAGGAAAACTTGGCTTAGTGTGAACAACTTTATTTTTTATTTAAATGGCTGAGTTGTAAAGATCTTTTTAAAAAGAATTTGTTTATTTATTTGACTGGGGGGGTAGGGAGAGGGTTGGGGAGAGCACAAGCAGGGGGAGCAGCAGGCAGAGAGAGAGAGAGAGAGAGAGAAGCAGACTCCCCGCTGAGCACGGAGCCTGATGAATGCGGAGCTCCATCCTAGGACCCTGGGATCATGACCTGAGCCGAAGGCAGACACTTAACTGACAGAGACACCCAGGTGTCCAAGTTGTGAAGATCTTGTAATCCATCTTCATTCTTTCCTCTCACTTAAGGAGCTCAGAGAGAAAACTCTCAGCGATCTCTAAGAACACATGGTACACAATCCCATGGCATGCATTAGCGGGAAATGATGTCTGTGGAAGTGCTCTCTAAGCTCTAAGTCATGAATCAGGCACAACCCCATGATCTAGCAGTAGATCCTATAACTACTATAATTCAAAGCAGTGATGCACATGTTATTTCCAGATACCTGAAACAATTGAAATGAGATTTGAGAATGTCTATGATTCTGTTGGTGATAAAGTCACAGGTAGTAATAATACTATTACAGTTTTTTACCTCCTTCATAATCGGTGGAAATGCTAAGTTTCAATTAGTAAAAATAAAGACAATTTTTCCTTAACCAAATTCACGGGTCTTCTGAATTTAGCTCAGGAGTCCATGGACCACAGGCTAGGCAACATCCAGACTAACAATGTCTGAAGTTGCTTCTGACTCCGATACAGTTGAATTCCAGAGAGTTATTTAAATGGGGGAAGACAGTAGGGGACATTTTGGGATAATGGGGTGAAATTTTACTATCTTAGCAGCTGGCACCATAGTATATCATAGGGCAGAAACTGGTTTTGTTTACAGAGTGCTTTGTTACATCGCCTGGGATAGACTATGATATCCTCATGACTTGTCTGGCAGGAAAAGTCATCAAAATCAAGAACTGAACTTCTCTGCATAACACATGTCCAGGAACCAGGAGCCTGGGGCAGGGAGAACTCAGAAGATGGCATGAAGGATGCCAGAAGTCTGAGGGAGTAGACATGGAGAGACTGTGTTGAAAGATGGTGCCTGATATTCAATTGGAAGTTGTTGAGTTACTGGGATAGAAACCCATCTTTTGGGATGCCTGGGTGGCTCAGTGGGTTAAAGCCTCTGCCTTTGGCTCAGGTCATGATCCCAGGGTCCTGGGATTAAGCCCAGCATCAGGATCCCTGCTCAGCGGAGAGCCTGCTTCCTCCTCTCTCTCTACCTACTTGTGATCTCTGTCTGTCAAATAAATAAATAAATAATCTTTAAAAAAAAAAAAAAAAAGAAAGAAAGAAAGAAACCCCTCTTTTGGCCCAAAACTTCATTGAAGTCATCTACAAGTACAAAGGAAATAAAGGAAAGTACTGGGTTCTCCCAGGTCAATGTGATGAAGGAAAGGAGAGTTTATATTGCCTATTGAAATGCTCAAGAGGTCCCAACCAAAAGAGGTCATGAAAATAAAAGTGCCTTGAAAATACATAAACTTTGAGGAACACATTAAAATGAGAGTTTAAAAACCCTCCTGTTTTGGGACGCCTGGGTGGCTCAGTCTGTTAAGCATCTGACTTTGACTCAGGTCATGATCCCAGGGTCCTGGGGTCAAGCCCTGCATTGGGCTTCCTGCTCAGTGGGGAGCCTGGTTCTCCCTCTGCCGCTGCTCTATGTGCTTGTACTTTCTCTCTTTCTCTGACAAATAAATAAATAAAATCTTAAAAAAAAACAAAACAAAACAAAAAAAAAAAACCTCCTGTCTAGATCACATAGGACAGAATAATCTTGGCTAATCTTTGAGTTCTAAGAGTGTGGTCTCTGATCAACAGCATCGGCAACATCTGGAAACTTGTGAAAAAAGCAAATTCTTAGGCCCTAGACCCATTAAAGCAGAAAGTATGGGGGTGGGAGCCAGCAAGCTGTGTTTCAGTCCTCCAGGCGATGCTGGTGCTCATTCAAGTCTGAGAGCCCCTGCCATGAGGCAATTTTATGTTCATAATTGTGTCCCAGCCTCATATACCCCATAGAAGTTATCCAATCCAATTTCCCACACATACAGAATCCCTGCCAGCACTCAGCCTTGGAGGAACGCTCCAAGCCTGCGGGTATCTGCTATGTCCCCTCACCCAATACCCAGGAGAGGTGTCAGAGAAGGCTTCCAGCCATTCAGAGCTCCCTGCCCCAAACCAGCTACTCCCTTAGGGGGACTTTTCCAATGACCTGAGCATCTGTGCCTTCTGGGCCTGGGGCTGACCTTTGGAGTGACTTCTAGAGGAAGCCTTTCAGGAAAAAGATGAGTGATCCTGGTTCCCTGGTGGCTTTCCTGTGACCAGCCTCCATTTAGCAGCATTTCTCTTAAAATGGAGGGTCCAGAGCCGGGGACGATGCAAGGTAGGGCCAGGGCCAGTGACACTATTGCTTCCTCCCATCCATACATCCACCTGTGGATGATGTCACTGTGGTCACACAGCTTGCGTGGAAGTCCTTCACTGCATTTGCCCAGGAGGAAGGCTAGTTAGGAGGAGACTAGACGTGGGGCGCCTGAGTAGCTCAGTCAGTTGGGCACCTGCCTTTGGCTCAGGTCATGATCCCGGAGTCCTGGGATCGAGCCCAGCATCGGACTCCCTGCTCAGCAGGACTCTGCGTCTCCCTCTGCCTGCTGCTCCCCATGCTTGTGCTCTCTCTCTCTCTCTCATTCCATCTCAAATAAATAAATAAAATCTTAAAAAAAAAAAAAAAAAAAAAAAGAAAGGAAGGAAGGAGAAGCCTAGACCTGAGGATAAATTAGGTCCATTAAAACCCCTGGGCACCTCTCAACTCTAGAGAATGAGCTGATGGTTACCAGAGGAGAGGTGGGGGGTGCAGAGGAAGTAAGTGATGGAGATGAAGGAGAGCAGTTGTCCTGATGAGCACCGGGCAATGTATGGAAATGTCGAATCATTTCATTGTACACCGGAAACTAATATTACGTTGTCTGGTAACAAACACGAATTTAAAAATTTAAAACAACAACAACAAAACAATTAATTCATTAATTTAATTAAGAACTAAAATAAAACAAACCAACCAACAAACAAACCTGGGCACCAAAAGTACTCTGATCTCCTCCCCACCGGGATGTAATTGAGAATACACATAACAGCAAACCATTATATAAATATGAGAAAGTAGAACCAAGTTCTACACTCACTCATTACAGCGATTTTCACATTATTTTCAAAATATCAAATGTTAATTTCTAAAATTTTATTATAAAATAGTTCAGATGACCAAAAATACATACTTAAGAATTATTGAAAGAAAACAAAGTTATATACTTAACCACTCAGCTTTAAAAATATTACCAATATTGTTAAAGTATACATATGATTTTTCAAAAAGTTCTGTTTTATTGCTGCTTGGAACCAGTGGTTCTCAGGTTTTGCTTCACGTTAGATTTACCTAAAGCTTTAAAAAGCCCAAGGCTCAGTCTCCACCTTAAACCAATGAATCAGTGCTCCAAGGAGTAGACATAAGTGTTTTAAGGATTCCTTGGGTAATTTTTTTTTTAATTTTTTAATTTTCAGCATAACAGTATTCATTGCATGGAGCACCACACCCAGTGCTCCATGCAATCCATGCCCTCTATAATACCCGGTGAACCATGAGAGACTATGGACTCTGAAAAACAATCTGAGCGGTTTGAAGTGGTGGGGGGGGTTGGAGGTTGGGGTACCAGGTCCTTGGGTAATTCTAATCATTCCAGCAGGAGGGGCTGCTTCAAGGGAAGGTAGAGAAGGGCTCCGTCTTCTGTGGGCTACCTCAGGGGCCCACACCTCCCCTGGGGATTCTCAGCCGATCTGAATCAGAAACCAACAGTGTCTCCCTTCATTTTTGGGAGGAGCCTGCCATCTGCTGGCCAACTCAAGGAAAATATGGCCTCTATGGCTGGCCTGGGGAAGGTCCCTTGGGTCAAGTACCATGGCTAAGTGGCACGGATTGTGAAACTCCTTCTCGCTGGTGATGCATGAAGTCATCCCACAGCAGCTCTGGGAGGAGGGCAGGGCAGGGCAAATAGAGTCAGTTTCAACTTGCAGACAAGCAGCTCTATGACCCCAGGGTTTGGACAGGATGGGAGCTGAAGGGGTCCCCAGGCACTCTTCAGGGCCTAAGAGAAAGGCAAGGACACGGGAAAGGGATAAACTGGACAAAGGGATTTTTAAGAGAGAAAAGACACCCACCTAGGGAAAGGCCTTGGGAAAAGAAGCAGGGGATACCTAAGAACCTCAGGAAGGGAAGAGAAGTTGATACACACATCTCACTAACTCCGGAACTTGGGCTTTTTCCTGTTTGGTCCAAAGATTATAACAGCCTGTCATAGTTCTTTCCCGAGGGGATTTATTTGCTGTTCTATCTGCCTGGAACATTTTCTCTTGCACCAGCAAATATTTGTGCAGGTTTCAGGTCAGTAAACCACAAGCTTCCTTCTACCTGGAAGCCTGCTCTAACTGTCCTCACCTCCTGCTACTCTGTCCTTGCCTCTTGCCACTCAGTTCTGGAACCATCTATTTACTTGTTCGTTGTTCACTCATTCTCATAAGATCTCAAATTCCATGAGGAAAGGGACATGATTATACTCCCAGCACCTACCCCAGTGCAAGAAACAGAACAAGAAATATCTGTTTGCTGAATTGATTTTTCTTATGGCAAGACCAGACACTGTAATCTGAAAACAAAAAGAGAATGCCCTGAAAACTATTTTGCTCCCAACAATGAGTTCTCCCTGGTGGTAAAGTGAAAATAATTATCTTTTTCTATGTATGTCTCTATAACCACTTGGGCAAGTGGGGAGACCAATAACCTTATTTCTAGTTGGCACATGTTACAAACTAACTCTTTATTCCATTCATTTATGCTCTAATCAGGAAGTAAACATGGTAGACAGCTACTATTTGGGGCCTGCCCAACGTCTATATCCATTTATCTTTCATGTAGTAAGACCACCCCAATTTTATTTTGGAGAAATAACCCCTTCCATTCTTAGCCCATGTGATTCAGGACAGCTGACCCCATCCCCCGGTCTAGGTGTGGGCATGGGACTTGGGACTAGCTAGTCACTGTATTCTAACAGCCTAGCACGTGATTGGTTCAGGGATGAGCACATGACCCAAGTCAACCCAGTGAAATTTAGCCATGGGACTTTTGCTGGGATCATTTGGGGGAAAGAAGACCTAGGGTAGCTGAGCTGGCAGTACATGAGCCTAGAAGCTGCTAGCTGCCTTGCCACCACTATGATGAGAGAGGGGGCCAAAGAGTGAAGCCATAAAACGAAAGTAGAGCTGAGAGAAGAAGAAGTAGAGCTCATAAGACATACACCTTTTAGATACTGGCACCCAACCTAGAATATTTCTGGACATTTCCATTCCATTAACCAATGAAGCCCCTTTTCCAGAAGTCAGTATGAGGGACTCTCTCCTCCCTGCAGCTGAATGAATACTAGCTAACAAGAAAGCAGAACACAGAATGTGACTTCTTCTTGTTCTTTTTTTTTTTTTTTTACAAAATCAATACAGCATTTGCAATACTTTTAAAACTATAATAAGCTTTCACATTACTATGAAGTTACTCAACATGTCAGTTAAAAAGAGGCACGTGATGATTTGACCACATGGTCTTAAGTGGTGCAGGGGTTCCCAGATCTGACGAACCACAGAGTGGCCTATTCCAGGTTTTGCTCCCACGATCTTCTTTTCCATCCCATTGCCAGCACCCCTGGGTACATTTCAGGCTGCCTTCAGGAGAAGTAGCCATCTCTGCACAAGAAGGTCATAGACCTCAGGCTCACAGCGACACTTGGCTCTACCATCAGCCCGCACAGAGTCACCGGTCCTCTTTAACTCAGGGAAGAATGGGCTGTTGCCAGCAGGGCAGCAAAAACGGACTCAGGCTTCTGCTTTAGGACCTCGGGCCTGTCAAACTCCACAACCTGAGAGATGGAGAAAGTGGGGGAGGGGAGGACAGCATTGAGATTAACCTTGAAGGATCCAAATGCCTCCTGGGACACTGGCCTGAGCACATGTCCTCCCACTGGCCCCAGGCACGTGGCTCTCACCTTCCCATTGCTCATAACCAGGATGCGGTCACAGTTGAGCACAGTGGTGACACGGTGTGCGATGACCAGCACTGTGCAGCCCTGGAAGGCTTTGCGGATGGTGTGCTGGATCAAGGTATCGGTTTCCAAGTCAATGGAAGCTGTGGCTTCATCAATAAGGATGATCTGGTGAATACAAAATAGGGGTGAGGGAAGATTGCTTGGGCCCTGAGAAGGAGTTTTGGGTCTACCACTAATCCACGAGTCCCTTAGCTGAAAGGAGAGAGATACGGATTGAGTTCAAACCCACTTTGAGTTGTCCATTATGTTAGAGAATATTAGGTCTCAACCAAGACTGTGTGTGTGTGTGTGTGTGTGAGTGTGTGTGTAACCAGAGAATTAAAATCTTGAAAATGAAAATATTCTAGGGCACCTGGGTGACTCAGTTGGTTAAGCATCTGCCTTTGGCTCAGGTCATGATCCCAGAGTCCTGGGACTGAGCCCCACATCGGGATCTCTGCTCAAGTGGGAAACCTGCTTCTCCCTCCTCCACTCCCCCTGCTTGTGTTCCCTCTCTCACTGTGTCTCTTTCTCTTAAATAAATAAAATATTTTTTAAAAATGAAAATGAAAATATCCCAGTGGCAACTTATTGTTTTATGAACTGCCTTCTGATTTGCCTGAATTAACATAGCCCAACATTCCCCAAAGTGAGGTATGCGCACACACTTGGATGACATGTGAGATGGTATGGCTGGAAAACAGATAAACTTTCTCTTTAGCATTTTTATTTTATCTTATTAACAACATGCATTAGAAAAATATGACTAGCACAGAAATATGATTTCACAAATGTTACTGTTTAGAATGAGACTGTTTTAAAAAAGAGGGCATCATGAGTAAGCCAAAGGAGAGATTTGTGCACCGATGGTACAAAAATCATACAGTGATGACTCAGATTTGGGAAACAATGGAGAAAGCAACCTTGGCACCAGTGTTCTGGTAATTGTAAAAGAAGGAACCCAGTGGTTGAGTAAGTGCTACATGTGTATTGCAGATCCTGTCTTTCATCTCTGCTAGAAAGAAGGGTATAGTCTTCCTTCCTGTAAAATCTTTTCCCCAGCTTCTGACCCCACTGGGCTCTGTCTGCTGTTTTCCCAGAGCTCTGACCATCTGTATCAACAGTTTTTGCATTTATCATTAATTAACCATGGTGTGTGCTGTGAGTGCATGTGAGTACCCGTGTGCACATGTGTATACATGTGTGAGTGTGGAGGTGTACGTACATATGAGTATGTGTGTCTGGGCTCACTTATGAAAGTTTGCTCCCTACTAGCCCAGGTAGTCAAATCATCTAAAATTACTGACACCATATTTGGAAACTTCAAGAAGTGCTGTCTGAGTCAAGGGACTCAGAAGCAAAAATAAACTATTGGGATTTCATCAAGATAAATAGTTTATGCACAGGGAAGGAAACAGTCAACAAAAGTAGAAGGCAACCTATGGAACGGGAGGAGATATTTGCAGATGACATATCTGATGAAGGGCTCGTATCCAAGAAAAATAAAGAACTTAACAAACTCAACACCCCAAAAACTAACAACTGGCTAAGAGACACATGAAAAGATGCTCAACATCTCTCATTGTCAGGGAAATGCACACCAAAACTACAAGGAGATATCACCTCATAACTGTTGGAATGGCTAAAATCAATAACACAAGAAATAATAGGGGTCGATGAGGATGCAGAGAAACGAGAACCCTCTTACACTGTTGCTAAGAGTGCAAACTGGTGCAGCTGCTCTGGAAAACAGTATGGAGGTGCCTCAAAAAGTCAAAAACAGAACTACCATATATCCATCAATTGCACTACAAGGTATTTACCCAAAGGATACAAAAATACTGATTCAAAGGGATACATTCATCCCAATGTTTATAGCAGCATTATCTACAATAGCCGAATTATAGAACACAACCAAATGTCCATCGACAGATGAATGGATAAATAAGATATGGTGTGTACACACACACACACACACACACACACACACACACACACACACACGGTGGAATACTATCCATAAAAAAGAATAAAATCTTGCCATTTACAATGACATGGATGGAACTAGAGTGTATTATGCTAAGCAAAATCCACCAGAGAAAGACAAAAACCATATGATCTCACTCATATACAAAACTGAAGAAACAAAACAGATGAATATGGGGAGAAGGGAAGAGAGGCAAACCACTAAATAGACTCTTAACCATAGAGAACAAAGGAAAGGTTGTTATAGAGGAGATGGGCAGGGGAAGGGTTCAATGAATGATGGATATTACGGAGGGCACTTGTTGTAACGAGCACTGGGTATTTTAAGTGATGGATCACTAAATTCTACACCTGAAGCTAAAAAAATAAGAAGAAGGAGGAGGAGGAGGAGAAGAGGAAGAAGAAGCAGGAGAAGGAGAAAAAGAAGAAAATTTGCCCTGGAAGAGCTGTGATCTGATTTCCAACTCTAATGAAGAGAATGTCCTGCATCCAAGTTTTAGAAAAAATATGCAATAGACAACTGTTAAATTAATAAACTTCTAAACTTTCAACTTTTTGTAAGGAATGTGCATCATGATTTGGTTCTAGTGGTGGATCATTTCAGCTTATCTACAGAGTATCAGGATTTGGGAGAACCCAGGCTGAATCCCCACCTACATGTCTCTTCCAAACCAGGTATGTACAGAATGGCCATCAGTGACATGAGGAAGACCTTTAGGTGTTTGTGGAAAGGACATACAGTGCAGCACCCACTATCCTATGGAGATGGAGGGAGAAACAGCCAGTGTGGTTTCCCAAGCCAGGTGTCATCCGTGACCTCCCATGGCCATTCTGAGGACTCACCTTGGAGTTGCGAAGGAGGGCTCTTGCAATGCAGAGCAGCTGCCTCTCCCCCACAGAGAAGTTTCTGCCACTTTCCACCACTTCTGCCTGCAGTCCTTGGGGTAACTTTGAGATCTGTAATATCCAGGAAAATGAGATGTAGGCTATGTAGGCTTGTGGGTGTGTAGGCTACTGTGGGGTGAGACCTAACCTAATCCCCACAAGATCTCCCCTGAAACACTTGTAACAGTCCTTGCCTCTTTATATTCTAGCCACTGGTCTTTCTCTTCCTTACTTGTACCCCACTCACTTCAGTCTCAGGGTCTTTGCATATGCTAGTTCCTGTGCCTGGAATGTTCTCTCAAAGATCTGTGCCCTACTGCTTCATCAATATTGGGTCTCAGGTCCAGTGTCCCATCTGTAAAGAAGCTTTGCTTGACCACTTTATGTAAAGGAGCTGCTCCACAATTGAAGTGTCTGTTGGTCTCATTACCACCTTAAGAGAACTTACCACTATCTGAAAGTATCTTGTGTGTTTGTTGTCTGTGTCACCCATTGAATGCAAATACCAGGAGGGCAAACATCTTACCTACCTTGCTTTTGCTGCATCCCCCGAGCTTAGAATGTGCCTGGCTCACTGCTGGTGTCTGAATGCCTTCAGATTTGACTTAGGACTCCAAAACCACCTCACCTCCATGAGATCACTTAATCCATGCCCCCATAGTGGCAGCATCTGAATAATCATGTGAGATGAGCCCCAAGGACCAGCAGACACCACTGTTGAAGGGGCAGGTTAAGACCAAAAATCAGGTCTTAGAGCTACTTACTGTTGTGCTCAGGAATGTCCTCTCCAAGGCATCCCAGATCTGCTCATCCGTGTAGTGATCAAAAGGATCTAGGTTGAATCTGCCATAGAACAGGAAGAGAAGTGTTCTATAACCACAGGTAACTAGTGAACTGTCCGTTCCATGCATGGTAGATGACCAAGAATGGTTATAACCGTTTTATTGGGTGTAGAGAAATCCATGGAATTACCATGAACAGTCATTTCTTGTGCCTTCCCAGTACCCATTCCTTCTGTAAGCTGTGGCCCCCGAGTTTTATTTGGAGACCACCTTCTCCCCAGCCCTCAAGCCCATGTGATCCAGGTGGTCCTTACCACCAACTCCAGTGGGAACGCAAATGACTCAGGCATAAGTAGGTGGCTGCAACCATCTTGCTTTGGGAGTAGGATACGTAGAGTCCCCAGGACATTCACTGAAGGCTAGGAATGACCAAAGCAGACTTGGGGGACAGTAAGGCCCTGAATAAGTCTTGGCCTTCCCAGTATCATGAACCAAAGAGGGCATTTTTAGCTGAAGCCTCTTGGGAGTGTGTGTGTGTGTGTGTGTGTGTGTGTAAATTGTTGTTGCTTCCTTAAACAGAGTGTCCTAAATACAATTTAATCTTTTTATAAACCACTCAAGTTCAACACCATGGAATCCATTGATGTGCCTTCTTACATGTTGGTATGTAGCTGGTATGGGCCTTCCATTTATTTGGGATTTATAGGTTCTGGATTATAGAATTCTCTCCAAATAACTGACAATTAACTCTTTAAACCTAGAAACATTTAAACTTAATTACATGAAAAACTCTCTAAAATACATTATACACCTTCCCTGACTAGGTAAACAGGTAAATTGTTTTAGGGCCCTACAGAGACATATAGGACTCATGAGTTTCTACAAACAAGGGCCTCATATATACTGCTATTTCTATCATGGATGGCTTATTGAAAGTAAGACTCTTAACCCACTGAGCTACACAGGTCCTGGGATCGAGCCCAGCATCGGGCTCTCTGCTCTGCAGGGAGCCTGCTTCCTTCTCTCTCTGCCTACCTGTGATTTCTCTCTCTGTCAAATAAATAAATAAAATCTTTAAAATAAAAAAAAAAAGAAATTAAAAAAAGAAAGTAAGACTCTTAGTTACCACAAATAATAGAGGCCCTAAAACAGAGACCAGGAAATGGAGAGCGAGACTTTCCTTGCCCTCTGGCAAAATGACGTCACCCATCTACACAAGAATGGTGTCTCTCCTCTCCTACCAGGAATTACATTCTTTTTTTTTTTTAAGATTTTATTTATTTATTTGACAGACAGAGATCACAAGCAGGCAGAGAGGCAGGCAGAGAGAGAGGGGGAAGCAGGCTCCCCGCTGAGCAGAGAGCCCGATGTGGGGCTCGATCCCAGGACCCTGGGATCATGACCTGAGCCGAAGGCAGAGGCTTTAACCCACTGAGCCACCCAGGTGCCCCCAGGAATTACATTCTTAAGCTCTGAATTCTTTCCCTACAAAAGGTGATATACCTCTGAAACCTTTAACACATTCAACTTTTCTCAGTACATTTGGTTGATACAAAAATTATGATTAATCAAGTCCTTCGTTTTAGTCGTTAACTGCAACCATTTCTTCACAAGAATCTTGGTAAGTTTGATTAATGGAGTAGTCCTCTTGTCTCTTTCAGAGAATTAACTTATTTGGGAACACAGGCTGGTAGTAGCACAATGAACACGGGCTTTGGAGCCACACAGACCCAATAAGGAAAAGAAGGAGTATAAACAAAACAGAATTGCACCAAAAGAGTCTCAGAGACAAAGAATCTAACCTCACTTTTAATGCACTAGGCTTCCTCAATCTCCATGCCTTGGTGTTCACACATAGCTAATGTTCACTGTTATGCAGGAGCACGAATCTGGATAAAGTTTAGTCCAGTTTGCTGATTGTGAACTGCCTGGATTATTTCTCACTTCTCACCTGCCTGGAATGTGCGTCTTGTGAAGAAATGCTCCCTCCTAGCCTAAAATGCCTCCCATCAGCTCAGTTGGGTGTAGAGAAGAGAATAAACCACATCTAGATATAAAAGAATGCAGTAGCCACAGTGCAAATGCTTAATGCTGAGCTAAAATCTGACAAACCCCATTAGGTTTTTTTAAAAAATAAAAAGGAAACTTCAGCATGTTACGATTTACAAAGTGCTCCTGTGTCTATCAGAGCTCCGTGCACTCTTCAGGGACACTCCAAGTCCCAGTGAGTGGCCCAGTGTGACAAGGAGAGATTGGGGGTTCCAAAACTGAGACAGTAGCCACCAGCTCATCAGCCAGCCCTGGAGCCTGGCTTCTGTACCATGCTGGCCTATGAGCCAGCACTCACCTGATGGTTCCTGAAAGCAGGACAGGATCTTGAGGGACAACTGAGAACTTGGACCGCAGTTCCTCCAGGCTGATACTGCAGATGTCCACACCATCAATGAGAATCCGGCCTGCTGCCGGCTCCACCAGGCGGAAGAGAGCCACCCCCAAGGAGGACTTCCCTGTTGGGCAAGAAACAAGCAGGACCTCAGTTCCTGGATCCGTACTAGAGGCAGCGCAAGCCATACCTGCTCTTGTACCTGCTCTGTTCCCCTCTGTAGTCCCTCCTTTGAGCCCTGAGAGCACAGAAGAGGTCTGGAGTCTCTGTTCCAAGTGGTGCCCCAAACCACGAACAGCTTTCTCACAGCCTAGACCAAAGGGCACAAATGGCGCCCCTGATTAAATCCAGACATTTATATATTCTGTTTCCCATGCACAGTGTTACTGCTATTTTTTTTAAGTTCTTCACCAGCATTTTAAAAATCCAAATCCCCTTGACTTATTTCACTAAGCATGATACGCTCTAGTTTCATCCATGTTGTCGCAAATGGCAAGATTTCGTTTCTTTTGATAGCTGCATAGTATTAGAAAGACAACTATCATATGATCTCCCTGATATGAGGAAGTAGTGATGCAACATGGGGGCTTAAGTGGGTAGGAGAAGAATCCATGAAACAAGATGGGATAGGGAGGGAGACAAACCATAAGTGACTCTTAATCTCACGAAACAAACTGTGGGTTGCTGGGGGGAGGGGGTTGGGAGAAGGGGGGTAGGGTTATGGACATTGGGGAGGGTATGTGCTTTTGGGTAAATTGGAAGGGGTGGTGAACCATGAGAGACTATGGACTCTGAAAAACAATCTGAGGGGAGTGAAGTGGTGGAGGGGTGGGAGGTTGGGGTACCAGGTGGTGGGTATTATAGAGGGCACAGCTTGCATGGAGCACTGGGTGTGGTGAAAAAATAATGAATACTGTTTTTCTGAAAATAAATAAATTGGAAAAAAATGAAATTTGATTAATTAAAATGACAGCTTGAATGGAATAGTCAAAAAAAAAAAATCCAAATCCCCCATTTACAAAAATCCAAGGATTTCCTTAAAACCTAGAACTGCCAACACCGGTCCCTCACCCTCTCACACAACACGCAGCTGGAGTTGAGTGCTCCCCAGTTCAACACAGTGACCACCCCACCCTCCTTGCCTCGCATCCCAGACCCATTTCACCCACACATTTTGCTTGCCAGGCCCCAAAGGCATTTCAGTTTCCAACCTCTGCTCTAAAAAGATAAGGTCAACACTGATGGTAGTTGTGTGTCTTGTTTACCTTTATGTTCCCTTTACCTGGCAGATGGTAGGTACTCAATAAATACCTAAATTGTACCAGTATCTACTAAGAGCTTCTCTGTGTCAGTTTCTACCACTCTCAGGCCAACTGCAGGCAAGAAGTAGAAAGAGAAGAATATCCTAAAGAATACAGCTGGAAACATTTGACCAACTACCAGGACTGCAAGGCCTGCAGGGGCGGGGCTGAGAAGGTGGAGACCAAGGAAGGCTCTAGTCTTCCTGGAGGGCTACCTAGAGGAAGCAGCTCCTAGGCACAAGGGTGGGGCAAGAATCAAGCCTGAGCTGTGTCTTTGAACAATGCAAACACGGAAGGGAGTGATACTTGGACCAGACCTCTGAAAAATAAAGGAGAGGAAGGGAGGGAAAGAGGTCAAAAAGGAGAGGGCAAAGGAAGAGGCTGATAAGAGGTCTAGGAATGGTGAGGAGGAAGGAGAAGCAGGACCCAGATTTCACTCCTGGCCCTGCACGGCCCCGTGCCTGAAGCACGCCTCCCCTGCACCCTATTCATCCTTCGAGTCTCAGTTCAAATGCTGGCCTCAGAGCCCAGGCCACCACAGCTCAAAGACCTATCCACCCCATTCCTTGGCTGATGCACCCTTCTGTTTCCTCCATGACATTCACCACAAGCTGTAGTGACCTTATGTGTTTCCTGATTTGATCACTTAACACCTATCTCCTCCAGTGGGATCCCATGACAGCAGGAACTTGGAGTTTTGTTCACCAATGTCTGGCACCAACTGAGGGCCCAATGAACAACTGTGGGGTCACTGAGTAAACACAGCCCAACACCCACAGGGCAGAGTTGAGGACAGGGGATGCCCAGGGCATAGACTCACCAGAGCCTGTCCTTCCCACGATGCCCACCACTTCGTGGCCATGAATTGTCAGGTTGATGCCATTGAGGATAATGGGTGTGTTGTCCCTGTATTTCATGCGATAATCCTGGAATGTGATTTCTCCATGCTGTGGCCACCCAGGGGGACAGCTTGTGCCTTCGATGTGTAAAGGAGACTCAGGGACACACATCTCATTTTTGAAGAGAGAAAAAGAAATCAATAGTTACCGTTAATCTCTGTCCATCTCCTGCTGACCCACTGGCCTCCAGCTATTGAGTGTGTGACCCACAGTGGGACATTCAGAGTTCCCCAGGGGGAACATCCCACCTCCATCACCTGACATGCATATAATTTTATCCCCAAAGAAAAACCATAGAGCTAGCCCCCTTGGTATTAATGCAGAGAACTTTTTCTATTTTATTTTATGGACTCTAAAGAAATGGAACCCAGAACAGTGATAATAAAGGCAGAGGAGCTAGCTGACCCCTGTGGGGCATGTTTTATGGCTCAGATGCCTTGTACAGATTTCCTATCCCTCTGTCCTCATCAACAGGGGAGGCACTTCAGATGCATTTCACACACAAGGAAACAGAGGCTCGAACAGGTTAAAACAGTTGCTCAAGATCATATAGTGGATGAGCGCCAAGACTGGGGCTGCCTGACTCCAAGCCCACGGCCAAACTAAGCACAGCTGGGTACATCCTGAGGCCCTAATGATGGCAAAGAGTCATGGGCGCCTGACCACAAGCCACAGCTCTTCACCGCAGGTGTGGCTGCACCACAATGTCCCTCGGTGTTAAAGCAAAGCTCTAGGATTCACAGATTCTGCTGCTGTTAACAGAGGCGGAAACATGGTTTCAGAGGACTCTGCCAGACCCCAGCTGTGTAATCTAAAGCAAGATGCTCAGCCTAGCCAAGCCTCGGTTTCCTCTTCTGGAAAATGGGGATAATAATAATTCAATCAACCTTATAAAATTGTTATGTGATTCCATAAGATAATCTATATATAAAAACATTGAGCCTTTACTGTGGGTCAGGCTCTGTGCTAAGTGCTTTGCATATTATATTCTTCGATCTTTGTAATAACCCAATGAAGTAGATAAAGGGATCTGTCCCACGGTTACACAGGTAACTCAAGCAGCAAAGCTTGGACCTGAACCCAGTTGATCTGGCTCTAAAATCTATGTTCTTAACTATTCTGGCACAAATAGAAGCAATAATAATACCAACTATTATTGTCATTATTATTATTTTTATACTTGGGCAAAACTCTCATTTCTAAAAAGGGCAGATTATTCTCTCTACCCCCAGGAAAACCATAAGGAATGTGGTGAAAATGGGCCAACGGGTAAGGAAGGGCTTCTAAGAAATGATAGGAAGATAGGTCCAGGTCCAGCGAAGATAGGAAAGAAGGGCCAGGAGCCTCAGTTGCCTCTTGAAAAAGTCTTAGGGGCCCTGGGGTGCTGGAGCTTGCAGAGCATGGAAGCTGAGCCCCAGGCATGGATGTGAAGCCTTCCAGAGCTCCCACACCAAACCCAGACTTGCATCCCACCTTCATATATTGACGAATCCTCTCCACAGCAGTGAAGTATGCCTCTGTCTCTGACCCAATCCGGGCGGAGGCCTGGAAGTTGGACGCTAGCTGGAATGAAGGAAATACGTCAGGTCAAGAAGCTGACGGGGATGTGTGGAGGATTTCAATGTTCCTAAAAACCACTGGTTGCCATTCTCCCCTGAGTGATGTCTCAAACCAAGACAATTTCCCTACAAGAATGGGGCAGATGCCTTTGGTATTCCCTGAGCCCACTTCTGAAGTCAACTCAGCAGTGGTGGGCAGTTCTGGACAAGACCCCACGGCACTATCCCACCTCAAGTACCCTCTGTGTGTTTTTCTGCTTTCTGCTCAAAACCTTCTCCTATACCTGCTAGAACCCTGCTCACCCCAAGCACAGTTTCAGCCCTGAAACACAGAGGAGTTAAAGGCCTTCAGGCAACCCTCAACTAATAAGGAAAGGAGCCAGATAAAGGCCCCTGTCCCTCAGCTTTGGGGAACAATCCAGGGAGCATCCTATACCCTTCCTCTATTATCCAGTAGAGTTGAGTGCTGGTACCCCGAACAGCAATCTCAATGACACAAGCCCATGATTCAGTTCCTCCTTCCCTACCTCAGTCTCTTGCTCCCTCCATCCTGTTTCTTAAGAGAGCATCTCTCAAATAATCTGCCTACACCCAAGTCCTGTTTCAGGCCTTGCCTTCAGGGAAACCCAGGTTTGGAGGATTCTCAGGGACTCTATGAAATTGGAGACACCACAGATGAGGACACTGAGGTCCAAAAGAAGAACTGACATTCACAGGATCACCTGGAACCTAGAGGCAGAGTTGGGATGGGGACCACAATCTTTACATTTTCCATCCCCCTGGACCAAGATGTGGGCAAACAGGCCACACACAGGGTGCCGGGCAGAAGTTCATTATACATTCATTCAATGTGCTCCTTGACAGCTCTGTGCCAGTGCCAGGCCAGGATCTGTGTGTGCCCCAAAGTACAACAGGTCCAGGCCCTGTCCTCCAGGAGCTCCCATTCAGGTGGGGAGACAGATGGGTCAATAGAGAATGCACAGAGACATGAGCTCCACCACGGGAGGCAGCTTGGACTGCCATTAGGGCCCACATGACAGTCACCCAGATAAGACCATAGGGAAGGACTAGTAGAGCAGTTGGCACGGGAGTTTCATTTTTAAGGAGAGGTGGGAGTTAGAAGGTTAAAAATGGGTGGAGAAGGGTGTTCCCAACAGAGGGGACAAAGTTCTGGAAGTAGTAGGTAGCACGATACATTCAAGATCTTGCACACCATTTGGCTAGACTGGAGCAAAGAGTATAGGCAGCGGAGGGAAGGCCCCTTAGACCTCAGAGAGGGTGGAAGCCATCATAAAGTGACACTAAGGGGGGTGGGGAATGGGAAGGAGATGGCCTTTCCTCCAGTTAGTGTAGCAGACAGGGCTGGTTGCCTAGTCAGCAGGCAGTGCCTTCTTTCTTCCTTGCTAGCACATCCTCTATTATGCTCAGGTAACTGGCAGCCTGGTGCCACAGGGAGACTTGTCTAGTTCAGAACAATCCTGTTAACTCCACTGCCCCCTGTCAAAGATGAATTTAGTTGTGAACCATGATATAATTCGGGCCAAGGAACCATGAGGAGGCGTCAGATGGGAGTCTTCTAAGAAACTGCTCCTTGTTCTTAAAATGTGGCACAGGGGGAAAGTTCTCTCCTCCCTGACCTTTGGTAGTTATTGGGTGAGGGTGTGTTTCTTCAGGAGGCAGCAGCCATTTTGAGACCTGGAGCAGGTAATCCGGAGAATGCGGCCAGGCGGTAGGTGTCAGGGCCAGAAGATAAAATGGTCATGGATTCACACTAGGTCACTGAATTAATGAACAGAGAAAAGCCTACCCTAGCTTACTGGATACATCACCTAACAAGTCCCCAGACTGCCAAGGCCATTTTGAATGAGTTCTATGGTTTGCTGGCTTGCTGCCAGAAGTGCCTCGATTATTTACACCTCTTATGGTTGCAAAGCAACATGGGGTGTGATGCCTACCCCCCCAAAGCTTGAGCAAAATTGCATTGAGAATGCATGCTGAGGTCAACAACTCACCAGTGTGACCAGAGGAGAGAAGCATGTTGGGGTCATAGAGCCAGATTTGAGGGGCCTGAAAGCAGGACCCATAGCTTAGGTTTGGCGTAAGGAGACAGGGAATCTCTGAGGGTGCTCAGTAAAGGAGAGACAAGAGGAAACTGTAATTGAAGATCTCTCTGATGAGAACGAAGAAGGTGGATAAAAGGGGGCTCGGGGCAGGGGAAGAGTCATCAAGGTTGCTACCCAGGATAGAGATGAGACACTCCATCCAGCAGGGCAGCAGACACAGAGGAAAAAGTAAACCCAGAGCCTTTTTGAAGCAGTGAGTTTCCTGTGACGAAACAAGCTGGAGACACCTTTGAGAGGTGTCTCATGCGCACAGTGTATCCTAGGAGAGATGAGCCCGTTGCCCGTGCCAGCACACAACAACCGTGCCCTGATCTTTGCCCCTCTGACCTATGTCACTCAGCAACCAGGAGGGATTTCTGGCCTTAGTGACTCCAACTCCCCTATGACACCACTTTGGTGCCGGTCCCCAGAGTTTTGGAAGGCTTGGAGGCAACTCTGCCCCGGTACATGCATGTGTGTGTGTGTGTGTCTGTGTGTCTGTGTGTGTGTACACGTGCACACGCATGTATGTGTGTCAGAGAGACAAAGAGAGTGAAGATGAGTGTGACCCACTAGGGACAAACCTGTCCCACCAGCTGAGGGAACTGTGTAAGCAACAGAACTCCGAAGCTCTGGTCTCCTGTCTGTAAGCCAGGAACAGCAACAGCTCACATCTATTTGGCGTTTATTCTGGGCCAAGCACTATTCTAGGTGTTTAACATGCAATAACCCTCCTGCTTACACATATTCCTCACAAATATATAATCTTAGAACTTTTATTATCTCTTTTTCACAAAATGAGGAATCCCAGGCACAAGGAGGGTAAGAGGCTTCCCCAAAGTCCCACAGCTCATAATGGGCAGAACCTGGCTCAAACCCACATTCTAAACCACACAATCTTAACCACTTCTCTGTAGCTCGTGGAATGTGGTGAGAATTCAACCCAAGAACGCACAACAAGCACCTAGCAGGGTGCTGGCTCAGCACAAATGTCTGGGGAATCCCATGTAATGGCCCCGGTCAGCTGTCTGTGACTCTGAGCACTGCGCAGCCCTCCGCGTGGCCTGTGTGCCCTCAGAAGGCTCTGCACACACAGCCACGGCTGTGGGTGTACAGGATTGTACGTTTATGCAAATAGGTGCCTGCGGCAGGGGCTCAACAAGTTCAGAACAATCCTGTTAACTCCACTCCTCCTGTCAACAAAGGACAAGATGGAACCCCTTTGCAGACCCAAAAACATGCCTCAACATTGGGGCACTTGAGATCCAAAGCCGGTTAGAGACAAAGCCACACAGCTGCAGAAAAGGCAGCTAATGAGTGCACCTTAGGGGAGGGATCCCCGGAACTGTGCACCCAGGGTTCCCCAAGACAGCTTCAGAGCCAGCCTCTGGCCTCACAGCCCTCCGTGGCTAGCCCTTGCACAGGCCTGATCCTGCAGACGTGAACCTCAGCCAGCTGGAACCTCTCACACCCTGGTGAGCTCGTCATGGTGGAACTCTTACGAGAAGTGTGCAGATGACTATATCAGAATCCCCTAAAGAATGTGTTTTTAAAATTAGATTCCAAGATCTCACCCAACCAGGACTGGACTCTGAGTTCCCGAGACTGTGCTCTGGAACATGGTCCTCCTGTTGGCTGCACAGGGGCTCAGACCAAGTAAGCCTGCGAGGCTGGGGCCAAGCATTCTGCTTCATGTCTCGTGCACTTTAAAGCCTGAGAAGAACTATTCCACGGGAAGGACGGGATGCCTCCTTAGACAACTTGGAGAAGTCTGACAGCTGAATCCAGATATGAATAGTAAAATGAAAATACACCAGCCAGCAAACCAAGAGGTCAGTGTTCTTGCTCTGTTTCTAATATTCTGTCCATTGAGACAACTCCTTCCCTCTCCGGACTTCAATTTCTTCATCTGCACAATAAGAGGATTGGGCTCAGCTTTCTGTGGGCTCTAGACAATCCCAATATTCTAAGATTCCATTAAATAGCTTTCAACATAGAGGTACTGAAAGCTCAGAGGCAACAGGGAAACAGAAGAAAAGAGCAGATTTGGAAGACCAAGCACATAACTCATAAGATCACAAATGGTCAAAACCCAAAAGTTCACCAAAGTCCCGTGAAATGAACCCTCTGGGTCTGCCCATGGGCCACAAGCCAATCCCCCACTATCTGAGACCCCCTTCCTCACCTGCAGGATGAGGCTGATAGCCATGGATTTATAGGAATAGGAGGCAGAGGAGATGCCAAAAACCACGAACAAGGCCACAGCGAAGCCCAGCAGGTTGGTCATGATCTCCAGTCTCAGGGATAGCCATCTCGAGGAAGACAGGAACATCAGCAGGTAGTTATTCTGCATATCACTCAGCCTCTTAAACCTAAGAAAGAAAAGCCACATGTTCTTGTCTAACCCAGAGTTTTGTGAGAATGGACACTGTTGCTTCCTTCAGTATCCAGCTCCTCACTCCCACCAAAAGAACCTGACTTTTCTTCAGGGGCTTCCTCCCCGCCCCTTTTTCAGCCATGGAGTAGACCTGACTGCAGACCAGGGAGTAAGCTCTGACCAGCTTAGGCTCTCAGCACAGACTCTTCCAGCCTTGATGATTGGTTCATCGTCATTTGGGGTAGGTTGCCCTAACTGGCCAATGAGAGTGAATAAATGCCAGGATCTATGAGTGGGTGAAGGGAAGCAACCCCTTCCCAGTATCTATCCACCTTGGATGGGAGCTGTTCCTGTCTTGTTCCCTGCTGCCTTCCCAGTGGGTGCAGAGCACCTGGTAGGTGAATGAATGCATCACTCCAGGATGCCTTCAGTCTCAGGATCTGCACAGTCCTTGAGTGCTCCCCAGTGCCGCTGGGAGAGCTGGTGCCATGATTCATCCAATATTCCAGTTAACCAAACACATGCCAACTGCCATGCTCAAGGGTTACCTGGCTTCAAGCTTGGCTAGATGCCACCTCACCTCCCACCCAGCTGCAGGTCACTTCTTTTCCTCCTGAACTCTTAGGTCCTTTTATCTGCTTTTCTCCTATGCTATCAGTCATATTCAACCCCATATTATCACAAAAATCTGTGTCTGTGTCTCCTGTCTTCCACCAGACTATGAGCATCTCATGGTTCAATGCAGACCATGGTGACTGATCTTTACAAATGGGTTGGTTCATATGACACAATGAAGCCTCAGCAGCACTCATAGGATTTTTTGTTGTTTCAACAAACATTTAGAAGGCAAATCTATAGATATGGATAGTGAAAGAAATTCTGTAATTTAGAAAGCTATTATTCCTTGTATTTTATTAAAATTTAATACCTATTTGGAGGTAAAAGAAAAAGAACCATGCAAGAAATGCTGTCCCAGCAATATTTCTTGCTAATAATTATATTAATACGTGTATGCAACGCCCACATTTCTTTAAGGTTTACGGACATCGTCTACCTCACTCACATTTGTTACTCCTATAAGCATCATCTCACAGATGAGGTCCTGGAGGCTCAGAGAAATAAGTGAAATAAACCAATGTGAAGAGGACGCTGTTCCCTGATGCTCAGTTCCCCATCTTCCTGCTTCCCACCATCCCCACAGCCCCATCATCCTCAGAGAGCAGCAGCAGGACTCACTCGCTGATGAAGTCTTCAGTTTTTCCATAGACATGGATGGAGCTCAGGCCCTGCACAGTGGTGAGGATGTGGGAGAACAGAGGGGAGCGGCTGTAGTTCTCCAATCTCTTGAACAAGTTGATGACCTTCTTAAACTTCCTGCATCAAGAATGAAGGAGTTGGGATGCCTGAGTGGCTCGGTCAGTTAAGCACCTGCCTTCAGCTCAGGGCATGATTGTGGGGTCCTGGATCGAGCCCCATGTTGGGCTCTGCACTCAGCACAGAGTCTGCTTGAGATTCTCTATCTCCGCCCCTCCCCCCACTTGTGCTCTCTTCTCTCTCTCTCTCAACTATCTTGAAAGAAAGAAAGAGAGTGATCTGGACCATCCACCTCAGGGACAACCCAGTTCTATGTAGATTCCAGGCTTGTATCCCAAGTCACAAACCCTGCTCACAAGCAAAAAGAACCCACTTACGAATAATAAATAAGGCAAATAGTGACTAAGATGACTCCGATCAGCAGAATGTATGCAGACACCACAGCGACAGTCAACAGGATGGCGACCACCATCAAAGCCAGGAGCAGAAACTCTTCAGCAACGACAGGCAACAACTGGTCCAGGATATCCAAGTCCCCCGTAAAACAGTTCAGGAGTCGGCCTGTTGGGGTTGTGTCAAAGAAGCTCATGGGAGAGCAAGAAACCTGCAGGGACAAAAGCAACCCAGGTCAATGGAGAGCTGCTGGCCTTGCTCTGGGACTTGAGGAAGATGTCAGCTATCGTTAGGCTCTGAAGACCTGCAGGATCCAGCCGAAGGGGTGTGCAGGGGAGGCAGGGTAGAGCAATGGTTAAAAGCATGAGCTCCACAATCTTCTGAGTTCCAAGGTTACCCAGCTCCTCCACCTACTGCTGTGTGACTTTGGGCTTAAGCTACTTAAGCCCTTGAAGTCTCAAGGTCCTCATTTGTAAAAGGAGGATGATAACAACACCTCACAGAGTTGTGGTGAAGAGTGTACACCTCTGCAAATAGACTAAAAACCTCTGAATTGTGCAACTTTATTAAAAGGGTGAATTTTATGATTATGTGAATTACATCTCAATACAGCTAAAAGAAAGAAAGAAAAGCAGTAAAACACAAGTTTCTGAACAGTTCCTGCCTCCTAATTAGCATTCCATTAATACTAGCTCTGGGTATTTACCCCAAAGATACAGATGTAGTGAAAAGAAGGGCCATCTGTACCCCAATGTTTGTAGGAGCAATGGCCACGGTCGCCAAACTGTGGAAAGAACCAAGATGCCCTTCAATGGATGAATGGATAAGGAAGATGTGGTCCATATACACTATGGAGTATTATGCCTCCATCAGAAAGGACGAATACCCAACTTTTGTAGCAACATGGACGGGACTGGAAGAGATTATGCTGAGTGAAATAAGTCAAGCAGAGAGAGTCCATTATCATATGGTTTCACTTATTTGTGGAGCATAACAAATAGCATGGAGGACATGGGGAGATAGAGAGGAGAAGGGAGTTGGGGGAAATTGGAAGGGGAGGTGAACCATGAGAGACTATGAACTCTGAAAAACAATCTGAGGGTTTTGAAGGGGTGGGGGGTGGGAGGTCGGGGTACCAGGTGGTGGGTATTATAGAGGGCACAGATTGCATGGAGCACTGGGTGTGGTGCAAAAATAATGAATACTGTTATGCTGAAAATAAAAAATAAATTTAAAAAAAATACTAGCTCTGATTATTTTCCACAGATGGGACCCTTTTCCAGGATCACCAAAGATTAGTAACAGCAACTCCCTTGCAGTTGCATATGACTTGGCGTCTTGGGTAGAATTTAAGCATGACCGCCCCTTCTTGAAGGCAGTGTCCTAACTTGGTCTCTAAAAGCAGCGGACAGGAAGCCCTTTGGAGATTAAAGAATATTTCATACAAGAAGGGCTCTAACAAAAGCAACCAGTTTGGTGTACTTATTTTACAGATGGGGAAACTGAAGTCCCGAGAAGGGGAGGCCACTCATCAATCTGTTTCAAGGTCACCCAAGTAGTTCATAACAAAACCATACCAGACCTCCCACAAGGCTCCCTGACTCCCTGTCCCAGCACACCATGCTCCTTAAAGAAGGCATTTCTTAAAGGTTCGCGATGCTGAGCTGCTGACAACCTGACCACTTTCATTTCCCTATGCATTTCTCAAGCTGTTAACACAAGAAAAATACATCAGTAGAAGTTAATCGTGTCTGTTAAGGCCAAAAGCAAAGGAAGGAATGAAGGGGAGGAGTGCATTTTGATGATCAATGAATAGTAATTAATAGAGTCATGAAGTGTCCCTTTCAGCGGCTCTCATTGCAAATACCTGGGTGCTACTGACCCAATGTTCTTCACATTCACAGTCAGGCTCTAAGGTAGGAAGGGGAGGCAGGGAGGTTGGGAGGGATAGATGACAAGCTTCCTCACTTTTTCTGCCTCTAAATTATCTGTCAACTTCTCTCTAGAATCTTTTGTGAAATACATGATCAAGAGCAACAAAAACTGTCACAATCCCTTCAAGAAATCACAGCCACGCCCTCCAGGACTCTGAGCACTCACAGCGGTGGGGAAGGGGGGAAGAGGGGTTGTGGTGCAGGGAGAGAGGTGCACAGGGACAGGATATGGTTCAGCTGCGGTGTGACTAAGCTGTCTTTGTGAGAGCCCACCATCCCTCAGGATTAGGAACAGATGGTGAGGGCATGAAGAAAGTGTTTCTGCTGCCCCATAAGTGTCAAAATAATCTGTTTTTGCAGTTTGTTGTGTTTGTAGTTGAGCCAATTATCTCAGAGGTTTGTCCTTCACAGTGATTATTTAAAACTACAAAGGCAATTTTAAATCAACAAAGCCATAAAAGGACTACAAAAAGGAACATATTTTTTTTAATAAAAAGGAACATATTTTGAAAACGAAGCATGTTTTCTAGTGCAAAAAAAAAAACTTGAAAAAAAATTAAAATTGGATTTATCACTTGGAGGCCTGAGAAATGGATTTTTCCAGAATCTAGGAGTGCAGAGTCAGAACTTTAGAAGCCATAGTAAAGGTAATAAGAGTGTCTGGCCTCAGGTAGAATATTCATCTCCTGTTTTCTGGGTCCACCAAGCCAGCTGCTTTACCTGAGGTGTGGGGAGAGGCGTCCACCTCATCCTCCCCACTTTGAAAGATCAACACAATTTGCATTCAGTTTACACTGAACGATAGATGTCCCCCTCACCTCTGGAGAGCACCGGTGAAAACTCCTGCTCTAATTCTCTGAGCACCTGCCCTCTGGGACACTATTCAGTTCCCTAGGAAAGCTTTGCTTCTCTTCACCTCCTAATTTAAGCTGGTGAAAGTGTTTCAACTCAACCTTTCAATCATAGCAGAGAGATCCTTACCTCCAGGAAGTCTTCTTGGACTCCTATCCTTCCCTCTAACACCCACATGCTGAGGTTAGGTGCCTGTTAGGTTCTTAGGATCCCACAGGCCCCCGCCCAGTGGGTAATTTTGCACATTGTATTATAACAGCCTGTTTTGTCATCTGTCTTCCTGAATAGTCTATATGGCCATGATAGCCTGAACCAGGTGAATGCATTGTTCATTCACCACTGTAAGCCCAAGGCCCACTCCAGAACCTGTGCATAGTAACATTTGGTGAGGGGGCGAGCAATGACGTTTCCAGGAAGCCATGTGATACCACAGACAATTTGGTATTTTAACCATAACACATTCTCACCGTTACACACAAGGATTTCAGTCTTCTCATCTGTAAAATAAGGATAATAGCACCACTTCTAAAGGAACCTGGGACAATTACAAGACCAAAGGAAACTGCAACTGTATGTGATAGTGTTCATCCAATGGAGGCCAACATTGGTATGACCATCGACCCTCCAGCAAGGGACACTAAGCTTTTACAATCCTGCTCTCACCCACGTAGTAGCCCAGTGTGCACTTGCAACTAAATGACATTCTGGAAAGGACAAAACTAAGGAGACAATAAGAAAGATCCATGGTTGTCAGGATTTTGGAGGAAGGAGGGGGATGAATAGGTAGAGCGCAAAGGATTTTTATGGCCGTGAAACTATTCTGTATGACACTTTATGGCAGATATATATTTTTCCAAACCCATGGAATGTATAATGCAAAGAGTGAACCTTCTCTAAATGATGAGAACAATAATAATAATAACTGTATTGATATTGACTCATCAATTGTAATAAACACCCCACACTAATGCAAGATATTAATAACAGGAGAAACTGGGGGATTGGTGAGGGACCCATGAGAACTCTGTACTGTCCACTCAATATTTCTTAAGTCAAAAACTACTCAAAAAAAAAAAAGTCTAGTCCTTAAAAAAGAAAGAAAGAAAGGAAAGACAGATAGAAAGAAAGAAGGAAAAGGAAAAACTGGGCAAGGTCAGGCCTCAGCCCGTGGCCACAGCCGCTGCCTGGGCCCACACCTTGTTGAAGAGCTTGTCATGCAACACTGTGGATGCTTTCCTTGTGATCTTGGTGAAAACCCTTGAGGAGCAGACACCCGTGAAGATTAGCAGCAGGACACTGAGTCCATACACCAGCTGATAATACAGTAGCTGAGGGTTGTTCAGTATGTCGCCCGAGTCTGCAGTAGTTCCATTGCTCTCCTGGCTGCTGTTGGTCTTCAAGAAAGAACAGAGAGGATGGTTTGGTAAGAAATATACTTCGTCTTATTCCCAGTTCCTGGTATAGAGCTCCTAAAATCCCCGTAATTTCCTAAGTGATAAGCGTGCTGGGAGCATCTTTTGCTCTACTGTCTGGCCTTCGACTCTGCTTCCTGACATAAGAGCTTCTAAGACCCTTGGAGTCTCTGGAGCAAATACAATGTCTTTGTGTAGCTATTGAGACAGCTGGTCAGGGGAGGGGGCTAGAAAGCTTCAGGATGGAGAACTGGTCACCAGAAAGAACAAATCATGAGCAGGAGATTGGAACTTTCAACCCCACCCCCTCCTCTTCCGTGTGAGGAGAGGAGCTGGAGGTTGAATTAATAATTGATCATGCCACTGTGATGAAACCACCATAAAAGTTCCTAAAGCATGGGGTTCAGAAAACTTCTGGGTTGAGGAGTATAACCACATGCCAGCAGGGTTGTGCACCCCAACTCCACAGAGACAGAAACTCCTGCACCAAGAACCCTTCCAGATCTCACCCTATGTAGTGCTTCCTCCGGCCATTTATCTGTATCCTTTATTATAACCCTCTAATAAACTGTAAAAAGCATTCCCTGGGTTCTGTGAGCCATTCTAGCAAATGATCAGTTTCATAAAGGGAGTCATGGGAACCCCCAAAGGATAGCTTATCTGCCAGAAGTATAGGAGGTCCAGACTTATCATTGGCATCTGAACCCAGTCTTTAACCTGGGGAGTCTACACTAACTCCTGGTGTGTCAGAACTGAATGGAATTGTAGGACACACACATGGTATCTGGAGTTAAGAGAACTGGTTGATTTGGGGAAAAACCTGTACATTGGCTATCAGAAGCATTGTGTAGGACTAGAGGAAAACAGTGAGTCTTCCATCTTTGGGGAGTCAGATCACCTGAATTCAGGGATGAACTCAACGCAGAGAGAAAATCCTCTTCCTGGGGTCACATTTAGCGCCAGCAGTTTGTATGGGATGAATCTTTACGTGGAAAACTTCCCACTTGGTGCTTTTGCTTTTCTCTTCCCATTCCTCTTCACTGCCCTGCCCTGGATTAGGCCCTCATTGTCCTGGACCACTATAACAGCAGGCAAACTAGTCTGTCTCCCGACTCCACCTCTTCCTTCTATGCACTATCCAGTCTACACTGATTATTCTAAACTCAGCTCCCTGAGTGACTTCTCTTCATCCCTCTTTCAATGCGTCTTTGTCCCAAGGCAGCCTGATTTCTAATGAGGCCTATTTTCTTCTGCCAGGATAGAAACTGACTTGGTAAATTCCCTCTATGGTGTTAGAAATGTGTGCTGGGTTATTACCCAGCATCATCCCTGGTGCGTCTACATTCTTGGGAACTCAGTTTCCCAGAATCCTACCAGCATTGGTCTCAGGTTAGATTCTGCCAAAGAGATGCAGGCACAGGAAATCTCAAAGCTGAAAGAGAAGAAGCCATCACACGCTGGTGGCAATTATGGACATGTGGGTGGAATGTGGAGTTCAGCCAGGGGCTTGCAAGTGTCCTTCTGAGAATCAGCCACTTTAGTACTACCTGCTGCAGAGGTCACTGGAACCCTTCCAATGACTGTGTAGCCTCTTATTCCTATATTAAATCTGTGGAAGTTCTAAATACATCAGGTGGCTTCTGTTTCCCTGAGCAAACCTTGCCTGACACATGACTCAAAAGTTAACCAAGTAGACATCTAGGCAAACATAGGGTGGAACCAGAGGACCAAGTTCAAGTCCCAGCAGAGGACTTCACATCCTAGGGCAGGTTCTTTTTCCTCTCTAAGCACAGTATCTTCTGTAAAATAGAAAGAGTGCCTACCACAAAATATGGTTGGGAAGATTAATGAATTAACCAGGCATATAATGGCTGAGAACTGCAGGTTTCTCAACACAGAACAACTCCATCCAAACCCCTGCACTAACAAACTTAACCAAACTTGAGTATGGCTTCTAGGAGCTCAAGGCATGTCCCTAGGAGGGCCCCAACCTCTGCCTGAGAGAGGGAACTCGGTTTCCCATCAAAATGCCTGCCTGAGAGAGCTCAACTACCAGCAGGAAAAGTTACTGTTTGTTGTAGCCAACACCTGAGGGTATGTCCCCGATCTCTTTTTCTCAGAGCACTTATTAAAAAGTGCTCATAGCTATGCATATGAAGTTCCTACAACCCAAAGCATGTCTCCCAAGAACTTGGGAACCATGCCTTTGAAACGTAACCATCAGGAAGGATATAGCCTCTGTCTCCCGGTCTCTGTGGAAGATTAGAGTCCTAACTTCGATAACTGCCAGCAAGTGGACGCTGCTGACCTCATCACATTCACACCCTCCAACCATTGGTGAACTTCACTCCTATGAATCTACTGAGCCCCCATATTCACTCTCCCTTTAAAATGCCAAAATCACCTGTGCCCATATCGGAATGGCTCTCAGCTCTTTCCCCTGACACCCATAGTGACTGAGTAAAATGTGTTTTCCCCGCTTTCATCAATATCAGCTGTGCTTGTATTTGGGGTGGCCTCCCCGCCCCCAACAGAGGGTGCACATTTTAAAGATTTTATTTATTTATTTGACAGAGAGAAATCACAAGTAGATGGAGAGGCAGGCAGAGAGAGAGAAGGAAGCAGGCTCCCTGCTGAGCAGAGAGCCCGATGCGGGACTCGATCCCACGACCCTGAGATCATGACCTGAGCCGAAGGCAGAGGCTTAACCCACTGAGCCACCCAGGCGCCCCGAGGGTGCACATTTTAAATGAAGCAAAGTGAGAAGGAAAACAGCTACCAAAGGCAGTATCACTAAGGTGGAATGCAAAGCACTCTTGAGGACCTGTCTGGGGCAGAAACCTCGTGCTTTTGTCTGGAGGGGACGACCCTGGTGACCACTCATTCTGTGAGCCCAGGGCACCAGAGCTGGGAGGGAGCCCCCCCACCATGTTCTGACTCTCAGAGTCCTCTCTAGTGCTCTTCCACTTATGGACTTGGCAACACCAGGCTCTGGGCTTGTCATCCGGTTCCACAACCCATATTCTGACCCTCATGGGGTCCAAGGAATAGGAAGCTGCCCAACTCCATTCCAGCCCATAAAAACACACTTCATTCCCACCATGACACTTACCCCTGAGCCCTGCTCCAGCCAGTGGCTCAGCCACCAGGAGTTGAAGGTCGTGAGGAAGATGATCACCACCATGAGAAAGAAAACAGTAGCAGAGATCACATAACCTAGGGAGGGAAAAGAGGGGTGCCACAAGAAGGTGAAGGGCAATGTCTGATAAAGCTGCTGAGTCCTCCCAAGCCCTTGGATCTCCCTGACCTGCATCTACTTTGGATGCACGGGAAGACTGGAAAAGGGCTGGGTCCCAAGGTTAGAAAGCCCAGGAGTCAAACCCTGGCTCTACCACGTACAGGTTATGCTAGCCTGGGCAAAGCATCAAATGTCAGTGACATTCCACTTCTTTACCCATGAACTGGTGACGATTGTCATACTAGCTGCATGGGGTGACCCTGAAGATGACAGGTGAGACTGTGTGCCAAACACCCAACCCAGTGCCTGGCACAAAAGCGGTATTCTAGAGTAGTTCTCCTTATGCATGTCCGGAGGGTTCAATCTCCATAAGAACAACAACTATCTCTCTTTTTTTTAAAGAGATTTTATTTATTTATTTATTTATTTGAGAAATGGCAAGTGCGTAAGTGGGGAAAGGAACAGAGGGAGAAGTGGAGTCCCCAGTGCAGGGCTTGATTCCAGGACCCTGAGATCATGACCTGAGCCAAAGGCAGATGCCTAACTGATGGAGCCACCCAGGGCCCCCCAACAGCTTACCTTTGATGTGGTATGACTATTATGAAGTAAGTGACAGGCATAGGACTAAACGTAGGCATTATGTTTGAGTTTGTTATCCCTATCCCCATTTACTGGGTCTCCAGTAGAGGAAAAAACTTGCCCAAGGTCTTGAAGGTGGTAAGGAGGTAGAGCTTGGATTCAAAAAACCAAGGATGGGAAAACCAAGAGTGTATTCCCTCCTTCAGCATCTGTCCCCTGATCCAGCACTCTATTTACCTATCCAGTCAGTGCCCCCATGCCCGTATTTGCTTTTTTTTTTTTTCTTTTTAAGATTTTATTCTTTATACCCAATGTGGAACTCAAATTTATAACCCTGAGATCCAGAGTTGCATACTCTACCGAGTGAGCCAGCCAGGCAGCCGGCCCATATTTCTTTCCTTGAATTCAACCCTTCCTTAAGCTCCACTCAAGGACCACCTGTTTTTTTATGACATGGGAGACTGTGCCTGGCCAGAGATCTTTCTTGCTACATGGTGAATGCAAATGTCGTAATTCTCCAACTAGGGTTCCTCTCCCCTCTCCCCTCTCCCCTCCAGAGTGTGGCACAGTTCCTGGCCCATAATCAGTACTCTGAAAATACAGTTCGATTGGTTGCTGGATTCATTCATACATTCACAAGCATTTTCTGTTCCCCATTCTGGCTAAACACTACATTCTGCCCTGCAGGGGTGCCCACAGTGGAAGGGATAAGAATGGTGATCTATGCATAGCCTACTCCTTCCTCCCCTAGGCAGGTAGAAAGAAGACACACCTTCATGGGATGAGGTTCCAAAGTCAATCAAAAGTAAAAAGTTGGCATGGAGTCACAGTTACTTTCAAAAGTCTCTTAAATTGGGGCACCTAGTTGGCTCAGTGGGTTAAAGCCTCTGCCCAACTTGGGTCATGATCCCAGGGTCCTGGGATCGAGCCCCACATGGGGCTCTCTGCTTGCCAGGGAGCCTGCTTCTCCCTCCTTCTCTGCCTGCCTCTCTGCCTACTTTGATCTCTCTCTGTCAAATAAATAAATAAAATCTTTTTTTAAAAAGCCTCTTAAATTACTTCAAAAATACAGTATCACATACTTGTTTTATGTTTATAACAATGTAGAGTTATATTTATATGAATTTGGTGATGTCTACCATTTAGTAAAGCAACTTTGAAACTTCTAGTTCTCATCACCATGAGAAATGTATTTTAATACACACCAAGTAAAAAGTTTGCCAGTGTCACTACATGAAATGCATACAGAAATTTTTCCATTCTGTTCTATATTCTTTCAGTGCTGCTTATAATCCACTCAAGTGATTTCACAACCCCTAGTGGCTCAGGACTTAGAGTTTGAACACCACTTAAATAAACAGTACTGTATGGACTGTATTTTCTTGTTTTCTATATTCGTGATGCTGCAGCAGGTAGTTGGGGCCTTGATCCTGGGGAGACTGCTCCTCCCAGGACTGACTGATTCCTAGAAACAGCGGATGACTCCCTGTGTTGTACATGTGTTGTGCAAACCAACCAGTCTGAAGCCCACCCTCCCAACCACCTCCTCATCAAACCCACCGAGGGCCAGATGCCAGCTAACTAGGCACCAATCCTATAGCCCAGAGCCCCCGCCCCCAGACTTATTCAAACTATATAATCCTAAACTTACTCAGCATACCTACCTTGCCTTACCTACTCCTTCCCACAAAAACCCCAGTAAAGGCTCCCAGTCATGTTCTCCCTTCCCTCTGCCTTCTGACCAACCTGGTACTTCTCCATGTGGCCCGGCATGGCAAGCCATGTCTCCTGTTTCTAGGGATCTGTGAACATAAACCTCTTCCTTTGTGATAATAATTTCCATGTCGGTATGTCTTACCACACCTGATTAAAATAAATCCCAGGTACCTTTTAACACAACATGAAACCTAACTTCAGCACGGACTATGGTGGTAGGGTTAATATCATGGACTGTGGCTGAGACTGGAATTGTGAAACCATGACAGGCATGACTCCCCTGCATCTCCCTACTTTGCATGACTACACACATTCCCGTCTGACCCAGTTTTAGTGACAGGACCGGTCAGAGAGAGAGCCCTGGGGCTGGCATGGCAGCTGGCAGATCATACCTCCACCTGCCCGGATATAGTGGTGGTAGATGCTCCATCTCAGGGACCCTTCTTCCATCTTCTCCTTCCTTGTGAGCCGATTTTCCAGCACTGGGTGAGAGTAAGAGAAGAAGGAAATAATATGCCTCTCAATCACTTGCATGTCCTTCCAAGGTCAAGAAGAGATTTTACAAAGCCTTCAGCCCCTGGCTTCCACCTTTTACCACCTTCCTCACCTTCCAGCTCTAGTGCCTCACCCAAGCCCAACTGCAACCAGCATATTTCCAGGGAAGACTCTGCTTGACCTAGACTCCAGAGCCCAGAAAGAGGTTTCATCCCCAGCCATTCAAAACCCCTGGGGTGTCTGGAGTTTCCAAAAACTTGATGGGTTGGGAGAAGCAGCCAGAGAGAATGAAGAAAGCAATAATCTGGGACCAGAAAACTGGTTTCCAGAAAGGTCATTACAACACTGTGCAACCTCAGGCAAATCCCTTAACCTCTCTATTTCCTCATCTGACAACTGGCAGGCCTATATCGAAGGTTGCTAAGCTGCTTTGCAGCAATACACTTCTGAGAAGTCCTCAGAAAACAACTGTAGCACTAACTCAGGCAGACTCTTGTCCTAGAACAGGGCAGGGAAACCAGTGCTGAAGTACCAGTAGATGCTGCTAGTGACGATAGCAACAAAAGGAAGCAGCACTGTGGGGTCATCTGTGGTTTCTGCCTAAGGCTCTCTCTTCTTCTAATAACTCCCTAACTTCTCCTGGGGAGGAGGATGCTCTTCCTAGAATTTGAATCTTGAGGGAAACTACATGAGGATGGGAAATATTTGGAGTAGGTTTTCTTCAAAGAGATTCTGCAGCTATTCCTGCTATTTATACTCTGAAATTGCTGAGGCTTAGTTCTTCTCCAACTTTTCCTATCATTCTGTGATCTACACCTGTTCCTTCCAATATTTTTCTGCTCAGATCATTTTCTGACCTTCACAGCTGAAGATGCTCTTGGTGACAAGATCTTCCAATAGGCCAGACCCTATCCTGAGGCCTCCGTACACACCTGACTTCATCTTATCTCCATGGCAACACTGCAAACTTACCTTCACTTTTGCAAATGAGGGTTCAGAGAGGTTATGTTGCTTGGCCAAGGTCACAAAGCTTTGTAAGCAGATAGCTAGAATTCAAATCCAGAACTTTCTTTCTGCCCTGCTGCCCTGTCTTAGAAAAGAGCAAGTCCCTGAGCTTCGGGATATCCAAGACTGGGCCCAATTTATTTCTGATTTCTAGTGCTTTTTTTTTTTTTCAATAAACATGTAATGCATGAATGTCTTACCATTAAATTTATGCTGCTTAGGCCAAAACTACCCACACCCTACCCCTGCCTTTTCCTTTACACACTCTTAGCTTTGCCTCCCACAGCATTCACCTCTAGAATCTTCGGGCCTCCTAACCAGCACAGTCCACACCCCACAGCCCTCAACTACATGGATATTTAACCTGTATATGTGATGTCTAGGATTCTGGATAGTAAGGGACATGGTCCCTTCTGGGGTTCAGGAGGAAATGCCAGGACCTCTGGAGGACCCAGCTAGGCTGGCAGAGGTTCTCCCCCTGTTTCCCAGCACCATTACCAGCACTTTCATGGAGAGGCTCTTCCTGGCAGCTGGTCTGGGCCTGCCCTTGCACCTGAGGGTCTTCTGCTGGCTTTGCTGTGTCCTGTGGTTTGTCCTGGGGAGAAAGCACATGCCATGAATGCAGGGGCTGCTCCTCTCTGTGGGTAGTGAGGGCGGGGTGGGGTGGGGTGGGGTGGGGTGGAGGTCACCTGTGTCCGTCCTCCTCCTTGCATCTCTTGGATGAGTTTGGCGTACCGCCCCTTTTTCTGTATTAATTCACTGTGAATTCCTTTTTCGCAGATTTTCCCATCTTCTAAGAGAATGATCTGGTCACAAAATGCTAAATACTGAAGAGTCAGAAGAAATAAGGCCTTCAGTAAGCATACGAAAAGATAGTCAACGTCACCATTCAAAAGCAAGATGTAAATGTAAATCATAGTAAAATGTTATTTTATATCCCCATGTTGGCAAAAGTCTTAAAACATTGTATACGTCCAAGCGCGGGTGATGACGGGAGGTATAGGGAACTCTCATAAAAGGTAGGTGGTGTTGTAGATTAGTGCAAATACTTGGGAAAGCAACTTGATAATATCTAATAAAGCTAAATATTTAAAAAATTATGAACTGGACTCCTAAACCTTTGCTCCCCAAAAGTCGCAAATGTGCATAAAGACATATATAAAAAGATATACGCCAAAGGATTTTTTTCTGTAAAAGTGAAAAATGGGAAACAACCTCGACGTCCATCCTAGGAGAATAAATTCTGGAATATTCAGATATCGGAATGCTACGCCAGTGAGAATCAAATCTAGTTGCATGTATCAACATAGATCTCAAAAATATGCAACATAGATCTCAAAAATATAATGTTGAGTGAAACAAGCAAATTAGAACGTAAATTATCAATTATATAAAGCTTTAAAATAAGGAGAAGGACACCTTATCATGTCTAGAGATTTATACACGTGTTCTAAGGGTATGGGGACTTGCACAAGAATGACCAACAGCAAAGTTAGGGGAAACGGAGGGAGGAGACAATGCAGTCTGAGAGGGGATCTATGTTTGTGCCATCTGGGTGGTAGACACATGGGTTTTCAATAGATTATTTTATAAACTGGTTTTTTTTAAAAGATTTTATTTATTTATTTGACAGAGAGATCACAATTAGGCAGAGAGGCAGGCAGAGAGAGGGGGAGAAGCAGGCTCCCTGCTGAGCAGAAAGCCCGATGTGGGGCTCGATCTCAGGACCCTGAAATCACAACCTGAGCCGAAGGCAGAGGCTTAACCCACTGAGCCACCCAGGTGCCCCTAAACTGTTTTTATGTTTGAAATGTATTGTCCCCCCCAACACAAATAGGCCAGAATGAAAAGAGAGGGATAAATAATAATAATGTCTTGAGGCCAAAACCAAGCATGGAAATACCTAGGATAAAGGTATTATGAGAGGCAGCCCTGCCCACATACATCACTGTACTTCATCAAAGAACATGAGACTTCAGGAACTCTTCTCTGAAAGATTTTTTTTTTTCTTTTATCATAACTTTAAAAGCAGGAGCCAACCCACAAAATCTTGAAGGAGACCTTCAAATCTGGTTTCAATTTTTACCAGCTACAGAAATCTCCACGTGGAAAGGAGAAGAGATCCAGGTTTTTTACAACATTCCTCAAATGCTGAGGTCTAGCCTGAGATGAAGGGGCAGCCACTGGGAGGTTGTTAAGGAATCAACGGCAGAAACATGAGGATCTACATTAGCCATTGGTCGTGGCCAGAGCCCTGGAAGGGTGGTCACCTGCAGCTGGTGGGTCACCAGAATGACTGTCTTCCCCCTGAGCGTCTTCTTAATGCACTCCTGAAAGATGTGCTTTCCCACATGGGTATCCACAGCGGACAGGGGGTCGTCCAGCAGATAGACCTCGCGGTTAGAGTAGACGGCACGGGCCAGGCTGATCCTCTGCTTCTGTCCCCCAGACAGGTTGAGGCCCCGCTCCCCAATCTGCAAACAAATAGCGAAAGTCACTGTGTCAAGAAGATGAGCCCAGTGAGATGTGCTCAAACCAGCCAGGTCCAGATGCGACAGACTGAAACCCCTCAGTGCACACTCCTGGACACCTCGTGATTGGGCACCCCTGGTATTTGAAAAAAATCTTTTCCCAAGTTTGCTTAGTAGGGAATGAAAACACTGATTTTCAGTTAATTACAATTTTTTATAACTCATAATTAGATGCAATATTCCTAAACCCTTCAACATCTCAGGTCACATTTTAAATCTTTAGCAATTTAGATAACAAAACAAATCATTCCTAAGAAAGAGCATCTCCTTATATCTTTCTTGGGTTTTAAATCTCTGTTGACAGCAACTGTCGACTTGTGATACCATCATTCCTCGTCGTCTAAGACTGTTTGCTCTGCGCATAGCCCACTCCACAGGACAGGGCTGCAACGGCCAGAAGGGGCTCTACTGTTGCTGTCATGGGAAGGGCCACCTTACACAGCACCTTATGTCAGGAGATACTAGGAGCCATTAACAGGCAAACAGAATTATTGCGCAGCAGTGCGGACTCTCATGCCAGGCATCTGCTGCCTGGCCCATCCCTCGGTCAGACCTGAGGACAAGAGCACCAGGGACTAAGTCCCATTCCCGCTCTACCATGAACTCTTGCAGTCTCTGTAGAAAAGAAGCAGAGTCTAAAGAGAAGCAGGGTGACCTCTTGTCACTGCTCTGCCTCTGGTCCACCACCATGTGCCCTTAGGCCGGTTGGCCCAGGGGAAGGCTTAGTTTTGCATTCAGTCCTCACTCAGCCGATGCTTACTAAGCACCTACTGTGCTCTCATGATAAGCTAATACCCACTCTGGCTGGGCATGTTCACAGTATTCTATATGTATCAACTCATCTAAACCTCAAGTGTGATGAGGTCCATACTCGTGGATGCCATTCTATAGACCAGACCTTCTTTCTGCTAAACCCTGACCAAGACAACTGAGCACTCTTACCTCAAAGATTTACAGACCCACCTTAGAAGGATAATAAAAGCACTGAACTCCTAGAATTACCTGAGGCTCACCTACGCAGTGCATTCAAGTTGCTACGATAGTCTTTTGCACCTGGTTAAATGCTCAGCAGACAGAGATAATAGTTAATAGGTAAGACCAACACTATTGCTTTTATCTTACAAAGGTCTTATGTAGATTAAAGGTGTCTACAAATGTGAAAGATGGTGAATTACCATGAAAACATAAATCATATTGCCATTGGAAAGCCATGGCTCCTGTTCCCACTGGCAAAAGTTAAGCTGGCCAGAGGGGGCAGGGCGGGACTTGGGAGAGGGGGGACATGGGGATAGATAGGAGGTTTCTCATCTTCACAGGTTCTCCACTGCTTTTGCTCCAAAAGGAGGAGTTTGAGGTCAGCCCCCCATCCTTGTGGGGTAAGGTAGGTTCTTTGCCAGCTTTCACTGTAAGATGAGCCCGTTTCCTTCCTGGGTGGGGAAGGTTTTGAGGCAGCCATGGGCTGCTTTGGGGAAACAGCCAGAGTCTGCCCTCCACCCACCTCGGGAAGCAGCCTGAGGACCCCAGTAAACCATTACAAGGCACCATCACAATGGAGACAAGGGATCCTCGCCTCGCACTCACCTCTGTCATGTCTCCAAAGGGCAGAATTTCTAGGTCACGATTCAAGGAACAGCAATGGAGTACCTGGTGGTACCTGCAAAGGACAGAGAGATAAAGGGACAAGTGGCCCCACCACAGACCTTCCAGCCTTCCCAAGTTGGGAAGAGAGAGTTCTTGCATGCCATGCTCAGAAATTTGGACTTGATCCCGCATTTAATGGTAAAGCATGGGAGGCTTTTTGTATTTCTTTCTTCCCCTTATTTCTTTCGATCTAATATGTGCACTTAGTAAATATTTGAACAGAACAACAACAACAAAAAAGATACAGGGAAAAGCAAGTCTCTCTTATCTTTGACTCTCAGTTGCTTTCACTGAAGCAGCCACTATTACAGTTTCTTATGTATTCATTCAGAAATAATGTGCTCGTGTATGTCTGCCTGCAGCAAATATAGGTTTGTATTGTTTTAATGACACCATAGTATTTTGTTATATGGCTGCACCATAAATTACTTAACCAGTGTCCCTGTGATGGACATTGGGGTTTTTTCTAGTCGTCTGCTACTGTGAAAACTATGTAGTGTGAACACTCTTACACATGGGCATTTGTGTTCATGGGTGACAGTCTCTACACATTAAATACCTAGCAATGTTGAGTCTAGCAATTGGTGCATTTTTATCTTTGACCAAATACTTCAAAACTGCTCAATGGGTTGTATCCTTCTGAAAGTAGAGCAATGACAAGGTGAGAGCTATGTTTTGGGATGACTACCCTGGAGGTGGGACCCAAGATGGAACAGAGAAAGAGAAGTCAGAGACAGGGAGCCAAGGGCAGGGGCAGTGGGAACAGTCCAAGCAAAGAGATCACGGGCAAGAACTGGCAGTGGAGATGAAGAAGAAGAGAAAAAGACAAGACCTATTTAGGAGACAGAGCTGTCCAAGGTGGGTGACCGATCTGATGTGAAGTATCAGAGGACAAGGCATTGGGCTCACTGCAATACACAGTTCAGTGATGCCATTAAACCAAGTTGGACAACATGGGAAGAGAAGCAGGCAGGATGGGGGAGCTCATGAGCTGGTGTTGGACCCAACGCTGCGCAGCCCTCAGGACAGCCAGCTGGAGACGTCATACACCCACATGCCCCCCCGAGTTGCTACTGGGGGCAGATTGCACCATCAAGCAAACAGTCAAAGGAGGCCAGGGTCCACCAGAGTTGGAAGCACAATGGTAAGCATCCGGGGCAGCTTTTGTACATCCTCCGCTGAACAGACTTGGCTCGTGACATTCAAGGGCGTGTCTCTAGCAGGTTAACCCCAGACTCTGGGTGGGAGAGGCCATGAAGGGCAAGGTGGGTGGCCCACCAGACCGTGAATCCAAACTGCTTTCTTCTACATCACATGACCTCATCACCCCATTTGTTTTACCTTTTGACTTGGAGGTGGAGAATGAACGAATACAAATGAAGTTTAAATGTTTTTTAAAGGGGAGAGTTATTTTGACTCATATAACAGCTAAGCACGCTGTTCCTGATAATGACTGGGTTCAGATTGTGTTTCAGGAATATCCTCCAAGCTTTGTGACTTGAGGCAAGTTATTTAACCTCTTGAGGCCTCAGCTGACTCATCTAGAAAACGGATATGGTAATAATCTTTCTTTCACAGTGAGGATAAAATGTATTAATGCATATAAGTGAGCTCACAGCAAGTATCAGCAGCTGTCAAATTACTATTAGCAGCGGGGGGGATCCCTCCCCCAACCAGCCCCATGCACCTGTGTCCTTCTTGGACCCTCCCAGAAACTTACCAGGCCTTGTCATACTGGCCTCCCATGAGGATGTTCTCCCTGACGCTACCTCCGATGATCCAGGCCTGCTGGGGGACATAAGCCAGGCTTCCGTGCATCCCCACCGAGCCCTCCAGCAAGTACATCTGCAGCAGAGTGAGTCTAGCCTTAGGAACAGGCAGAGGAATAGGGGTAGACCCTGCTTGGCTCAGCAGCTGCAGGGCCTAGGGTGCCACTCCTGCCAGGATCCTGGGGATCTCCTATGTAAATGAGACTTTTCATATGGTTCTCCCAGACCCACCAGTGAGTCTGAGGGAAAGTCCAGGGAACATAGGGAATTCAGCTAGAGCTAAGCCTGGCCAGGTCCTGCTGTGACTTGAATCCAAGGTCTGCACTGAGGACACCTCATACTTTTTTTTTTCCCCCTCTTATTTCCCCAGTCCCAGTCTCTAGCAAGTGGTGCCTCCATGCTTTTCACAGTGAGACAGAAAGTTCCGGGTCATCTCTGACCTTCTGTGAATATCAACAGAATTATTGCCAATGTCAATGTGCACAGATGGGGAAATGTTCTTATTTGGGGTGCACCATGATGAGGAAATAAGTGGGAAACTCTCATAATTTCTGTAATTTAAAATAGTTCTACAAGGGCACGGGTGGCTCCGTTGGTTAAATGTCTGCCTTCTGGTCAGGTCATGATCTCAGGGTCCTGGGATTGAGCCCCACATGAGGCTCCCTGCTCAGCAGGGAGTCTGCTTCTCCCTCTCTCTGTGTGTTCTCTCTCTCTCTCTCTCTTTCAAGTAAATAAATTAAAAATCTTTTAAAAAAATAGTTCTACAAAATGTGTTTCTACGTAGATGTGGCAAAAATGCCAATGCTATTGAATCTGGAGATGGGTATATGGGTCTTTTATGTCTTCCTGCCTTTCTGTTTGATAAATTTAAAAACACAATTTAAAAAAAAAAAAAGGCCATAAGCCCCATCCCTACCACCCCAGCATCAGATATCACCATACCGTGCCCCTTCCTCTTTATGATTCTATGCTTCTTACTTCTGATTTGGAGCCAGGCTTTAATTAATAAGAAAAAAACTTAAAATGACATCTTTTTGTTTTTCCTTTATTGGATGGATAGCTACTGGTTTATTTCAAGAAGAAACTTAGGAACCACTAGCTGCATGGAAAGGTGGACTTGGAGGGAGGCTACCCAGGGAGTGTTGCTGTGGGGAAAAACGAACCTCGGACACCATGTGGATCCAGGTTTCAACCCTGGTTCCCACCTCACCTGCTATGTGACCTCAGGCAAGTCACTTCTCGGAACCTCATCTGCTCACCCATAAACTAGCCATAATGGCTGTGCTTTCCTCATGTGGTTGTTTTCAGGTTGAAGGGGAAAATGGGATGCTCTTAGCACAGGGCTAAGCACAGGGCTCTTAGCACAGGGCTATGTTTACTGTTTCTTAAAAGTAGAACCTTGTCTTCCCCATTGCCAAGAAATTGTGCACAGCCACCACATGCAGAGCATGAAGAATTGAGCTGTCTGGAAAAAGTTCTATGGACAATATGACCACATTCTAAGGAGATGATGAGTTTGGCTATACTATTTGGGAGAAAGAGCTGAGGAAGGAGCTGGGTAATGGAAAAAACTTCTTGTTCTCTGAACAGCATAGGCAGAGGAACGATGGACAAAGAAAGGAGGGGGAAGAGAGAGCAGTCCAGGACTGGGGAAGCCTGGGGCTAAGGGGGTAAGTGCTGGTGAGAACCCCCTTGGGGAGGTGGCCATAAATTCAACCCAGGTGTTGCAGCTGTTTTAAGGTATGGTTCAGTAAGAGTTGTGCAATATGACCTCAATTGTTTAGGGGAAACAGGTTGAGTTTCCTAGAAACTGGAGAGAGTAGGCTGAGCCACATGTCTGCTTAGGTGCAGACTAAGCAGATCTCAAGAACATCCACTGACGGTGGAATTGGACAGTTCAGATCTCATGGGCAGGGGCACCCAGCAGACATGTAAATTCTACTGTTGGAGCGTAAGACTGTCCCATCCCACATGGGAGGGTCTCCTCTCCCCCATCCTTCCTTCTTCCTCCTCCTTTCTCCCTCCACATTGCACTCTTGATGCTGTCTCACAAGGGACACATGTCCCATTCTGAGATGGGCTTCATGAGATGACTTTTATCATCATATTAAACATTGAAACATGCTGTATCATCACCCTGTTAGCTGGTTGATTACAAAGAGGGTGGGGAGAGCACAGAAAACAGGTGAGGGCAGACCTCCAGCGGATCTCGGAGGTAGCCTTCCTGGCTGGAGGGTGAGAAGCAGGTGTATTTATAGCATACCTCCCCGTCAGTGCATGCCTAACTGCTCTCAATTTATAAAAGGCGTATTGGCTCAGACCCCACTGAGGAAGAAAGCAATGGTGTGACTGACTGGAGGAGCTCAAGCTTGGGAATCCTTGGACCGCCCATGAGTGCATATACATGTGGTCATAAGTCACTTACCTCCCCCAGGATGGCGGACAGCAGGCTGCTCTTGCCGCTCCCAGTATTGCCACAGACCCCCAAGGTGGTCCCCTACAAAGCCAAGGAGGACAGAGTGCCATTGGAACAGCACAAACCCTCCCACTCACACAGGGAGGGTCTGTGGTTGAACACCCCACCCCAAAGCCCCTCAGACGAGCAAAAGCTCAACGCCCCAACCTCCAAGGAAGGAAGTTGCATGGAGATCATAGAGAGGAATTCATGGATAGGAGATCCTTTCAGGCAAGAAACCCAAATTTCAGATCTGCACCCATTCTACTCTATGATCCTAGGCACGTCACTTAGCCTCTCTGTGCCTCAGTTTCTTCATGTGTAAAATGGGGACCGTGAAGTCAGCCTCACAGAATTCATGCATACTTTCCCTTATTTATTCATTCACCGCTCCCTCAAAGACTGTCTGAGTTTCTCCCACGTACCAAGTAGTGAAGAAAAGAACTCTCATGCTACATTCTAGTGTGGAGCCATGAACCATGAAATAAACCACGAAATATATAAACAATATCAGATGATGATAAATGATTTGAGTAAAACAAATTGGCTGTCATGAACCAGAGCAAGTATAGATGGGTTGGCCAGCAAGGTCTCCTTAAAGCAGTTGTCACTGCAACTGAGATCCGAGTGACAGGAAGGAGACAGACCGAGGAAGATCTGGTCGTTCCAGGCTGTGGGAGCAGCAGGGACAAAGGTCACGAGACAGGCACCAGGTTGACTGCCAAAGTGCTATGGGAAAGCTAGCGTAGCTGGTGTGGGGGGAATAAGGGGGAGAAGAGGTGAGAGCTATGGGCAGGATGATCAAGGGATACCTGAGCTATATCTTAAGTGCAGCAGGAGGTCACTGAAGGGGTTTAAGCAAGAGAGTGACTTGAATTGGTTTATGGTTTAGAAAGAGCCGTCTGTCCACTGCATGGTAAAAATGGTAAGGGGGCAAAAGTGGGATCAGAGGGGCTGATAAGGAGGGTCCTAGAGGAGCTGGAATAGCATGATAGTGGCTGTGGCTTGGGGAGTTGGGGAGGCGTAGATGGTGAAAGGTGGATGGATTCAGGAGAGAGCTGATGGGTGTCACCAACGGACTGCGTTGATGGGAGGGAGGGAATGCAACCAAATTTGACTTGAAAGTGCGGAGGTGAAATTTAAACAAGAAGGGAAGCTTGCCCTTGCAAATGTTAGTCAGAGAAGAAGTCAGATGAGGTGAGTTCACAGAACAACCAAATTGGCATATACTAACACCTTAGTCAATGTTAGTCTCCTTCCCCTTCTCTCCCAGTATATAGCTTTCTATTCTGGGTCTTGTTATTACAAAAAAAAAAAAAAAAAAATTCTGGATATCAGTTAATTCCCACTAAAGAATGAAAGATTTCCTGTGCTTGCCCTCTGTGAACAATTTGTATTTAAAAGAGGTATTTAGAGATGCAGTTTTTAGCCAAGGAAACAGTAGAGTGCCAGGAAGCTCAAGCCTTGGGCCCCGAAAGTCTGGCAGCCAGCCTTCCTGTGTGGCCTAGATAAGGCTACCTTTGACACCACTAGGTTTAATTTGTGCAACTTTGGGGCTAGGCTGTCCTTTGTGTCCTCTGGCCCGAGGGCTCCTGGAGCTGCCTGAGCGCTGGTCATCCCCTCGGGAGTGTGCCCGTTCTTCTCCATCTCCATAGCTCCATTTACAATCCCGGGGCAGGTCTGTCGCCATGACAAGGTGGCGTCCTCCAAAACCACTGCTTTGCTGGGATCTTTCAATGCCTGGACGTACAAAACAGGTCTCTCCTGTAGGAAAAATTTCTGTACGGACAAAAAGAAAGGAGGAATTCAGTTCTGCAGTCTAATAAGAATGTCTGCCCGTTTCACTGGCCTACCTATAGGTCTGGTTTATAAACTCCTAATAAACAGTAGAAGTCTGAAGAATCACCACTAGTTCAGAGGGAGCCAGGTTCTGCTGGTGGGAATTCTGAATCAGGGTTTTCCAAGTTTTGGACCACGGGGCTGCTCTTTGATATCTGCCTACTGCCTGCTCTGTTTGGTTTTACATGGGTGACAACACTGAGGACCCCTCAGACAGATGTGTCACTTTTCTTTTTTTTTTTTTTAAAGATTTTATTTATTTTATTTGACAGAGAGAGAGAGAGAGATCACAAGTAGGCAGAGAGGCAGGGAGAGAGAGAGGGGGAAGCAGGCTCCCTGCTGAGCAGAGAGCCCGATGTGGGGCTCGATCCCAGGACACTGAGATCATGACCTGAGCCGAAGGCAGTGGCTTAATCCACTGAGCCACCCAGGCGCCCCAGATGTGTCACTTTTCTAATTAAATTTCCTTCTCAACTATTCAAGTAAAAAGGTCTGCCCTTTCGGCGGGAAATTGTTTGGGGCCATACATTTCGAAGTGTGACCAGGAGCTGGTCACTCCTCTCTGTGTCTCCATCTTCCTGACTGGGAAACATACATGAGGGCAAGCATTAAAAGAGGCAGCTGGGAAGTATGATCTCACGGCACTTAAATTATAGGCCCACGTCTCTCCCTGGAGATCTGCTAAGAAAGAGATGTAGAAAGATACATCTTGACTTTTCGGACAATGGCTTTATCTCTAGATAGTGGATGTTGAGCGATTTTTATTGTCTGTAACTTTTGGCACAATCTGAACCTTCTACAATGAGCGCACAGGATTTTGCAAAGATAAAAAGCTATTTTCAAAATTTAAAAAGTGGTCTCTTTTTTAAAATTGAGCGTCAGGTATGTTTAATTAGGTTAATTGTAACTTTTGAGTCAAGGCATAGAGTCATCATTGGGAATTGCATGAGTCCCTTTATTTTGTTTAGTTAGTTGGGCACTTACTTGTTTAGTTATTTTTAATAACATAACCACTGGGAAACCACTGATGGCTCTCATTCCTTTGCTTAAATTGTTACCACATATATCTTAATTTTATTAGATAAATTTTGAGTGATACACTGGCTTAATGAGTCAGTATGACAAGCACACATCTGAATATTAACAAATGCTGATAAATGGGCTTATAAGGAAGAAAAACAGGAGGTCCTTTTACCCCCAAACCCTCAAATGTATTCTCAAACTCTAAATTTGTTTACACCATTCAGTGCTTTTCACTTGTTTTTAGCAAACAGCACAAAAGAAAAATGGTCTGGGGGCATCTAGGCAGCGGTTGTTTAAGCATCTGCCTTTGGCTTAGATCATGATCTGGGGTCCTGGGATTGAGCCCCACATCGGGCTCCCTGCTCTCTGGGGGGCCTGCTTCTCCCTCTCCCTCTGCCTCCTGCTCTCCCTTCTTGCGCTCTGTCTCTGTGTCTGATAAATAAAATCTTAAAGAAAAGAAAAGGAAAGAAAAATGGCCTGGAGACCCCTGCTGAGAGTGCCCACCTGGGTGCCTTCTCTAGAACCCCAGTGAGTAGGTCCACAGCTCCAGCAGCCAGCTCACCTCCTACCTGTGGCTGCCTACAACGAGGGGTCCTCCCTCAGGGCTCAGGGCTCTCCTTTCTGTGCCCTTGGAAACTGGTAGGCCAGAAAGGCATTTGGGAGCTGGGTTATAGCACCAAGGGGCACAAAGGAGGAAGAGGGGATCATTCCTCCCCCTTCTAGCCTACGGGTCTCAAGGTCAAGTGTCTATAGGACCAGATAGAAAACTTCAGTGGCTGAAACACAAGGATTTGAAGATACCCTGAAGAGACAGCTAGTGTCCATCCAAGGGGCCACCCTATACTGCACCAGCCCCTGGAGACAACCCCAGGTTCAAGTCCTTTGCTCTCACCATTACCATTCCTGCTCCCTTCTCCACCACCATAATGACACCATCCCTAGCCAAAAGCTCTCTGACCTCTGAGCTATCTCCAGGCATTTCTTCAGCGAACATCCCTACCCACCCTTCGGAGTTCAAACTGTAGCTTCCTCAACTCTGCCCACACTGCAAATGAAAACAGGCACAGAGGGGAGGATGGGAGAGCCTAGTATACCAGCGGACAGAGAGAAGGCAGCAGGGAGCCCTGATCAGCCCTGCTCAGCAGCAGAGAAGAAGTCTGGGGAACTAGTGGGGCTCTTCATAAGTAATGGACTGTCTTATCCTTCCTCAAACAAGCCAAGTTCATTCCAGCCTCAGGGCTTTTGCACTTCCTAGTTATCATCACTCAGATCAAAAATCACCTTAGCAGAGGGGCCTTCCGGGTCCAGCACACCCAGATTTGTCCCAGACCATCCCCACATACTCTCTAGAAAATTACACTGTTTTACTGACGTCATAGTTCTCCATGTGATCTGACGTTATCTTCTTTGACCATTAGATCACTTGCTAGTTGCCTGTTTCTTATACCAGGTTGTAAGTTCCTGAGAGCAGGGATCCCATTGGTCAGGCTCACAGTAGTATGTTCTGTCTCAGTACTTGGCAGGCGGTGGGTATCCAATAAATAATTTTTTTAAAGGATTTTATTTATTTATTAGAGAGAGGGCAAGAGGGAGAATGAGCAGGAGTGGGGCGAGGAGCAGAGGAAGGAGAAGGAGGCTCCAAACCAAGCAGGAAGACCAAGGTGGGCTTGATCCCAGGACTCGGAGGTCATGACCCAAGCCAAAGGCAGACACTCAACTGATTGAGTCACCCAGGTGCCCCTCAACAAATATTTTTTGAATAAATGAATAAATGAGAGAGTGAATAAGTTGGGAACTACATGCATTAAGTGAGATGACTTTGTAAATTGGTTTAGATAAGAGTTTTTAGAGATTTTATTTATTTATTTGACAGACAGAGAGTAGGCAGAGAGGCAGGCAGGGGGAGGGTGGGGAAGCAGGCTCCCTGCTGAGCAGAGAGCCGCACATGGGGCTCGATCCCAGGACTCTGGGATCATGACCTGAGCCGAAGGCAGAGGCTTTAACCCACTGAGCCACCCAGGCACCCCTAGATAAGGGTTTTTAAACTCAAGTGCTGTAGGAACAAGACCAGCTATGGAAAAAAGTGAAGTAGACCATTACTAAGAGGATAAATGGTAGGTGAAACAACCCCAGTGTCAAGTAGGGCACAGTGGGGACTGTAGGGTGTACAGTAGGGCACAATGGGGGCTGTAGGGTATACAGTAGGGCATAGGGGAGGCAGCAGGAAACTTTATCCCACTGCCTCATCTAAGTAGGACAACTATCACCTCAAATCCAGCTGTTTGTGGCCATGGGGAAATGTGGGTCTGATGTTCCCAGATCTTTTGATTATTCAGAAAAAATCCAGAAATCTGATTTTTATATAGAATTTCCAGGTTTTTAAATGCAAGCAACAAATACGATTTTTTTTAAAAAGCAAAACCATCAGGGTAACCCTGCAGACCTCCTGTCTGAGACCTGGTTTGTATGGACTGTCCTAAGACCTCCCCAGGGCCCGATTCCTCTGTGTTCCCAGCCCCCAATCACAGCCTGGGTGCAGGAGGTCCCTGAGCTGGCCGACCCCTCTCCGTGGAGGCTGGCGTCTGGCTTAGCCTGGGGTCACATTCAGGAGGAACATTACGATGACTGCAGGCAAACGAACACCCAGAGAGCCACGCAAACAGTCCTCCAACCACTTACCTTAAATCTCTCTGCCGCGGACTTGGAATTCGTGAGGCCTTTTACTGCAAAGGGCACGAAGAACACGGATAGCCGCATGGGAATCAAGGTGGCCACCGTAGTGAAAGCCTGGGCAAGGAGGGGAGGAGGTGGTGAGGGGCGCATCTCTGTTCTCTCTCCACCCTCTGAGGCTCCCCTCCTGGAGCCAGAAGCCACAGAGCCAGACCACACACCCCCCCAGCTTTTGATAGGCCGGTCCCTGCCATGGGAGGGACAGAGCCAGTATTTTGAGGAGACTGGAAAGAGCAGGGAAGGAGCACTCCTCTTAAGGTCTCTGTGTCTCTAGGCCTGGCTCCCCATGGAGCTTGGCGACCCGGTGACTCTGCGACTTTGGCCAGGTCCCCTCTCCCAACGAGCTGCGCTTTCCCGTTGGAATAGGGTCAAAATCATCCGTGGGTACAGGAATAAAGTGTAAGAGCGCTTGTCTACTTCAGCAGAGCTTGATACTGTTACTGCCATTACGATCGTACTCAGCCTTCCTTGCCTTAGATACTCGTTTCTAGTATTCCAAATGTCCCTGCACTTCAAGGCTAATCCATGCCTCACTCTTCTCCTGGAGACTTGCCCTGACAAAGCAGACAACTTCTCTCAGGATCTCAGAATGTGACCTGAAGTACCTCGGGGACTTTCCAATCCATGCCCTACCTCCACTCCCTTCTTCATCCTTCACTGTGTGAGTGCAGGGTGACCCTAAACTCCTGCTGAGACTTTATCCTATGCCCACCCTCAAGCCTTCAGGGGGCCTCTCTGGTGCATGCCTGGGCCAAGTCAAGGTGTTTGCTGTCTGGAACACAAACAAACCTTTGGGGGCGGATTCTCAAATGCTTCCCCCTCTTGCTTTGGGGCCTCTTGCTTTGGGGCCCCAAGCCCCACCTGGATTCCAAGCTCTCCCAAAGCAACCCCCTGATTTTTCTCCTCAGAGAACTGGGATTCTACCCCTAAAAGGCAGCTGCTGCTTTTCTGAGCCAGAGTCAGACCACAGAGAGAAGGCAGAAGAAGTTCTAGATTTTTATTTAAGGTGTATTTTCGGAGCCCTATTTTGGGTTCAAAGAAATTCCTTAATTTAGGATTCTCAATCCCCAGGCATGTGTCAGAATCATCAGGGTTTTAACTACTCATTTCAACTCCTCTGGGGTGACTTTGTCATCCCTCCCTCCCATAGTTGCTATGCAAGGGATATCAGTTTTTCAGACAGTTTAAGACGGAAGAAAGATCGAGCATCCTAAAAGTCTGGAAAATCAAAATCAGCATCTGTTGTTCACATGCAAAACCTTCAGATCTTTGAAGGAACATGGTCTAGGGAAAGATATGAAAGAAAAACTCCTTATCAATATGGGGGGAAACAAAGCACCCCAAGCACTTACCACTGAGATTGTGAGTTTCCGTTGTAAACATGTGTGGATAAGGAACGTCAATGTTGTGGCCACTGTAGGGGCTATAAACAAGCAGGCAGTGGTCAGGCTCTGGATGATCCCAGACTTCTCCAGTAGTTTCTTTTCCTGCCTTCTGAGGGCTGAAAGATGAAAAGCAAAGGTTAAAAAAAAAAAAAAAAGACAAAGGCACTGAAATTAACCCTAAGACCATCCTCCAAAGAGCACCAAACTTCCAGAGCATGAAAGAACTCCCCAAAAAGGGAGAGGCTTGACCCACCATGGCATCCCAAGGCTCTGAGCAAGAAAATGAGATTTTCTGTACCTTTAATTATTTTTTCAAATGGTTTCTCCCATGCATACATTTTAATCAGCTTAATGCAGGTGAGAACTTCACTGGTCACACGGATGCGCTGGTCGCTGATCTCAGAGGTGTGATTGTGTATCTTAATAATCTTTTGAATCAGGAACACCTGTGGTCAGGATGCAGCAAGTGTTTCTTTTGACAAGGGCAGGAGGGTTCACCCAGGCGTAACTATGACAACTGGGAGTATGTCCAAAGGTAAAACGCAGATATGGGTTGACCACCTGGATTTAATCCTGCCAGTTGGAAGCCACTGTGACTCTAAATTCTAGGGTCCTGCTGAAGGCTTTCCAACGGAAACCACTCCATCGTGCCTTAAAGCACCTGTCTCTATCCTGGGGGTGTTTTTCTCCTGTGTCCCAAGCCAGGTTGTGGCTAACTAAACAGAAATATGACTCCTCTGCCCTTGGGAACCCTAACCCGCCAATAGTTATGATCACCTGATCAGAATACCTGTGTGGAGGGAGAAAAACACTTGATTTCAATAATTCAGAGCACACATAGCCCACGAGTCACTTCCTGTTTTGCCCAGGTTTATTTCACCTGAATCTTTGTCAGCAAATTTGCTGGCCTTCTCCCTTTTTACTGTGCTCAGCCGAACGTTAAATGCTATCTGGGCTATTACGTCACCACATTCTGGGTAGAAAAGAAGGAATAAAAACCATACATAGAGGACATCTAGTGTGTGAGGCAGGTAATCTCTCACAGAAATCTATGAGATGGACTTTCGCATATCATAATCACCTCTTATTTCTTTGGGCAATACTGCGGCCAGAGAACATTTAGGCAGAAATGGAAACCGAAACTTAACCACAATGGCATGAACAGTCAACAGGGATCAATACTTCCATTCAGAAGTACCCCAGATTCCAGAGCCCAGGGAGTTCTGAGGAACATCCAACATCACATGGAAGACGAAAAAAAAAAAAAGAATTACCTCCACTGGTAAAATCAGGAGATAGAACAGAGTGGCGGAGAGCACAGTGGGTCCAAGAGTAAGGTAGGAGGTGGCAGTGCAGGCGATCAGCAATGAAGAGATGAGCCAGATCAGGGGGCCATAGTACACCCCTTCGAACAGGCAGTTTACGTCGCTGGCAAAGAAGCTGATGGCCTGTAAGAGAGCAAAGCCTGTGGGCACAGGTTTCACCTCTTTGGGTACCTAGAAGGGCCTACATGGGCAGGGGACAGGAAAGCCTGGGAGGCACAGTGAGGGAGACAAAAACACTGAGTTCACAGCTCTCCTCTACTCTCTGTGTGACCCATTCCTAGGCCACTCTGAGCCTCAGCTTCTTCGCTGGAATAATTATACCCACTTTCTATGGTTGCTGTGAGGATGTCAATAAGGTATCTGCACATAGACTGTGCTCAGTAAAAGTTGTATTTTACTATATTATTGCTACTTCTTCTCATATCCAGATTCCCCAGAGAGTTACTTCTAGTCTTCTTTCTTATTCTATTCTATTCATTCTATTTCTACTAATAATAATGGCTGAATTTATTTAGGCAGGAACTAAGTCTTTTTATCCTTCCTTTTCTATTTTGCTATGGACTCTTCAGTTCACTTTCCTGCTCCCTAACTGCCCGGTTCCATGTTACATAAAAGCTGATGTTGCAAATCAAAAAATATTTAAGGACCCAGATCATGAATGTCTTTTAGAATGACCAATCTGAATGCCTTTAGAAGTGGTTTTCCTTTTCACTTTAAACCAATCTCCTTCCAATTCCCAGGTTCAGCCCCAAGCTGAACCTTCACAAAAATTTGAAGTGTATAAGGGAGCTAGCTTGGTACAGCCACTTTGGAATGGAACTGGACAGTATCTTTAAAAGTTAACAATTGCACAAACCCAAGACTTGGCTATTTCGTTTCTCTGTTGAGAAACATCCACACATGCAAGAGGAAGACAAAGACATTTACTACAGCTGTGCTTATTAGCAGCAAAATCCTGGAAACATTCTGAGTGTCCACTGGTGGGGAAAGGTTAAAGCACCCACTCCAAGAGTATTAGGTAATATTGAATCCTAAAACAACCTGTCAGAGATCATGTCCCAGACCTGTCATGTAGTAGCTATAGGACCAAAGACACATACTCAGTCTCGCTGTGCCTCAGTTGCCTTATCAGTAAAATGGGAATAATAATAATACCACCTACTCCATACCACTGATGTGACAACTGATGAGATAATGCATATAAAACACTCAATTTAGCCATGAAAATGCTCTAAGGTGGATGGGGGAAAATGGATAAAGGTGGTCAAAAGGTAAAAACATTTGTAAGATAAATAATTATGGTGACCATAGCTACTATTGTATGGTGTTTAAGTTGCTAAGACAGCAGATCTTAAAAGTTCTCATTGCAGTCAAAAAATTATAACTATGTAAGGTGATGAATGGTAACTAAATTTATGGTAGTGATTGTTTTGCAACCCATTAAATCATTACCTTGTATAAAACCCTGGACTAATACATTATACATCAATTATATCTCAATAAAAATGGGGAGGAAGGAAATGCTACAATTATAAGTAAGCATCCTTGAAAAGGAATAAGAAAGATCTGCATGTGTTAAGATGGAAGGCTAAGACATAATGAGGAGGAAAGAAAATCTTCAAAAGAGCCCAAACAATGTAGCATCCTTGATGTAAAAACTCACCCCTAAAATTGTATCATACATTTTCTATTAGTAAAACAAAGTGGCAGAACACTGTAAAATGTAGTATCATTTATGTAAAAACACAGGCACAAGATACAATGCATTTTCCATGGGTAACTTGCATGTGTACCCAAACACACTTTAAAAAGCATAGAAGGACACAAGCCGTATTGATAATGGTGGTCACCTCCAGGCATTAGGGAAGTGATGGGGTCTAGGGAGTCATCTAGTCCACTTTATTTTGTTTGCAAGGAGAACATATGAAGGTGTTTTAGAAATTAATTTTAAAATAAAATTTATGGAAGCAGTCCCCTAGGACTCCTCATGTGACCAACTCCTTCCATCCCCACTTCCAGGTGGGCCATCTTGTCTTACGTTCATGAGCATATTTGGGGGAAATCGACCTTGCACATAGCAGGTGCTCAGGACAGAGGCACAGAGAAAAGGAACCAGGACAGACCTCAGTGTGGAAAGTCTCCTTGGCAAGGCAGGTAAGTGCAGCCAGGCTCTGCTGCTTACCAATCACATGACCTTGTTTATACAGTTCCTACTCCTTCCTTCCTCAGTTTCTACGTCTGTGACCATGGGAACAATAATAGAGACCACCGCATAAAAGGGTTGTCAGGGGACTGAATGAGCTAACAAGGTAAAACCTTGGGGATGATGTTTGGCTTCATGGAAGTTAATAATTGCTATGATGATTCTCCTAAGATAAACAGGGGGAATGGCTGCCACAGATCTCAACATCTGTCAAATGCAGGAGGACAGGGAGCCCCCATGCTCAAGGCCTGAGAGAAGTCAGCAATGCAATTTAACACTTCTGAACCTCTGTCCCCTTTCTATGTGCATTATATGTACTAACTCATTAATAACAATCCTTTAAAGCTGATATTATTCTGCAGCTTCAGAGAGACTGAACAAGTTACCTTAGGTTACAAGACTAATAAAATTACGAAGATTAATGGTAACCATGATAACAAATACCTTATGTTGGCTACCAATCGAGTTCAGAGAAAGCATCCACTCAATGGCAGTGGGTAATCTGGCAGACATTTTTTGGACATCTGCCCCGTGTAATTCAAATGTTGGCATTTTGAGGGATACAGTGGTGAATCTGATAGGGTTTGTGTCTTTGAAGGGGGCTCATCTTAGTGGGGCAGCCGGATTTGTGCTTGATGGGGACTGGGAGTGGATGGTGGGGTTTCGCAATATTGTCATGAAGGAGAGGTCATCCATGAAGGATGAATGGTATTATAAAAGGACAGCGGTTGGGGATGATATGAGCAACATCGCCAGGAGGCGGTATGCCTGGTGTGTTTGAGGACTGAAGGTTAGCCTAGCTTGGTTGAAAGGAAGAAGCCAACCTAGTGTGGGAAGAGGGGAGATGGGAAGAGGGGAGTTGGACAGTTGCTGATGACAGACCACAAAGGGTCTGGCTTGAGGATATGGAATCAAAGCAGTGCTGCATTTTCCAAAAACTCAAATGCCTGTTTTAATAGTAAAGTAATCTATGCTCCTCAAGGCAACTGGTAAGCAAGAGAAAAATAGGGAATATGAAATTAAATATATAAAATTCTAATACTCGCATGCCCATGTGTCATAAGTTGGAGCATCTTTTTCCAATCTCTGTCAACATTAGTACGTTTGTGTTACATCATAGGAGGGGCAAGAGAAGGGAACTGATATACCAATAACAATTAACCAGGCAGCTCTAAGTACTCCTCCTTTGCAGATAAGAATTAACACTCAGAGAGGTGATTTACAATTGCTATTCCCTTGGTTTCCCTGAGCTATCCTGTTTGCTCATCCATCCATACCCTCCTCCCCAGGCTGGCTGAGGGGATGCACTTTCTGAGGCACTTCTACTGAGGGTTTGTGTCTTTCTGTTCACTGCTATATCCCCAGGGCCCAGCACAGGATCTGGTCCAAGGTAGTCCTCAGTAACTATGTGGTGAATGAATGAATGAATCTTGTCCAAAGCCTCTGAATGCAAGTTGCATCTCCCTTGGTTACTGCTGACCTGTTATTATGTCCTCAGAGGCAACCGTTGATGATTATCCACACTCATCGTAGGAATTATTTCTAACTCCCCTACTCCCTTTCCTCCCTCCCTCAGCCCCCAGGGCACGGATGTCTGGAGAAAAGCTAGGCAAGTATGGCCTCCAATATAGTCCCAGGCACTTACCTCTCCAGTGGTGATGTGTGTTAGAGACTTAAATTGCATTAGCTTCTCAAAAGCCAAGGAGGAAACAGCAGAGCGAAACCTGATGCCTGTGCGCTGGTTTAAGACCCAGCATGAGCACAGACTCAGAGACTTCAGACATTCCGTGAAAAAGAGGGCAAGGCAGAGTCCCACTCCATAGGCAATATTTCCTGATGGCGCTTCAGAATATTCCAGGATCTTTGGTATAATCAGCATCTAGAAGGGAGCAAGAGTTTGGATTACTCAGTCAGTACTCCAGTTTTCTTCTGGAGAGACTTGCACCTGTCCCACTGCATGCAGTCTAGGTTGCATGGTCAAAGTGCCCTACCCTCTGCAGGCCAACTGTTGAGCATGTGACCCCAGCTGGGACACTGAGACTTATTCTCTGCAATCAGAAACTTGGGCTGAAGACCTGGAGGACAGGAGATCAAGTTGATTCATCTCAACCATAGTATATGGAAGAGACCACTATTCCCTGCCACCTGCATTCCCAGAGCTGCTCAGTCACTTCTCAAAACAGCTAGCTTGTACCTAGTCAGGATATGTTCTAGGTGTTTTATATATTCATCTCATTTAAATTCATGCTGAGAGGCAGGTAATGTCATGCTCTTCATTTTATACATGAATGTTTCCATGAGGTCTACCACTAGGTGTGTCATGGGGTTCCTTAAAGAAGCTAAGGCAAACACATTGCCCAAAGTCATTCAGCAATTCAGTGGCCAAGGTCTGAACCCAAGCAATTGCTGTAAAACTCATACTCCTAACGGCTGCTAGCTTTCCTACCTCCAAAATGTCTTCATTTTCCAAGTGGCAGCTTAGAGAAAAACAAGTCCCAACTCCACGCATGGACTTGAACGTGCCAGTCTCTAAAGCTTGGAGCCCCACAAACCTTACAAAGCCAGCCACTTACTGGCCCTACCACACCCGAGACGGAGAAGAGGCAGCCCAGAAATACACTGAAAAGAGCCCTTGTTCTTTGAAATTTCATCATCACTCGAAGCACTGAAGCTTTCTCAATCCCATGTCTCGAGACTTCTTCTTCCCAAAGGAGGCAAAGCCTTCAAAAAAGGAGAATTCAACCAGTGAAATCTCTTTGCACAAGAGTATCTCAAGTAAATCCCAGACATATTTCATCTACAAATGCTTCAGTATGTATCTCTTCCAGATAAGGCCTTTTAAAAAAACTACAGTGACATATAATAGTTATTCACTAATAACTACTGATTATTAATAACAACTGACATATATTAACATAATGTATTAATTGCATATTTAATAAAAATTCCATGATGACATTTAATACCCAGTCTCTGTTTGAATTTCTCTAATATGTCAAAAACATGTTTTTATAGTTAGTTCACCCAAATCAAGATCCAAATGAGGTCTACACATTGCATTTAAACGACAAATCTAATAGACTTCTTGTACGCCATTTTAACCTGTAACAGCTTCCCCTTCTCTGCATTTTATGCCATTTGTTTGTTGAAGAAACTGGGTCACTTATTCTAAGAATTTCTCACATTCTGGATTTGACTGATTGCATCTCTATCCTGTTGTCTAACACAGCCATATCCTTCTGTACCCTGTATTTTCTATTAAACTTCTAGCTAGATCTAGGGGTGTAGTGAAATTCAGAATTCAGGTCAGCTGACAAAAATACACAATAGGTGATGTAGTGTACTTCTTTTGCATAATAGCAGAAGACACAGTGTCTGGTGTCCTATTATTAGCAATGTTCAGGGTGTCAGTGGGTTAAGGAGTATCAGCCTGACTCATTCACTGCCATTCATTTCCCATCATTGATGACCATTGCCACTTCTATTAGGGCTGGCAAAATGGGATTTCTAATTCCAACATTCCTTCTGTATTTAATAATTTGAATTTTTCTATTAAAAAAAAAAACCTTCGGGGGCACCTCGGTGGCTCAATCAATTAAGCATCCAACTTTTAACCTCAACTCAGGTCTTGACCCCAGGGCCATGAGTTCAAGCCCTGTACTGGGGCTATTTTTTAAAAAACTACTTTAAAAAAATTAAAAAGATAACTTTCCCTCATCAACTATTTTGTTACTCTGAAATACAGTTAATTGAGGAAATGACCTAGGACTTTAAATAGTGTCTTTCTTTTTATACAAACTAAAATTCATAAAACCCAAAACTCTGACCTCCAAAAAGTGCCTCCATTTATTTCAAAGGATGCCCCAATGTTGGATCACCTAATTAAAAGTGTGCCCTTATTTTGGCAATCTGAGTTAATGATGCCTAGGCTGTTGATGTTATTATCAGTGAAATGGGAACACCAAAAACATTTTTTTTGAGGAAAAAGATTGAAAAACAATATTTCAAAAAAAAGCATCCAAGAAGTTACCTTAACAGAAATTAAGACTCTCGTTGACTCGCTTATCCTTCTTTTTTTATTTTATATTGTGTTTGATGCCAGAGCAGGTAGCTGGAAAATAATCATTGTAGTGCTTCTGGCTTCCAGAGTCTTCATCTGGCTCTGGATGCTTCCCTCCCCCATCCAGTCTGTCAGCTGCAGTCACTATACTGGCCTCCGCCCTTTCACTTCCTGCCTCCTGCTCCACCCTGTTTGGTCCTACTCTCTGAAAAGCGATTACCACTGCCCTTGATGGGAACATCAAGGACTATGCCAAGGGACTCCAGGTCTCCCTAAAGCTTCTACTCCTCACAGAGGAGGAGCATGGTGGGCCAACCTTTGCTTTCAGGGCTTGAGGGCAGCCCTGCTTATGCACGTTCTCAAGCGGCTCTATCAGCTTCCGGTTCTTCTGCCACCAAGTCTCTCAAGGCAGGCAGTTCTAGCCCTTTCTACTCCTCAGCCCTGCAGCCATGGACACTCAAACCCAGCCTAAAGGCAGAAAGGAACACCATGAGAATGTTCCTGTCATACATTCCCTCACCTGCCGTCAGACCCCTCAGGCTGCTTCTTCCTTCCTGAGTTCTAAAACAACGGTTCCATCCCATGCCCGTTAGCATGGGCCAGATAACTTGCGGGGAAAAGGGTGTTTGGGCCCTAGATCAATAAAGCAAAAATATCCCCATGTCACCCATATGTGTTAGAGGACTTTATTGCTTGTGGACAATTTTACTCAGGCCAATCTGTGGGGCCACCCCTCCTTGTTCCAGCCCTACCTCCATACATAACCCAATCCACAGACACAGAAAGCACTAGAGTAAAAAAGTCTTGACTCAACAAATTAAAGGAAAGTAAAACAAACTAAAAGAGCTTTGACTAAACAAATCCAAGTGTGCCGCAGCCTGCCCTCAGCTTTCCTAACAACTGTATCCATTGCTGGCCATGATTCCCAGATTCAGAACCTCACCTCCTCCCTTCATTAGCTATGTGACTCTAAGAACATCATTTTACTTCTCTTCGTCCTCAGATCATTCATGTATAAAGTGGGGAAAGTAACATCTGCCCTGTTTACTTGTGGCCGTCAAAGGAGGTGCTGCTCTGTCACTACAGAACGATGAAAACTATGGAGAATTATGAAAGTGATACTGAAGATGATGGCGGGGATAATGGTGATTCCGCCACTGGGCTGACCACCATGGTGGTGATGGTGACGGCTGGCAGCTTGTCAGCAAATGCTCAAGGCAGTTAAAACAGTTCTTCAGAAGGGCTAGGCAAGCCGCACCCCAGACCTCTGCTTGTTCAGTGAGGAACGCAGACAAAGAAGCCTCTCTAAAGGTGTGAATGCATGGGTCATTGGTTTTTCAGACAAACACCCCAAAGTGACATGATGATAAAGTATTGGTAGACAGACATGGTGAGTTACAGAATAAAAACAGCAGAATCAGGGCACTAGAAGTGAACGGACACAAGGTGAGAAACCTTGTGTTCATAATGGTTAAAGAGCAACCAAACATCTAATCGGTTGCCTAAGATGCACTGGGTTTGTTTCCAGGTGGTTTAAACTGAATTCCTCATCTCTTCTGACTCTTCCAACAATCCTATGAAAGACCAAGAGGTCAATTTTATGCTCCCTTATTTTATGCACAAGGACGAAAGGTCTCTGTTAGGGTAAGTGACTTCCCCGACATCAGAGCTGGTAAGCAGCGAGATTCTGACCAGTATCTGGCACGACGTAAGAGACAGGTGTTCCCTGAAAACTAATTTTTCTCTTTTACTGAACAATTCTGAGAAGCAACAGGTCAAAGTTGAACCAGCTTTGTTTTCTAAGTACCCTCAGTACACTAACTTACTTGGTAAACTAATCTCTGAGATCTGGCAATAGTGTGCCACGTTTCATAAACTCCCTTGACCAAGGAACGCGCTTTTTAGGGAAGTTCTTAGGGGACGACCATTTTCTGGAACTCTTTGGAAAATGCCGTTCTCTACCTGGGGCATCTCTCATGAAGTAGCTAGAGGTGGGAACATGAATACAAAACATTTAAAAATCACTTATTCATTCCCCTCCCCCCCCACTTAATCCTCATATTACCTTGTGAGGTACATGGTACAGAAAACTCAATCACACAACCAGTTAGTGATGACTTAGGGATTAGGAGACTAGTCCCTTACCCCCAAATTTAATGATGAGTCACACAGGTAACTGCCTGATCCAGAAGAAAAAGCAAAAGGAACAAGAAGGGGTTATTTCTAACTTTCTTGGGGGTCCGGGGCCTTTAGGCAAATCTGATAAAAGATACGAATCCTTGCTCCAGAAAAAAGTCTCTAGTTCATATGTATAAAATACGTATACCATTTCAGGGGGTCCAAGAACTACAGTGAGGCCTCTTGTACCAAGGAAGCATGCATATTCTTTGGTTATCTAAAGATGGGCCCTACCTGCTACTCTTCAGCATCTCTGGTCACCAACCCCATAAGACATGGTCTTTAACCAATCCAGTGGCTTGCCCAATATAATTTTACCTTTTAGCATTTTTGTCTGAGGCATCATTAACCGACAGCTGGGGTATGGTGTTCTCATCCAAGCTTTTCTGTAAACCTAGGATCATGAGTGGGGTCAGCCATGACACCGTAAGGTAGGAGAACAGGCCAGCATCATCCAGGGGTTGTGGGGCAGGAAACCTAGCAGAGAAGTCATAGGTCATGTAGTTGCTTTTATTTATTTTTTAAGATTTTATTTATTTATTTGAAAGAGAAAGAGAGGAGCACATGAGAGAGAGAGAAGGAGCATGAGCAGGGGGATGGGCAAAGGAAGAGGTAGAAGCAGACTCCCTACTGAGTGTGGAGCCTGACTTAAGGCTCAGGGCTTGCGATTTAATCTCAAGACCTTGGGATCATGACCTGAGCAGAAGGCAGACACTTAACCCACCGAATCACCCAGGCACCCCTGTAGTTGTCCGTATGATATAGGCTCTAAAGATAGAAAATTAAGGCAAGAGCAAGATTTGGAGGGATCAATTATATACTATGTAAAAACCACAGCGTGGTCATCTGGATATACAAAACAGTATTTTTTTTTCATTACTCTGTTATGCATGATAATTAAAAAACAGAAACAACAAAAACAGCCATCAATACAGGAATGACTTAAAAAGAAAGAGAAGTAAGGTCTATGGAAAACAATGCAAAAGTGTCCAAAAATAGAGTTGATCTGTATCTAGAATTTGGAAAAAGCTCTAAGCATAGTAAGCAAGGAAAAAAATGCCACTTGCAGGTCGAGAAATTCAGTATATTTTTATTTATATAAAAACGGGAAGAAATGAGAGAAGGCAAACGAAACTATATATATAAAGTCAACCACTATTAACAATTACATATGCATATTTACGTATTTATACACATTAACATATTCATATATGTACATATATTTATGTATTTATGTATTATATGTATATGTGCATTTATGTTTTTGTATGTATGCATTTATATATGTACATATAAATACATTTATATCAAATTACTATGACTGGTTGACTTTGACAAGGGGATTAGAATGGGTAAAAGGACAGGAAAAGAGATTCTCACTGTTTCACGTTTTCTATACTTTGCTTACGTAATTTTCATAAAAACAACAACAGCGGAATAAAAAGTAATAAGTAAGAATGATAAGGTCATATCCCTCGAATGATTCACAAGTACAGAAAAAATAACTGGATGAGGATGTTGGCGTTGTGTATAACTTCTACTCTTTTTTCAAAGTTGCCTTTAATGCTGTGTATTTTGATCTGAAGAAAATTCCATTAAAAAGAAGACTTGGGGAGAAAGACGAGAAAACGAAAATGCCAAATGCATGGGATGTTTTTGTTTCGTCTTGGACTATGGGCTCTTCTCCACTCGGTGGCCCTTCCCCTCCTCACGTCCCTCTGGGCCCACAGTTGTGTCTTCTGCCCAGAAGCTGGAGAGAGAAGGGGCTGAAGGGAGGATGGGGATCGGTATCAGGTATCACCCGCTATGTGGGGCCATGTGTGATTGCAGAAAAAGGGCCAGAGACTGTGAGCTGATATAGGAGCAGAGCATTCCTCTACATCTCTAGATGAGACCGCCTAGTTCCATGAAGTACCCAGGTTCTTTGTTCTCCGTGGAGATGAGAGCAATCCTGTTCGAACAATGTGGCTAGTAGTGAGGGGAGCTCAAGTCTTTTTTAAAATAGGAAAACAACAGCAGTTCTGTTGATAGGCAAAATCTTAGCAAACTTGTGAGAGAGAAGAGGGGATTGTGGATACAAAACAGAGTCCTGGTGACAAGACGCTGAAGAAACGGCCTACAGGAATGCTGAGGTCCTGTCCATACATGATGAATAAATGAATTCTGTGCAGGCCCCTGAGAAAAAAGTTGTGTGAGTCAGAGAGACATTGGGGGGAGGTTATTTTCAACTGTGGTTTACTGGACAAGGATACATTGAATTTCTTTTAACTCTTAAGTTTAAGGGTAACACCACAAGGCATTTGGGCCCTTTCAACAGCTCCCCATTTCGCTTAGAATGGAGACCAACATACTTAATGTGCCCTGTGGAAATTTGCATCCTTCTGCAATCTCATCTCATGCTACATCCCTTATCACACAAAACTCCAGTGACACTGGCCTCCTCGGTTTCTAGACACATCATGTTGTGTTCTTTCCACCTCAAGGTCAAGTCTTTGCACATGCTGTTCCCTCTGCCCAGATCACTCTTTCTTTACTCCGGCCTAGTAATATCTTGTTTATCCTCCAGGGAACAGCTTAACTACCAAGAACCTACCAACTTGTCGCTGTTCTATTGTCCATCAGCACCCTCACACTTCTTCCTAATACCATCTTCAAGCAGCATATAACCGTGTTTATTAGTTTACTTGCTTATTGTCTTTCTCCCCAATGTGTGGTCTGTGATGGATCCTTGCCCAAGGTCTAGCACAGTGCCTGGCACATATATGTGCTCAATGAATCCTTGTAGGATGAATGAATGAATGAATGAATGAACGAATAAGTGAATGAATGAGTTGACTCTGCCTCCCTGATGTGCCACAGTCTGCTCTGGAGGTATTTGGCTGTGGTGCGTGACATGACCATGTGGAGACACCTTTGGGAAAGAGCCTAGGTGTTAAGGTCTGAAGAACATTGCCCTAATGGGTACTGCCCTTACCTCCCCCTCAACTCACTTTGGCTTGGGACGGAAAGGAATCATGGTTTTCCAGGCAGCATCATACTTCCCCCAGGGAAGAACTGTTGCCACATCCGGTGCCTCAGGCTTCCTCACCTGCTGGCTCCAGGAGCCATCTTCTAGAGTGTACGTATTCTTGGGAAAGAAAAACCAAAAGAACATCAGTTTCCCAACCAATCTCATAAATACTATTCTGAAGTGCCAGACCAGCCACCCAAGGGCAATGGATCTTCCCACATTCAGTTTCCTAAAGAAAGGCTGCTAGAGTCAGACAGAGAAAGACAAACATGTATGATCTCCCGTGTATGTAGAACCTAAACACAACAATAACAAAGCGTTCAGAGAACGGATTGGTGGTTGCCAGAGGTGGGGGTGGGGTTTGGGTGAAATGGGCAAAGGGGGTCAAAAACTTCCAGTTATAAAATAAATGTCACAGGGACTGAACTTAATAATAATAATAATAATAATAAATTAAGTTAAAAATTAAAAAATTTAAAAATAAATGTCATGGGGCTATAATGTACAGCATGGTGACTATAGTTAATAACACTGCATTGTAGGTCTAAAAGCTTTTAAAAGCAGATCTTAAAATTTCCCATCACAAGAAAAAAATTTATAAAATTTATAACTGTACGAGGCGATGGATGTTATGTTGTCGTAACTCTTTCACACTGTATACAAGTATTGAATCATTATGTCATATATCCAAAACTAATATGTTTTATGTCAATTGTATCTCAATTAAAAAATAAATAAAAGAAAGGTTTCTGGGTAGGGAATAAGCAGTGGGCCATGAGTCTAGACAACTGGGTCCCAGCCTTAGCTCTGCCTACATTCCTGGGGTGACTCTGGGCAGGCCACCCCTCCTCCCCAGGTTTTTAATCTGTGATACACACCTTAGACAAGACTAAAGGGAGCTATTGTTAGTCACCCACAGAATGTGAGACCAAGTCACCCTCTGAGGGTAAACCTACAAAAAAGAAATCAATAAGTAAAAAAGTAACCCCCAAACATTACATGGGACCCTTCTGATAAAGGAGGAAATAACTAAAAATTTTTTAAAGTATTATCTTTAAAACTTCACATAGAATATATAATACTATCTTAAAAGCATAGTAAGGGATTGATGAGAAAGGATTCAGGGGAGTAGCTACTTCAGTTGGGGAAGTCGGGGAGTGAAGTGGAATGAGATCCAGTAGCTGGATGTGATTGTCAAGGTACAAGCTGGTGAGTTGATGATGGGTCTACAGGTGCCTAATGTACTATTATAAGTAAATACATAGATAAATAGGCAATAGATGATACATAGATACATAGACCAACCATGAAGTGGTGTCATGACGAAAGATTATGATTCATTTAATTGCAGAAGCCTGAGATCCATTAAAAGAAACCAAGCTTGAATAATATGGGATAAAATTTTCTGATCTAATTTGTGACCATTGAGAATATCCTGTCAATTCAGTTTTCTGGTATTTTAATGCAAAGGAGACCTACTTACATAGCTAAGCCCTGAAACCATGTCACTGCTCATGTCCATGCCAAGATTCCCGAGGCCACCTGAAGATCTGGGGACCCAGTATATCCTCCTCCTGGTCATTTTCAGCTGTCTTGCCAATCCTTCGTTTCCCAGAATCAGAGAATCTGAAAAGGCAGCAGGTAAGAGTAGCTTAGATTCAACCTTTAGGAGTCAGGAGAGGGGGACATTCCCTGCAAGGAGTGGGCCACGGTCATGCAGGAGAGCTTGCCTCCCTCTTTTTAAACATCTACTCAAGCCTCAGCTCAAGATGACTTGGGGAAAACATCTCTAACCACCCAATGTCAACCCTATAACACGGGGCCAGGCCTGCTCATAAAACCATGCTTCTTCTCTTATCCCAATTTGTAATTATATATTTGTGTGAATCATTATTTGTTTAGAGCTCATTTCCTGCTCTAAATCAAGAGCCTCACAAGGACAGGGACATGTCAGTTTTGCTCACTATTGAATCCTCGGAGCCTGGGACAGTGCTGTGAGGATAGCAGGTACTCAATAAATAAATGATAAAAGGATGGATAAATACATGAAGGAAATGCAATTTTACTATTGACTCTAACTCTTAGTTTTCACAGACTCAGAGAGTAGAGCTAGATACAATTTAGGAAACTTGAATAACCAAAGGTATTTTAAAAATATACTAAAATGCTTTTCATTTTTGCCTTTCTGAACATGTGACACACTCCCAGAACATTTATATGCTTGAGTTGGGAGAGAGGATGGTAACTTAATATTTCCTTTTTTTTTTTTTAAGATTTTATTAATTTATTTGACAGACAGAGATCACAAGCAGGCGGAGAGGCAGGCAGATAGAGAGGGGGAAGCAGGACCCCCGCTGAGCAAAGAGCTCGATGTGGGGCTCGATCCCAGGACCCTGGGATCATGACCTGAGCTGAACACAAAGGCTTTCATTGACTGAGCCATCCAGGCGCCCCTAATTTAATATTTCTGAAGGAATGGAAAAAGAGAGTATACAACAGGGCCAGCATCTGGGGTATGACCAGTGCTTCCAAGAGCCTCGTATTCAGAAAGGTCCAGGCTTAAGTCCTTGCTGTCACCATCTTGAAATTCTTAATAGTTTTTAAAAAGGAGCCCAAGTTTCCATTTTGCACTGGGCCCCACAAATTATGTAGTCAGTCCTGATGTTCAAATACAGCTCTTTTTGTTCAAATATTGGGTTGTGCTTTGAGTAAATAGAGTTGCAGACTAACCAGTCTTGGGAGAAGATTCTCCAAATGCTTCTATCTCATTTCCTCCCAAACCACTTCCTTTCAGCAAATCACAACCCCAACTGGTGGCCTCCGGTTCTGGCATTCTGCTATGGAACATACAAGACAGACTCCCCAGCCAAGGCATCAGGCCATAAGGTTTACTTGCCGTGCGATCATAGAAGCGAATGCGAAATAAGTCAGTCAGAGAAGGACAAATACCATAGGATTTCACTCATATGTGGAATTTAAGAAGCAAAACAGATCGACATAAGGGAAGGGAAAGAAAAGTAAAACAAGATGAAAACAGAGGTGGAGGCAAACCATAAGAGACTCTTAACTCTAGAAAACAAACTGAGGGTTCCTGAAGGGGTCGTGGGTCAGGGGATGGGGTCACTGGGTGACAGGCATTCAGGAGGGCTCTTGCTATAGGAACACTGGATGTTGTATGCAACTGATGAATCACTAAATTCTACCTCTGAAACTAACGATACACAATATGTTAATTAAATTGAATTTAAATTAAAAAATTTTTTAAGAAGGTCAGTCTGTCAGGGATGATGGAAAAGAAGAAAGAGAGAATGTCACGCACTTTCTTTAAGACTCTGGGGGAGAAACAATGTTTCTGGCTGCCACGAAACAGTCTAGGACATAGACACATTAAGGTAAAATTGGCATAACTCAACAGAAACCCCTAGGTGAGGACCACAGTGTAGTGCAGTACAGTCTATTCCCTACACAAAGGTTTCCAGGGAAGGGAATGGCGGGGGCAGGGAGCAGAAGCCAACAAATTCGAGATTGCAAGTCATGGACCTGGCAAGCAGCTACATCACTGGTGCGCTGTCAGAGGTTCGTATCTATAACTAACCTACTATTGCAATTGGTGAATGCAGTTCCAAAATGAACGCTGCTTGACATTTGCTTTACCTTAGTAAGTAAGAGGAAAAAGAAACATCAAAGGTGACTTTTGGTTGGATCTTCACTAATTTGTCAATGCCCTGAATGGTTTGCAAATACTGAGACAATACTTCCTCATTTTTCTTAGGCTTGTCACAATGTGATGGCTTTGGACACATTAGACTTGTAGATTTAATCTGCATTATTAGCATTTCCTGCATTTATTTCTTCAGCTTAGGCAATCAACAAAATAATAAAATAGCCTTGCTTTATAAACCTTTTTAACATTTTTGTGTGTGTGCGGTGTAAATATTCCCACTGCAACTGATTTCAAGCTACCATGGAATATGAAGTTGGGGAGATAGACATAATGATCCCTCATTCTACAGTATTTCCATCCTACAGATGCAATAGAGATAAATAATTTCAAAATGCAAATAATAGTAAAACGCAGTAAAATAACTAGGGAGTGACACATTTTGAATATTACCTTTGTCTTTGATATGATATATTTAATCACAAATTTATATAATTTAATTTTAATAATGTTTGTGTTTATTGACTGGGCTCTCAGAATTCCTGAAAGGTGACAGTTTGCTCTCCTGAGCCAGTATGAACAGACTCCAGCAGACCCCTGCTGATCATCTGGAAAACATGGTGCCTCTTTCTAAATCCTTCTCCTACCCGGGGACAGTTTTTTTCAATTCACTCCTAAGTTAGGCTGTATCTGGGGGTTAGCTTTCCTGGCTCCCTTGATGCGGAGGGGAACAAGAAGGAGCTGAAAGTTTGGGTGAGGGCCTTGCTGAGGGGGCTTAGTGGGCTAACCACACTGCAAATAAATGAGAGTCATGGAAAGATCTTGAGAGCAGAGTGTGGCCCCATGGAGGCCTTGTAACCTGGGGGAACACCACCATACCACAAGCAAGCCAAAATGCATTACTCCACACTCTCCAATGACAGCAGGGTAGGCAGTGAGCAGGCGGACAAAAAACATCACTTGGAAAAGCCAAGGAGCAGAGGACACTGTGCCCAGGACCCTGACTTGTCCTCTGCCAGGCCACAGCTCTGCGGCTGATCCTTCACTGAGAGTAAACTAAGGAACTATTTAAATGACTGGATTAGACAGGAGGTTAAAATGGTAAGCCCGAATACTTATTTTCTCTTCACTAACCAGCAAGTAGGGGCTCGAGAGGAAGACCATGTGCTTAGAGACCAAATAGAGATATTGAATGTTCTCTCACCTTTCAGCTCTAGTCTGATTTTCCCTGATAGCAGGGAAAAGTAAACCAATTGGAAATGAAGGAAATGTAAGCATGTGTAATGGATACATGTTTGCAGAACATGAGTAGCTCATTTCACCACAATGGCAGCTGAGTCACACATTAGTGTGTGCCAAATTCCTATCGATGAGGCCCACCTTTGCTTCCTTGACTGACCAGGGAAATTCCCTCCAGAACTTCCTTTAGCAGACTTCGAGAAGTTCCCTGGCCTCCTAACTTCCTTTTGGGAAGAACCAGAGTGCAAGTTTATTCACTTGGATTGGGGCAAGACCAACCCTGTGTTGAGGGCAAGGACAAGGATGTGACAGGAATAAAACAGAGGAAACAGTTGCCTCCAGCCCTGTGTTCTCCCCATCCCTTGGAGGGGGAACATCATGATGATAAACTTGGTTTAGACAAGGGTCATTTGCATATGACCAAACAACCTGGGACAGGAGGGGAGCCACTGCAGCAAGGTTATATGTGGCACAGGCTGTCTGGAGGAGCTGACCTACTTCCTCATTGTGCTTACCCCTTATGCAGCAAGATGTAGTGTCCAAGGCCAGAAGGTGCACCAGAGGGTCGGGAACGTACCCAGAGGGTAAGGAACGTAAGATCTAGATGGTTAGATCTTATTCCCGTATCTCTCCCTTCCAGTCCATTCACACCTTGTGCTTGTCAACTTTCCCTGCTTTGAGGTTCATTTCCTTCTGCTAGTTCTGATAGCTTCTGGAGGCCATCACTGGCATCTTCCTGATTGCTGAATCTCACATCCAAATGCCTGGCCTTCTCTGTTCCAGAAACTGGGAAGCTCCTCCCCAACTTGATCTTTGTGCTAGTCCTAATCTCTGCCAAGAACATTCTCCTTCCAGCTCCTCGTGGAGCTGGTCCATTCTTACCATTCAGGTCTCAGCTCAAACACCACCTCCTGGGAATAACCTTCGCAGACCCACCCTAGCGAACACTGCACTCCTCTTTCTATCACCTTCTACATAGCTTCCTGCTTTATTTGCTCTACTTAACACATTCTCAAATCTTTCTTTCTTAGCGTATTCATTTTCTGCCTACCTCACTAGAATATCAGCTCTTTGAAACCAGGGAACTTGTCTTGCTCATTGATGTATTTGTGAATCTAGAATAGTGCTCAGCACACAGTAGATGTTTAATTAAATATGTGAAGGATAAATAAATAACGTAGATGCAGAGCCTGTTAAAGAAGGAACCAGGAAATCCACATGGCTATGGAAGACCTCACATTTAGATTTTTGATGCTTTTCCAGGTCGGCGGACACATCCCATCACAGACATACAGTCACAGCAAGCAATTTAAACGTGGATCCATTCCCATAACACAGCTTCCTTAGTACAGTGTGAATTTGTATTTATAAAATAATAAATCTGGCGATTATTATATGAATAGAATATCAATTTTGGTTTTTGTTATTGCTGTTACAGGGGCAGGGGTATAAGTGTGTAGGTTAAAAGCATTAAACATAAGTGTTTAAAAAATAGACCATGGAGCATAACAAATAACACGGAGGACATACAGAGATGGAGAGGAGAAGGGAGTTGAGGGAAATTGGAAGGGGAGATGAACCATGAGAGACTATGGACTCCGAAAAACAACCTGAGGGTTTTGAAGGGGCGGGAGGTGGAAGGTTGGGGGGAGCCCGGTGGTGGGTATTAGGGAGGGCACGGATTGCATGGAGCACTGGGTGTGGTGCATAAACAATGATTTCTGTTATGCTGAAAAGAAAGAAAAAAAATAATTTGGGGAAAAAAAAAAGAAGTCATCAGAGTCATCAGGGGACAAGAAGTCATCAGAAAGACTCTTAACTACAGGAAACAAACAGGGTTTCTGGAGGGGTGATGGGTGGGTGGACGGGATAATTGGGTGATGGGTATTAGGAAGGGCATATGATGTAATAAGCACTGGGTACCATATACAGCTAATGAATTATTGAACCCTACATCCAAAACTGGTGATGTAGATTATATTGGTTAATGGAATTTAAATTTAAAAAAATTTGGAAAAGTTAAAAAAAATAGATCAGGAAGATTATATGATGATTTTTTAATTTCTTTGCTAAACACAAGAAAACCTCAAAAAAATTGGGCCTCTCTATCTTGCCCTTAGAGAGGCCTTGATAAAAAGGTAAGCTCTTGTGGACCTGGGTCAATCTTTTTTTTTTTTTTTTTTTTAATCTCTTTCTCTCCCCCAGAGTCTACCACAGGGTAGGGTGCATAATGTACATCCAGAGAAACAATCCAGAGCTTGCTTACAGCATCCAGGATCTTCAGCTCAACTTTTCTCTAGGCCTGGTGGCTCGGGCCCCAGTCTAGGAGATAACCTTGACAACTGGTTTTTCCTTCCTTCATCACATCCGATCCATCAGCATATTCTGTTGAAGCTACACTCCAATGTAGCTTGCAGTCTAAGTCCTCATTTTCTCTTGACTGGACAACTGTCACCACCTCATAACTAGCTTCCTGGCGTCTGATCTTAAATCATTACATTGCCTTCTCCACACAGCCGCCACAATGGTCTCTTGAAAACTTAAACCAGAAACGTTATTCTGCACCTTGAAGCTGCTGGAGGCTTGCATCAGGCTTAGAGTAAAACGCTGACTTCTTACTAGACTCCTTACCCTACCTTTTTACCTCTTCCACACTCCTCTATTATCTGACCCTGGCACTGCTCTTATCTCAGCCAAACCACCATGCCCCACTTGCACTGAATTCAAGGAGTAGTTTCCTCAAATACCCAAAATTCATTCCAGCCACAAAGTCCTTGCAATTGTCACTTCCTTGACCTGGAATATCACCTCCCCTGAGCTTTGCATTGCTACCTCTTCATGCACAGGGCCCAGTTCAAATGTGATCTGTCCAGTGAACCCTTCTCTGACCGTCTAAAGGACTTCCCACCATTCAAAATTACTCTCCTTGCTTATTGTTTGTTTCCCTCTCTAGAAGTTCAGCTCCATGAAAGCAGTAACCTTGCCTGTCTTGTTCTCTGACAGTTACCCAGCACCTAAAATAATATCCAGCATATAGTAGGTATTCCAAAAATATTGCTTAGTGAGTGGTGGGATAATGTCAGAGAAAGAGCCTTCAGCAGGAGCATTCGAGTTCCTGCATCTCTATTTCCACCACTGCCTTGTATACCTGCCTTCTCCTCTCCCTTATCTGCAGCATACACAGAAGCGCACAGTTCCACCTGCCCTGTAACAGATCAGCCGTCTACAGGGCTGTCCCCCTGTCCAAGAGATACGCAAGGGTAGGAGCTTGTCTTATGTTATACTCTTTACCCCTCCACAACTAACCCGGAGCATTGTACTTAGCAGTCTCTTAATGACTGTTTGTTGATTTGAATGGACGGAATCCTTCTTGGATTCCGAAAGCATTGCTGGACTTTACAGGGAAAATTTTCCATCTCCAACCTATAGCCAAAGCCAAGTCAAGTCTCAATGTGAACAAGCATTACTGGCCAAATCTAAAACATTTCAAGTGATAAAATACATATTATTGCGTTAAAACCCATAAAAAAATCCGTGAACCCTTAATAAAGTAAAAAAAATTAAGTAAATAAATGAGGGAAATGTGCAGCTTTTTCTTACAGAATTCCGGTAATAAATGTAGTATTAACTCCCTAGAATATATGTATTACTTATAAAAAGAAATATACCAGCTTACAGTAGGGAAATGCAGCAGATACCTCCTTTACCAAGTAATCAAGGGCAAAATCATCATTAATAATAAATTTCAACCATCATGTATCAGGAAGAAGGCCACATCTCTTCTGTATAGTCTTTCTGCCAAAAATGTATAATGTTATAACGTTCATCCCAAGAAAACTTCAGATAAACCCAAATTAAGGGACATTCTACAAAATAACGGGCTAATGTTCTTTAAAAGTATATATGTTCTTTAAAAGTATATATATATATATATATGATTTAGGAGGCATCACAACTAAATATAAAGTAGGATCCTGGGCCAGAAAAAAAAGGACATTAGTGAGAAAACTGGCAAAATTTGTGCAAGGTCTACAGTTAGATAACAGGGATGTTAATTTCTGGTTTTTATCATTGAACTGTGGGAACTCCTTTTTGCAATATTTTTGTAAATCTAAAATCAGTTCGAATGAAAGGTAAAAAACATTTCAAGTAGATAAAATTTAAACATGGTCCTCTCTCCAAGGCACAGTCCTGCGGCTGAGCCTCACGAGAAAATGGAAAGGCAGACCTCGCGGAGGGTGAAAGGTCGCTCGTGCTGAAGTGCTCCTGTTCTCCTCCACTTAATGCACGCGCTCTGCGGGGCGGCTCCGGAAGGGGGCAGCGCGAAGCTGCGGAGTTTGAGCCCGGGGGCGGGCCGTAGAGCGGAGCCGGAAGCGCTAGCGCGCCGGCGCGCCAGTGGTTGGGAGCTTTAGTCGGGGCTCTAGAGGTCGCGCAGAGCTGTGGCTGCGGCTGTGTTTGACGGTTCCCCAGCGCGAACAGCTGTCACCATGTCGTCCGTGAGCCCCATCCAGATCCCCAGACGCCTCCCGCTGCTGCTCACCAACGAGGGCGTGCTCCTGCCCGGCTCCACCATGCGCACCAGCGTAGACTCGGCCCGCAACCTGCAGCTGGTGCGGAGCCGCCTGCTTAAGGGCACTTCGCTGCAGAGTACCATCCTGGGGGTGATCCCCAATACGCCCGACCCGGCCAGCGACGCGCAGGACCTGCCGCCGCTGCACAGGTAGGCCGGGCGGCCCCCGCGGCGGCGGCGGCGGGCGGCGCGGCCTCCTCTCCGGACCCCGGCCCAGGCCAGGCGCGGCCTCGGGGCGTTGAGGCTCGAGGGGTGGCCTTCGTGGCTCAGTTCTGCCTCTTCAGCTACCTCCTGTGTGAAATGGGGGCGACAGATGTCTGTCTCGTGACTGTTAAAGGGCATAACTCATGAAGTAGTGAAAATTCCGCAGTGAGCTGGCGTTGTTCCTTTGATAGAAGTTCTTATCCCCCCACCCCCGCCCCAGGTCTTCAGACTCCTGGCCCAGTTTCTGAATTTTCCAGGCGCCTCCTCTTTGTTTTCTTTTCTTCCCTTCCTCCAGCTTTCTGCCCTCTTAAGTGAGACACTTGCTATTCCACACGTTTTCTCTTTTTTCTGTGCCGTCCTAATCCACACTACCCTTTTCATTAATTTTAGGGTGCCTGTCTTCCAAACTCCCTGCCTGCCCCTTCTCTTTTACCCTCCCTTCCTGCTCACGTATTCCCTTTCTGGAATTTTCTCATCTCCTGCTAGCTGCTCCTTCTCTCGTATGTTAACATTTCTTACACCGCAAGCTTACCACTAGATTGCCCTACACGATGGCCCTAGTTGTGTGTCTTTGGGTGAGACACCCTGTGCCTATTGGAACCTAACAGTAACCATTTCTTGGGTATGTTAATTAAGTGTTAGTTAATTAAGTGAAATAATCTTGGTGCTTGATAGTAGTCCAGTAGTGTAGCCACTAGTCACATGTGCCCGGTCCAAACTGAGTTGCTAGAGTGACCAACTGCCCGGGTTTGCCAAGAATTGTAGTAGTTGTAGCTATAGAAGTCCTGTTTCCCAGGAAACACTGTTAGTCCTAGATAAATCAGTGCAATTAGTCAGCCCAAACGTGCTGTAAGTATACAGCACACACTAGAAATTGAAAATTTAGTATGTAAAATGTTTTGCTGGTTAATTAATAAATTTTACATAGATTAGGAGTTGGAATGGTAGTACTTTGGCTGTTCAGGGTTAAATAAAATACTAGTATTTTACTTTTTGCTTTTCCATTATGGCTACTAAAATTACATATGTGGTTTACATTGTAATTCTGTTGACAATGCTGGGATACAGTATATGCTCAACAAATGTTATCATTTTTTTCAGACTCACCTCCCTAGCCTGTGCCTCCTATCTTTAACTCTTCCTGAGATGCTTTCAGTTTAGAGCAATTATTTACCTCCAGGTACCCTTTTTTAAAGTTAGGGATTCCTGACTGAATGATTTCGAATGCCTTATTCTTACCCAAAATTTCATGACTATATGCATTTCTAAAAGGAGAGTCTATGACTATCTTCAAATTCAGAAGGGAAACTGGTATCTCTCCCTTCCCTTCCTAAAACAAAAAAAAACCAGTAATACTATCTCATTAATCCACATTGTAAAAACCTTGCATTGCTCAGGCATGGGAAACATTTTGACTTCCAACTGATCTGCTTTGGTTATTGCTTGCATGGAATTGGATACTTTTCAAGTTTCCATGAACTCTGATAAACTGTATTGAATTCTGGTTTCCCAACATAATGACCCCACTCCTTAAGCCTCTACTTATGCCACAATTTTTTGCTCTCTGTGCCCAGGCATTTGATGGCTGGTTGAGGCAAGAGTGTTCAGATTTTTTTGTTTTAGTTCTGTGCATATGTTTGGTTATTACCCATGGGAACACTGTGAATTTCAAAAGGAGATTTAGTCATATTTTAGTCATTTTGTTAGTATATCCTGGCAAGAGTTTGGATGCTTTTTAATTTCTTTTATGTAAATCCCTCCAACACATCTGTAACTGAATTCTCATGCTTGGAAGCAATTGTTAATATTCAGATGATGTGTGATCTGATCCATGATGTTCATATCACTGCTTTTGTTTTAAATTAATAGCAAGGTTAAAATTATTCATTTAAGTTAGAAAACATATATTGGCAGTTCTTCATAGAATTCTATCAGAAGGATCCACCAGACCATCTGGTTATTCTAGAAATATTGTTTGCTACTTGAAAAGTCTGTGTAGAATTGTACTACATTCCTTAGTACTAGCTTCAGATGTCTTTTTTTTCTCTAATATGACCTTTAAACACTCTTTTAAAAATTTAAAAAGCTTTGATAATGCAAATATTGAGTTACCCATAACCATACCATTACTCTGTTTCGATACATAAATCTGCCCTTCCTCAGTTACCTGCTTTTCCAGATGGTGGTGGTACCCAAAGGGAAGGCCAGGGGCTCTACTCCTGTCTTTTGTTTCCTTTAGACCATCCAGGTGACAGTGCCTCAGTCTTGAAGAGCAGCAGAAGTCACTTATCGCACAAAATAGCAAAGCCAGATGTTGACTTCCCTGAATAGCTCGCTTTAGTGTTTCGAACAGCACACTCCCTTCTGCATGTTAGTTAGTGTGCAGTCATGTTTACCTGACACAAGGAACCTTTTTAAAGGGGGAGCTTTGGATTATCCCTGCAGCGTAGAACTTGGCTGTTAATGCTACCTGAGGGCACCCTGTTTACCTAGACTTGAGTGACTCATCATTTTCTTAGTGAAGATGGATAATAATTTAGTACTACGTATACACTGTCCTTTCATGCATTTCAAGATGGTCATCCAGTCGTCTTCCAGCCTTATGTTCTTCAGGATACATGGCTTCATTTCCACATAGTGCTGATTTCTTAGCCCCTCTCTTTCTGGCTTCTTCCTCCAAGATCCCAAATTAGTTTCACTGGCATTTGTCTGACAAAAAATGAATGCTTTGTAGATAGCAGATGTACAGTTTCATAATTTGGGTTAAGTTTTTGTCCAAGCATTACTCTTGTTTTTATCTTTGAGCATTCTTAGGCATTCAGAAATATTACCTGATAGTACTAACATTTTAAAATTTATGTTAGCAAGTATGTAATGGATAGCTCTATAGATTTTCCTAAATCTGCATTTATTCTTTTTTAGGAAAGTGTCTGCAAGTGGCAATCTTAAATTCAGAAGTGAAGTTTTAATTGAAAAAAAAAAATTTAAGTAATCTCTGCCCCCATCGTGGGGCTTGAACTCGCCACCCCAAGATTAAGAGTTGCATGCTCTGTTGACTGAGCCAGTCAGGCACCCCCAGAAATGAAGTATTAGTAAAGGAGTGAAAACCAAAATCCTATAGCAACAGAAGCCTCATCTGTTGTAGACCTTGGGGCAATCCTAATAAGCTCCTTGTTTCTAAATCATTATTAATCATGATGATGAGTTTTGCCAAAAAACATAAATATTTTAAGAAGATAAGTAGGGTGATACAAGAGAATACTAAAAAGATGTTTCATTTGTTCTTTCCCAAAGATGTGTAACTTGATTCTAGAGTTTTGGTAGAAATGCTTCTCTTTGTTAAGTGTAATAAGATGTGAACAGTTGATATTAAATGATAGCAGTGCTTTCTAGTATCTCAACTATTTAGAAGCCATGTGAATAAGTCTTTGTTTATATTTTTTATAGGCACAAATTGATATTGTCCATTGTGGTGATAAAAGTAAAATATATCCTGAAACTTAATACAGGTCTCTTTTGCCTGCCTATACAGTATCTTTGTAATCCGGGAAAACTAACCTGTTTACCCTTTTTGAATCTCAGCCACTAATTTATAATAAGGAAATGATGCTACCTTCCTCACAGGACTGAAAGTTAGTACATAATGAGATAATACTTATGAAAGCCTTATGTAGGCTACAGAGCAATAAACCTATATGTTAGAGGTATTATCCCCAAATAGATAGTTTTTTTTTTTCTTTTTAAGATTTTATTTATTTATTTGACAGGCAGAGATCACAGAGAGGCAGTAGAAGTAGGCAGAGAGCCAGGCAGAGAGAGAGAGAGAGAGGTGGAAGCAGGCTCCCTGCTGAGCAGAGAGCCCGATGCGGGGCTCTATCCCAGGTCCTTGGGATCATGACCTGAGCCAAAGGGAGAGGCTTTAACCCACTGAGCCACCCAGGTGCCCCCAAATTAGTAGTTTTAAATGTAAGTTTCACAAATGGTGAAGGAGGGAGAAGTGAGAAGGCCCCATAGTCTTTCAGTATGGGCAGAACTGAACTATGTCATTATAGAAAAAGATTTGAAAGATTGAGGATTCCAAGAAAGATGGAGAGCTTTAAAGTAAAAAAAAAAAAAAAAAAAAAGCAAGTGGTTGGCATAGGTAGGCCAGTTTGGATATTTATACAATATCCTCATCTTCGAAAGCTGCTTTTTGTATTAGTGCTGCTTTTAGATTTTCCCACAGCTACAGTTGATGGTTCTCAAATATTTTTGGAACTCTTCTATTATCTAAGTCAGTTTCCAAAGTACATTAATCAACCCATTGTAATCAGACTTTGTTTGGATTAAAACAGCATTTTACAACTCTGAAAATAGATCCCAGTTAGGAGTTTCAAAAATTCTTCAAACTGTAAAATACCACAGTAACTAAGGTGTAGATTTACAGAACTACTACCTAAAGGGAAAGAACACCACTCATTTGTTGTATACATTTAGGTCTGTTGCAAAATCAGAATATTGCCTTATGGTCATGCATAAGGCTAATAAAGCAAATATTAATAGAAAAACTGGAATATTTAGAAAGATGACTAATTTGATATGAAGCCCGTTATGTATCATAGTTAGTAGGAAAGTATTAAATTAATGTATATTTTGTTTACTTACTATCTGTGTTTATATGTATAACCTAGAGCCCAAAATACAGTAGAACTTGTCTAAAATCACATTTAAACATGGTGCTTCTTCACAGAGCTTTTCACCCGAAATGTCTTTTGCCAGATACTCTTTGTAGTCATCAGTCATTTCACAGATCTTATTTTTCTTTAAAAATGTTACATTCTAGTCAGCTGTAAGCGATTTAAGGTTAAACCCAATTAACAAATGTAAAACCTTTATATATTTTATTTCATTAGCAGGAGAGGCATAATCTAAATCCAACTTAATTTCTTTTTGATATGGAACATCTTCCTTTCATAGTTAACACACTTTTACTTGCTTTGTAAGAAAACTCATTTTTAGTTTTACCTTTCATGAATGACGTGGTTCGAATAATTAAATTTATCTCCTAGTCTGGAGGTTTGGAGTTGCTTCATCTCTCTCTGGTTTCTCCGTGGTTCCAGTTTGCAAACCCCTTAGGCCAGGGATCCAGTTTGTCATCTGTTGATGTTGCCTGTAGACAGATCTGCATTGTGCAAGCATTGATGGCATCATCTGAGGGGAATTGTAGTCTTGGTCTTGGATCAGTTCAGCTATTGCTAACTTTCTCAGGCAATCTGAGTTGGTTTACAGGAAGTGGGAGATGTAGCCTACTACCATTAATGACTGAAGAAAAACAGCCACAACACAAATACCTTAAAATTATAGGTAATTATCAAATCATTTCAGTTTTTAAAGTATATCATGTTTCCCCACCACCACCAAATTATCTTCCTGATTCTTTGGTTTTAGTTATTGTTTAAATCAGTTTTTATCCCCGGTACAAGTGATAGGACAGAAAAGGTGGTAAGGAGAGATGGACATAGTTCAAAATTAACTGAATGGCAGAGGGGAGCCAAAGCTTCTGCATAATCTACAGAATTACTGTAAGGAAGTAGTTGTGAATTGACTGCATATAGAAGTAAGAAAATTCCCTGACATATTCAAATTCTGTATTCAAATGTAATTCTTAAACATACAGAATTATATGTTTGAGAAGGGCGAGTTTGATTTTCCAGGATTACCATTTCCCCAGGGTGTTGAGAGTTCTGGTTACCTTAATTCTAGTTTCTTCTCTGAAATCACAGGCCTTCCTGTGGCTGAAGGGAGAAGATAGAATTTTAGTTTGGGGTCTGGGTGTGTTTTCTGAATGTGGCTCTTTCCATTTTGTATCATTTTGGCTTAGTTTGGATGGGACTTCTTTCTGTGAATTAAGTTTATATGTAACTTGGTCAGAATTGTATGTTCTGGTAAGGAGCTAAGACTGAAATAAAGTAGAACTTTTATAGTTAGTATTAGGTGGAGCCTTTACTACTTAGGACAGAACTGAAGTGTATACCTTCAGTGTGTGGCCTCTAATATTTAGTCCCCACATTTAGATATTTCATATTCATGGGCATAGATACTAATTATCAGATTTGATGACAGTTTGTGAGAAGGCAGATACTTAGAAGTTTCAGGGACTGATGGTGTGAAAAACCGGGCTTCATGTTGGTAGCAAAACTGGTAATTGGAACAGAGATTTCTTAGATTGGTTTAACGTTATACTGTTTATATATCCATCTGTTTTAAAACGCTAATATTTGTTCTAGTATAATATTGCCTCATTCCTAGCAAAATGAATTTAAACTATGTAATTGCCAAGTACTTTTATGTTTTTTATTTTTAGGGATTTCTACCTAATATCAAAGGAGATGATAATTAGAATGAGATGGTCTGCTTTGCTCCCTTGCTGATGGTAATGACTTCACAGACCGGTACTAGTTGCTAAATTAGAGAAATAATTCATTTCCACTTTAGGTGTTGTTTTTAAAATAATTTCTTAGAAAAGGCAATACCTTTTGAGGCAAGTTTCTGTCCTACCACACTGAACATTTGTAACACTGGTGTTTTGTGTGTTTTTCAGGATTGGGACGGCTGCCCTGGCGGTTCAGGTTGTAGGCAGTAACTGGCCCAAGCCTCACTATACTTTGCTGATTACAGGCCTGTGCCGTTTCCAGATTGTACAGGTCTTAAAAGAGAAGCCATATCCTGTTGCTGAAGTGGAACAGTTGGACCGGCTTGAGGAATTTCCCAACACCTGTAAAACTAGGGAGGAACTAGGAGAACTATCAGAACAGTTTTACAAATATGCAGTACAAGTGAGTTGCTTTTATTTTTTACCTTAAAACCCCATTTTCTCCAGTTCCTTTCCTGCCCTGAGATACGATGAATCTGTTGAGTGTGAGGTTTTAGGGCAGCGTATGTTTAAATGACTTAGTAATCTAATATATTGGTGTCACTTTGCTTTTGTCTAAGAGTGTACCTACGACATTCTAGGAAAAATGAGCCAACTCTTTCTAAAATTTTTCCAAGGAGTCTTTTAGAGCTTACCTTATAGCTTCCAGTGTCTCCAAACCAGATAGTTATTAAACCTAAATAATGTTAAAAACTAAAATACTGAACAAAAGTCATATGTCACAAGAGTTATCTAGGTAGCAAATTACATAAGTTATGTTGGTTCAGAAGTCAAGGTCACACTGACAATGGCAGTAAATGTGGAGGGTTAGGTCTACAGTAGACTGATTTCAAAGATGGTTAAAGCCTTGATTAAAGCCTAGAATGCTGGGAGAGAAGCACATATGAGGCATGCATAAATATTTGACTTTTTAATTCTAGGTTTAAGTTTTTTTTTTTTTAACTCTAGATTGACTAGAAATCTTTTCCTCTCACCCCATTTTGTTTGAAACTTTACCAAAATATATTGTAAAATAGAGTCTTCTACTTTCTACTGATGCAGTCCAGTGACTGTAATTAGATCTGTGAGGATCAGGCAGTTCTAAAGGTCTTAATTGTTGAAACGTGTAAGGCAAGTGTTCACACCCTTTGTATCTGTACCTGATGTGGCATTTGCAGCAACCCACTTCTAGTGTCATAAACAATAGGGAAATAGAGAACTCAGAGCTGTAACTTCTGTGGGGGACTAAAAGGAAAGACCTACTTGAACGAAGAAACTTCATGTTGAGAACTGGAATAAGTGATTATATGCCATTGAAGAAGGAGATAGAGGGAGAATCAGAATTTTCTTTTTTTCCTGGGTAATACTCCTGGTTCTTTGTTCTTCTGTTGGACACAGCTCCATAGAGATTGCACTTTGCTTTTTACTTCTCCCCACTTTGAATCAAAAGAGAAATTTTAAACGTGTGAAGAATTATAGTGACATGAAAGGAATCTTTAGAGAGAAACATCACCATAATTTCACTACTATCATGCATTTAGTTTAACTTTTGGCTTGTCTTCTGGTATCAGTCCAATTCAGTCTTATATTTTGTTTTCCTATCCATGTCTACTTTTCATGTTAAGTATCTTAATAAATTTCATTGAGATGGGCTATCAGAATTTTTATCTTTCCTCTTTTTAGATATTGAGGTTGTTTCCAGTTAATACTTTCTGTCATTTCCTTCTGTATTTCCTTGCATAGCCTTCATCAATGGACTTCTTCAGTAGCTTCCTGACTTATCTCTTTCTGGTTTCTTTTCTCTGATTCATCCTGTTCACTGAGCCTTTCTAAAGAAGTTCTGGGCCTTCCTCTCCCCTGAGTAAAAGACTTTAATGGTGATAGGATAAAGTTAAACTTTCTTAGGACAATATTAAGGCCCTGCCCAAATCTGTTAAATTCCATTTATACCCATTGTTTTAGTCACGCTGTCCATCAGCTTCACATCTTGTTGTTTCATGTCCCAGTGATTTTGTCCCTTCTGTTTTCTCTGCTGGGAGTGGTCTTCCTTCTCTCAGTTTTCAGATTTATGCTTTCCCAACTCCTGTGGGCTGTTAGTGCTCCTTTTCCTGCACTCCCACAGTCCTTTAAGCACCTTTATAATATAATACTTACCACATATTGAAATTTACCTTGTAGGTCTCTCTCCTCTACTGAACTTGAATTCATCCCTGCTTTAACCACCCGCCACCGAGCAGTATGTTGTGTCTGTCAATTAGTTTGTGCCCAGTAAGTGCTTGGAGAACAAGTTTTAACTGTTTTATTTTCTTAGGATGAATTCTTAGGAGAAAGAGTCTTTAAATTTTATTATCTACTTCTCCCACCTGAATGGCTTCATCATGACTGTGCTTTCTTTCATTCCCTTGACTCTAGGCAGGCAATGGATAGATTCCTAAATTATAGTGCCTTCATAGTGGCTGGATTAGTACTGGCATCAGAAATCTTTTTAGAGTGACTAAATGAGGCACATCATTTGTGAATTAGTCAGTATAGGCTAAGCTTTGCTATTGTTAAGTACTCCAGAATCTCAGCATACTTTATAGCAAAAGTGTATTTCTTATTCATGCTTTGTATGTAAAACTAGAGAGTATGCTGATCTACCGGTTAGAGTCACTTAGGGACTCAGGAGGATTAGAGATTCATCTCAAAACATGTATTTGTTATTGCTGAGGCTAGCAAAGGAAATATGGTAAGGCTAAATGGTCTTTAATGCTTCTGCCCAGAAGAAACTGTTACTTCTCATGTTTCATGGATCCGGGCAAGGCTCATAGCCCCATTTGTATTCAGAGGAGGTGAGAAAGAGCAGTCCTGCCATGTGTCCAGAAGAAAAGGAGAACTTCTGTCAACAACCCCAGTGGTTATTATAGTTACTGAAAGCTTGTTTTTAACTTAATGTGTCCTAACTCCAGGATATACCCTGGATGTTGTTTGTATAAAAACATTCACAGTCAGTGCTCAGATTTCCATTAATCCATTGTTCTACTAAAGCACTGTTTTTCAACTACTCATTGGTTAACATAATATCATCGACTCTATTAAATTTCCAGAATTTGGTAATTTCACTGTGATTATGTAAGAGAATACCTTTGTTCTTAAGAACAAGGGTCAGGATGTCTGCCACTTACTCTAAAATGTTCAGCAATTACTGTGGGTGTGTGTGTGCATGCATGTTTAGAAAAAGCAAATGTGACAGAATGTTAATAATTGGTGAATTTAGGGGAAAAAGAATAGAACTTTATTATACTATTGCAACTTTTCCATGAATTTTAATTTTTTTCAAAATAAAATAAATTTACAGAGCCTTTTAAACATTCATATCCACATTTGAGGTGTTTTTGCTTTAGTTCTGATTGATATTTTGAATGTTCATCTCTTTTCCTCTGAGGCATATAAAATGCCTGGGCTGTGGTAATCAGTGATCTTTCAGAAATAAAGACTCTGAGGCCCAAACATTAAGTCTATATAGCAATCTGTCTTTTGAATTTACAAATAATGCCGGATTTCATTAAAAAGACTTCTTTTTTCTTGTAGTTGGTTGAAATGTTAGATATGTCTGTCCCTGCAGTTGCTAAATTGAGACGCCTTTTAGATAGCCTTCCAAGGGAAGCTTTACCAGACATTCTGACTTCAATTATCCGAACAAGCAACAAAGAGAAGCTCCAGGTACAGTATTCCCTTCTGAAATGCAGAGTTGTTTTGTTAGTTTTTATTCAAAATAATAAATTTTGACCTTCAGTAAGAGATACTCGAGATGCATAAATGTAGTTAAAATGCTCTTACACTGAAATTGACTATTAAAAGTAATTGCTTTACATTTTTGTTTGCTCAAGCAGCTCTTTTATTCACATTATCAGTATTAGTAGTTTGTCAATTTATGGAAAGTTAAAGTGGAAAATTATTTAAAAAATAATATTTAACTCAAAAAATAAATATATTTTGTCCATTGTTTAAACATGTGGAGCTGTGACCTTTTGTGTATGGCCTGCTTTATTAGAATTCTTCATGATGTTTCTTACATAAAGCATACCTATGATGCATTATCTATGATTTTCAGTTTCTAGTTCTTGAAAGTGAAATGAGTTGTAAAGACACTGAAAACTGTAGAATCTTAGATTTGCATGTTTTTTTCTCAAAACTATATGTTTTCTTACATACTAATTTTTATAGTGTTTATGCTGCTTTATTGAATCTTCATAGAACATGTAAATTTTCATTGAAACCTTTATCAGTTTAATACTTTTATTACAATTATGTAGGAAATCTAACAAATTACAATAGCGAGTGCATCTAACAGAAAGGTGTATAAACAGCTTACTCTGTAAACACAAGCGTGCAGCTCAACCGGTAGGAGCACAAGAGTGCAGGAGGACCAGAGGGTGAGCTGGCTGTGGGCATCAGCAGGGACGTTTGAAAGAATGGAGGGCATTAGTTACTCCGATCAGTAGTGGTGGTTGTTTAAAAGCGCTCCTGTTCTTTGATGAATGTAAGAATTTAATATTTTGAACCTAGAAATTTTTTAGGCCTAGTATGTAGGCACATTCTGGGTTTTAAGAGAATAATTCACAGAATTGACATTAAATGAGTGTTTTGTTCTTGCTCTTGGAACAATACACATGGCTTCATTTTTAAATGAAAGCTCAAGATGCTTTTTTTCTTTTTTAGGATTCTGGTGATTTCATATAATTAATCTGGTGGTATTGGCCATAATGTAGCTGTGACTATTGATAGTTGTCTCTTTTACTTAACAATTTAAGTCATGACTCTGACTGCGTTGTTTTGGGAGCATGTGTTTCAGGGTGATTCTACTGACTGACTCATGTTCCCTTAGATCTTAGATGCTGTGAGTCTAGAGGAACGGTTCAAGATGACCATACCGCTTCTCGTCAGACAAATTGAAGGCCTGAAATTGCTTCAGAAAACCAGAAAACACAAGCAAGATGATGATAAGCGGGTAAATATTTCTTTCAGTCTACTTCTTTACGTTTCCAGTTGTTTTTATGTGATATGAGATTCAGTTTTTTTTGAAGTAAAAAAAAAACGGAAGAAAGGAACAAAGCAAAAACTTCATTGTCTCTTATCACTCAAATTATTGATAAAATTCTGAATTTGGTATGTTTTTCTAGTCCTTTTCCATGTCTGGGTCTTTCTCTTTTAAAAAACATTGTAATATTTTCTCATTTTTTGTTCTTGGTAATTTTTGGTTCATCATTAAAAGGGATAATTTACTAAACAGTTTCTCTTTGCCATACATTGTGTGTTGTTTCCAATGTTTTCTGTATTTTAAAAATTAAAAACTGTGATGAATGTCTTTGAAAATAATTGGAAGTTATTCAGTTACTTCAATTATTAAGTAACTCAATAACAATAGTTATTAGATATACACTATCTAATTGAATACCTCATGTTTCCTTTTTACTGTGTATCTCATGTTTCCCTTTTTAAAAGTTTTAATTTAAATTTCATTTAGTTAACATACAGTGTAATATTAGTTTCAGGTATACAATACTTTAAGGTATTCAACACTTCCACTCATCACCCAGTGTTCATCACAACAGGTGCTTCTACTCCTAAATCCCTATCACCTGTTTTATTCAACCCCCTCCCACTGCACCTGTAACCATCAGTTTGTTCTCTGTAGTTAAGAGCCTGTTTCTTGGTTTGCCTTTCTTTTTTTTCCTCCCCTTTCCTCGGTGATTTTGTTTCCTAAATTCCACATATGAGTGAAATGACATAGTATTGTCTTTCTCTGGCTGACTTATTTCACTTACCATTATTCTCTCTAGCTCCATCTGTGTCATTGCCAGTGGCAAGATTTCTTTTTTTTTTTTTTTTTTTGGTAGCTGAGTAATATTCCAGTGTGTGTGTGTGTGCACGCGCACATGTGTATTTATTTATACCACAATTTTTTTATCCATTCATCAATCAGTGGACACTTGGGCTGCTTTCATAATTGGCTGTTGTAAATAATGCTGCTATAAACACCAGGATGCACGTATCCCTTTGAATTAGTATTCTTGTATTCTTTGGGCAAAGACCTAGTAGTGTAATTGTTAGATCATAAGATAGTTCTATTTTTAACTTTCTGCACAACCTCCATACTGTTTTCTACAGTGGCTGTACCAGTTGCATTCCCACCAATAGTGCCAATAATCCTTTTTCTCCACATCCTCACCATTACTTGTTGTTTCTTGAGTTTTTGATTTTAGCCTTTCTAACGGGCATGAGGTGATACCTCATTATAGTTTTGATTTGCATTTCCCTGACAATCAGTGAAGTTGAGCACCTTTTCGTGTGTCTGTTGACAGTCTATTCTCAGTGAAAAACAATGCTGTTGGTATTTTGATAGGAATTGCATTAAAAAATTTTGGGTGGTATAGATTTTTTTTTAAGATTTTATTTATTTATTAGATAGAGAGAGATCACAAGTAGGCAGAGAGGCAGACAGAGAGAGGGGGAAGCAGGCCCTCCACTGAGCAGAGAGCTGGATGCGGTGCTCTATCCCAGGACCCTGAGATCATGACCTGAGCCAAAGGCAGAGGCAGAGGCTTAACCCACTGAGCCACCCAGGCGCCCCAGGTGGTATAGATATTTTAACAACATTTGTTCTTCCAATCAATAAGAATGGAATGTCTTTCCGGTTTTTTGTGTCATCTTCAGTTCCTTTCATTGGTGTTTTATAGTTTTCAGAGTACAGTCTTTCAAGTCTTTGGTTACGTTTATTCCTAGGTACCTTAATGGATTTTGGTATAGTAGTAAGTGGAATTGACTCCTTAATTTCTCCTCCTGCTGATTCTTAATTTCTCTTTCTGCTGCTTCATTATTGGTGTGTAGAAATACAACAGATTTTTGTACATTGGTTTTGTATCTTGTGACTTTATTGAATTCTTTATCATTTATCAGTTCTAGCTGTTTTTTGGTGGAGTCGTTGAGGTTTTCTATATGTGGAATGTAGTATGGTTTCATCTGCAGATAATGAAAATTTTACTTCTTCCTTGCCAGTTTGGATGCCTTTTATTTCTTTTTGTGTCTGCTGTGGCTAGGACTTCCAGTACTATGTTGAATAAAAGTGGTAAGAGTGAACATCCTTGTCTTATTCTTGACCCAAGAGGAGAAACTCCGTTTTTCCCCATTGAGGATGATGTTAGCTGTGGGTTTTTCATATATGGACTTGGTTATGTTGAGGTATGGTCCCTCTAAATCTACTTTCTTGAAGCTTTTTATCATGAGTGGATGTTGTATTTTGACAAACACTTTTTTTGTATTTATTGAAATGTTCTTTTTTTTTCATTTTTAATGTAGTATTAAGAACATACTACAAAATTGTTTCCTAAAAGGACTGAGGCACTATGCTGTGCCATAATTTAGCTGACTTTTTTGTTTTTAACTTAAAAAAATTTTTATTTTCATTTACTCCAATTCTGCTCATCTTTTTCTGTCTTCTAAGCTTAGAGTCCTGTATCCTCCAGTGATTTGGTAAATAGGCACTTTCAGTTTACCTTTAGCTGACTTTTGAAAAGTATTTAACTCTTTAATCCATATGTAATTTACTTTGCCCTAAAGTGAAGATAGCAGTTGTATTTTGTCCCAAATAGCTTTTTATTTAACTCAGCACTGTTACAAGTAATTCTTCACTTCCCCATTGATTTGTGATACCTTCATTATCATATATTACATTTATATGGGGTCTGTCTGAAGTCTCCCTTGAGCTATCAATTTTACTCTTGTTATGTGTGGGCAGAGCTAAGATCAGAAACATACTTTTGATTTCGGCAAGAGTTGAAATGACAGGCCTCTGAAGGCTATTAGAAAGTAAGTGGAAGGTTCAGAATAATGTTAGAGGTTTGATGAACATCAACATAGAAGTGTTCCTTCATCAAAGAGAATACATTGTAGAAAGAGAAGAGCAAGGTGAAGGATTCCTCACCAGTGGGACTAAGGAAGGAGCATCAAAGCAGGGTGGAGGAGAATGACAGAGGCAGGAGTAGCCTGTCTGGTGTTTCTGTTTCAGGACATGATTCTGTTTCAAACAGCAGAAATGAGAATTAATTCTGATTTGAGATCAGGTCATTAATTTAGTTATACATTTTGTGCAGAAAGACAAAGCAAGGCACACTCTGTGTTGGGAGGCACAGAAAACTGCCAGCTGTTATCAACAAAATGCTCCCACTGCTTAAATGGAAAGGTGTTCAAAATCATTTCAGAAAATGAACAAACAGGCAATAGTTATGAAAATGTAGGAATCAGAGGATAATATTTGGAGTTAGGCCTAAAACTTTCTCTGCCTTAAGAATTGAAAAGCACTCAAAAAAAAAAAAGAATTGAAAAGCACTCTTTAGTAGCTGGGAGAAAAAGATTGTATAAAAAATTACTTATGTCTCAATAATGAAATAATTGATGTGCTTTTTTAAAACTCTCATTTGAAAATTTTTTTTGTTTCAGTTTTTCATACTTAAGACTATTTATTTTTTCTGCCAGTGAGTTATGTAGAAAAAGGTATAGATTCACTATTTCTGTTACTATAAAATTGCTTTTTTATTTACTGCATTATGTCTTTATCTTTTTATATTTGAATGCATTAGATAAATAACAATAATAGTTTAAAAAAATAAATAGCCATGCTTTTAAATGAAGTACCTGTCATTTTGCTTCAGTGATAGCTGGTGTTGATTCATGATATTGTTGAGTTGAGAATTTCAAAAGAGCACTTTGGAAGTTTTAAAATATGATAGAGAAGTTGTGGAGAAAGAGAACACAAAGCCATTTGAGTTGGCAAAGAGGATGGTTGTTGGATTTCAGAGAGCAATTTCAACATAATGGAGACAAAAGTCAAAGTATGAAATACAGATTATTTAAGTACTTAAGAAGGAAAGGGAAGTGGTGGTCAAAGCCACTTGATGGAAAAGCAGAACATCAGAAAAAGGGAAGTAAAGAGTGTGTAGTTAACGGAAAGGGACCTAGGTAAGATGAAATATTTTGAAAGGACGAAGACTTTTCTGTGTGTGGGGGATAAACGAGAATAGAGTCAATGGTAGAAACATTAGAGATGTTAGAAACTTTATAATGTGGGAGGGGAAGTGGAATTTATTGTTGGTAATTACTAAATATTAATATAATAAAGAAAGTAGTGACTGCAGTAGTAGCTCAAAGAAAGATAGTCCTAGATGTTTTCATTATTTTTAGAGCCAGTTCTTGAATTTTTTTCTCATCTTGTAGTATAAGCATGTAGTAAAGTAATGTCCACTTTATGTTGATCCACTTTTGGAATTCTGCTGCTTCTATATGTGCTTGTGCCTCTTAGTTATCATTTTGAACTTAGTTCCTAAAGATGTAGACTCTATGAAAGTGTTTAGCACCAGTTATAATCTTGTGTGTGACTAGGTACCTCGTTTCCAATTTATCTTGACACACCGTTTTACTCTTCTACTTTCTGTTTTAGGTTATAGCAATACGTCCTATTAGGAGGATTACACACATCCCAGGAGCCTTAGAAGATGATGATGAGGATGAAGACAATGATGACATTGTCATGCTAGAGAGAAAAATACGAACATCCAGTATGCCAGAGCAGGCCCATAAGGTCTGTGTTAAAGAGATAAAAAGGTAAATTGACGCTGAAAAGAAACTATTCACTCGTTGGTATTTTCATTTTGCATATTAATGTTAAAAAATTAATTACTCATGGAAACTTGGGTCTTCTTTGGATCACAAACTGAAAGCTGAGTTGTTTTAGGTTCTTTAACCTTTCTCCTTATGGTTAATGTAGGTATAGACCATTCTATTCATTTTATCTTTCCAATGTCAATTTTTACCTTTCATGGCTTTCCAAATTCTCAGATTATAGCTGTGATCTGTGGAATCTTCAGATTATCCCTCTTCATGCCTCAACCAGCATCTGATTTTAAAACACTCTTAATACTGCTAAATTAACAACAGTGTCCCAACTCTTTTTCTCAGTTGCTGTGTATAAGGGGTGCAGTTCTTCCACCTATAGTGTACTGTCAAACATGATCACTCTTGTTAACTGCTTTTTTATTGTCTTAATGAATAGGTTGTACTTTGTTTAGACACAGTGTTTGTTCACTTACCATGTTCTTCACATGTCACTTTTTTCTTCTTTAGAAAAAAAGATTGTAAACTCTAGAGGGCAGGGACTGTCAGTTTCTCTTTGTATAAGGTAAAGTACACAGAAACCTTATGACAGCATAGGGTATATGGATAATCTCAGGGTTAAATAGAAAACCAGTATTTTCTTTCTGTACTTGACACATTATAACTGTGTTGCATTTTCTTTTATTAGTGACTTATATGAACCTAAGTGAATGCTTAGTAACTAAATACTTGACTTTCTCAGGCTCACTGTTAAGGATGTGAGTTGCAGTTCAGGAATACTTTATACTGACTGGCATTAATTAATGTAGAACATCTGTTGTGGGCAGAACACTGTTAAACACTGCATTTATTATGGGAGTTGCATTTTTAATTAAATATCTGATATAAGCTTGCTTTGATGAGCTGATTTCATCTCTGATACAAAAAATATATAATTACTGTGTTATGCATGGTTAAGCACTTAAATCTTACTGTGATAGGTATATCAATGGATAAATGTGACTTGAGACTCCCACTGTGAGATACTGATACTGGTAAGGTCATATTTCAAGGATAGAATTAGATACAGTGTTTTATCCCTCACCTCTGTTACACCCCCCCCCCCCCAGTTTGCAGGTATCTGTTTAATTTTTTTTTTCCATAAGTACATTACAAAACAAAATAACCAGATTTTTTAAAACTTTTCCAGATTTTTTAAATTAAATATGCATAGTATATCTGACACAAGAAAGGCAGATGCTGGATTTTTGTGTTTTTAGGGAATTCTTCTATGTTGTGGAACATTTTTCTATGTATTCTTTCCCTGCAGACTCAAAAAAATGCCTCAGTCAATGCCAGAATATGCTCTGACTAGAAATTATTTAGAACTTATGGTGGAACTTCCTTGGAACAAAAGTACAACTGGTAAGCCAACAAAATAACACCTTTTTACAGTCTGAATGTTACTCAGAAAGCTCATGATTCTGTTGAAATACTCACCACTTATTATTTTACTGTTACTATAGCTCTAACATAAATTATTAAGATGTTGAACTTGTATCATCTAGGTCTTAGGACCAAACAGGAAAAGAAGGTGCTACATGAAAGTGCCTTGTGCCTGATTTTGGAGAAAATAGGATTTTCTGTAATTGTTGATGTGTTTCCTAATACCAGTATTCAGTCGATGATGAACATTAATATTTAAAGAAATAGTTATATGTAAATGGAGCAGTTGTACCATTTCGAAGTTTGTTTTTCTCATACAAAAGCCTATCCAGTGAGTTTAAACTTCTGTCCTTCAGTAAAACTTTTCTCTTTCCTATGGATTTGCTCTTTTCTCTTGGGATGACTCTCATAATTCTTAGAACCATTTATTTGCACTTGTTTCTGTTATTGGACAGGCTAGTATTACAGGTTGGTATTACACACAGGGTTTACTGAGTTCAGCAGTAGACTGATTGCCTGAACTGCTGCTGGCATTGGAGTATCCATATGGTTGACTTTTGAAAATTTAAAAATATATTATCCTGGCTAGTAAAATCCCTGCATTTAAGAAAGTGCTAGAGATTTTTTTTTTAATGTTTCCTCTAAAGCACACATTTATGTCCCACATAAGATGTGCCATACAAACCAGATTTCCAGATGTTGAATTTTTAATATTAAAAAATACTTTTCTATTAATCTTTTATTTATTTGACAGAGAGAAATCACAAGTAGACAGAGAGGCAGGCAGAGAGAGAGAGAGGGAAGCAGGCTCCCCGCTGAGCAGAGAGCCCGATGTGGGTCTCCATCCCAGGATCCTGAGATCATGACCTGAGCCGAAGGCAGCGGCTTAACCCACTGAGCCACCCAGGCGCCCGGTCGCTTTTCTATTTGTAGAATTCCGCAACTCTTTTCTTACATCCCAGGTTGAATTCACGTGTGTTCAGAATGATTTGATAGGGGTCCAGCTGAATTCAAGAGACCAGGTGAGATGAGATCCCGTACTCTTCCACCATGTTGCCTCCTTCCTCAAAATAACTCCTTTTTAATTAGTTTGGTGTTTTTTTTTTTTTTTTTTTTTTGGAAAGGATCACCTAACACATTTTTAAAATTTATTTGTTTATTTGGGAGAGCATGCATGCATGCACAGGCACGGGGAGAGGCAGAGGAAGAGTGAGAGAATCCTAAGCAGACTCCCTGTTGAGCACAGGGCCCAATGTGGGACTGAATCCCACAGCCCTCAGATCATGACCTGAACCAAAATCAGGAGTCAGACCCTTAATTGAGTGAGCCACCCAGGCGTCCTAGGGTCATCTTAACACATTTTTAATGTGTTAACGGCTACACGGCTACACGGCTAGGTAGTACTAAGATGAAATTGGCCTTATCATCTTCCTTTTGTTTTGACAACCCTTAGATTTTATTCCTCTTAATAGTTCTTAGGCTCTTATTGTGGAAAGCAGGTACATTCTAAGTGATGCTAATTATTCTTCAATGATGCTTTATAAATTTGCATTCATCCCTCTAGATTTTAGTTTGTTTTTAAGTTTTTCTCTCTGTTTGAATGTTTGTGTATAAAATTAAAAGGCTAATTCACATTTTGTTTTCTCTTAAATTCTGAGAATCTGCAAGTTTTCATTAGATTAAATTAGGTTGCACTGATGAACTATAGAAGCAGTTGTTCAGAAGCAGTAATTTTTTTTTTTTGCTTTATTTGCTTTATTTTCCAGCTTTATTTTGGTATAATTGATAAACAGTAAACTGTACATATACTTTGATGAGTTTTAACATGTGTATCTGTAATACCATTACCATAATTAAGGTAGCAAACATAACCATCCCTTCCTAAATTTTCTCATGCTTCTCTGTAATCCCTACCTTCCATGTTTCCCTCCGAATCCCCAACCTCTATAGATTAGTTCATATTTTCAAAGATGTTATAAAAGGGAATGAAGTAGTATGTACTCCTTTTTTTCTGATTTTTTTTTTCAGCATAATTAGAGGTTTGTCCATGTTGCTACATAGATTAGTAATTTGTTTATCCATTTACCTGTTGATGGGTATATGGTTTGTTTCCAGGTTTTTAGCTACTGTTCATAGAGCTGTTAATGTTACTATGCTGGTAAATTTATTTCTTAGTTTATTTCATGTTTGCATGACCACATTCCCTTCTAGTTGAGTTATTTTACCAAACAAACTGAAGCTGAATTTCTTGATTTAATTCTTTCATCAAAATCCTTTTTGGAAATTCCGTAGTGAAACGAATGGAGGAGAACGTGTGTTCCCATTGACTTAGTCTCTCTTCATGTCATCTGACCCAGTTTGTGATCAGCTGTCGGTCCTGATCTCACTGGGCTGTTGGGAAGTCCATTTTAGTTCCAGTAGTCTTCTGTTAACTTACAACTTTCCAATGCCTACTTTCTAAGTGAAGTGGTCCTGTTCTGTGAGATTGGGAGAGGGCTCTGCTCTGTTAGTTTGGACCTGGACAAGAAAGTTATATTTAAACTTTGTATGTGTTATTTAACTGCTCTGCTTTTGTTTCACCTACCAAGCTTCCCTGATAGTATATGCTTGATAGTTACTGTTGTTGTTGATGGAGTTGTGACAATTTTCAAAACCTGTTACTTTCTCTTGACAGTAGGACTTGTATATTGTGCTAAAAGCATCTAGATAACTTGATAATCCCTGGGGCCTTATTTTAAAATTTTGGTATTATCTCAGTAACATTTTTCTTTGCTTCAGGATTTAGTCTAACTAAATGCAGGGTGCATATAGAATATATAGTGTAATGGCCTGAGAATATTAACATTGCAGATTTGATTATTTGCCATCTGTAGCCTTCTAAGTTGCTCTCAGATTCCTCCCTCCTCCACTTGGCCTATTTAAAAAGTGAACTTAATTACTAATCAGGAATTTTTACCAGGCTTATACAGTGTAATTGTACAGATTTTGGAGGGAAACATTTAACTGAACGCAAAAGTGCTGACTCCTGTTCTTTACTTCAATAAACAAAAAGTACAAAAACAGGACAAAGCTGTTACTGTTTTCACAACTATATAAGGAGACCACCCACACACTAGAAACTCAGTCTCTGCTGGGTGTATGTCAGCATTAGAGATGCATAACATTCGTGTACCTGCCCCACATGAACATACTTTTCATTGTTTAGTATTCCAGCAGAGAACTGAAAATGGGTAAATTGTGATATACAGGGAGGCATGTTGAACTTCTGAGCCATACCTATATAGAATTAGATCTAAGTAGTTATTATGAGTGTGGTTACAAAACCATGAAGATGTTTTTCATGATTGTTGAGAGAGAAGCTTAACAGTAGAGGTCACCAAAAGCAGAAAGGAAAGATTTGGAGAAATGAGTTTGCTGATTTTCCCATCTTGAATGGAAAGGGCCAGTAGATACCATTTCAGTCTTCTAGTTGTAAAAAAGATTTAGTATAAACAAATAGTACTACACAACTAAAAACTCAAGGAGCTAATACTCATTTCATTTTATATTTTTTACATGTAACTACATATATTATTTGAACTAGGAAGCATGCATTTTGAATCATTGAAAAGAATAATCAGAAAAAATTGTATCCAGTATAGAAAAAGACACAAAACAATTCTTTATGTAGTATGGAAGTTATCTTTCCTCAAATGTTCAAGGCACTTCTTAAAATTGTCTTTACTTGGCATATTTCTTAGAAGAAATTCCTTCAGAGTGTTTTCAATTTTTTCTAAATTACATGGAATTCTATTCTTAGTTTACTGAATGTTAATTAGGGGTGGATATTTCATTATAACAAGTGGCTTTTAGGTACAAAATGACATTCTGATAGAGAGTTTTGCTTCTTGGACATGGTGATGTAGTAAATACATCAGTAACCTAATACTAAACCATCTTTGCATAACTAAAATAAATCCCACTAGGCCTTAGTAGATTACTCTGAATAGATTTGATTTAGGAGAATTTTAATATACAGAATGGGACTGGGCTGAAGTTTTCTTTTGTGTTTGTTGTGGTAGGTTTTAGAGTTTGGGTTTGCATTATAAAACAGTTGGGAAACTTCCTATCTTTCATTTGTTCGTGTATTTATTAATTAGGGTTTGAAGCCAAAGAAGGGGGAAGAAGTTTTGTTCTTCCCTTTCCAAATCACTTAGCCAGAACTAAAAGCAACAGTGCTATAATTAAATTACATATATTACTGCTTAGCCAGGTTTTTTCAGACTAGCTTGGGAACCAAACTACCATTTAAGGCTATTTTTTTCCCTTCTCTGTAGGAAGAATGCAGAGCAGATTCCAAATAACTGAAAGAGTTGGCTTGTGTGTGTTTTCCTTCTTCCCAGTTTCTCCTCTCTCTATCAGTACTATCATGTGGTCAGGTATCATCCCCCAGATGTCACTCAGCTGATGAATTCTTGCTGGTGACCATGAGTATTTAATGGTTTAATCTACAAGTATTTTAAGTAGTAAAGCACATCAGTAGACCTGATGAAACCTTGGCTATAGAACTAAAGTCTAACTCATACTTTACTGGTGAGACTTTAATTGATAGAACATAGATAGTTCTTTATACAACTTATGTATTTTTTTTGACCCAGCACCTCTCCCTATAGATTAAAGGAAGTGGTTTTGGATATAGGTAGGGATTTAGTTATAAGGATGCATGGTAAAGCATGCTTTATAACTGTAAAGATTTATAGATAACCTAAATGTTCAGCGGTAGGGAATTATTTAAATGAGTATGGATGATTAAATAATGGAATATTATATAGCCATTAAAATATTACTAGAAAATACATTTGACCATTAAAGGCATCCATAATATGCAAAGTGAAAAAAACATTTTACAAAACTTGAAGGTATCATATAATCTCATTTTGAAAAATAGGTATAGGACATGTGTATGCACACACATATATAAAACCTACCATAGTACACACCAAAGTAAAGGTAGGGATGCTCTCTTGAGCACATGGGATTATGGGTGACAGTTTTCTCCTTTGTATTGGTGTCACTGGGTTTTTTGAAATGAGCATATATTACTTATGTAATAAGAAGAAAAACACTTCAGAAAAGGATAAACAAATGCCAGCACAAATGGAATATGTAGAAATTATGTCTCCATGGAAGGAAAGTATACCTAGAAAATAAAATGATAAGAATATAAACTTGAGGAATTTTTTTGTTTTGTTTTTTGGGGTTTTTTTAAAGATTTATTTTTGAGAAAGAGAGAGCACGCGCGAGAGCATGAGGACCCAGGTAGAGGGAAAAGCAGAGGCTCCTCTAAGCTGGGTGCCTGTTGCGGAATTCAGTCTGAGCTGAAGGCAGATGCTTAACTGACTGAGCCACTCACGCGCGCTCCTTGAGTTTTTAATTGTGTATGTAGTACTTACTATTTCTGTTGACACTAAATCTTATTAAGCAAAAAAGCCAGGTCCAGGTCTCCCTGAAGACTCATTTAGAAAGATCGACTTTTGTTCTCGTCTTGTTACCTTTTTTTTTTCTCCCTAAAATGTATTTTTTGACTCTTGTCAGCTTCAAAAGCAGTTCTTCCATTTAAAAATTCTGTGTGCTTCTGGGATTATTTGACAGACCGTCTGGATATTCGAGCTGCCCGGATTCTTCTGGATAATGATCATTATGCTATGGAAAAACTGAAGAAGAGAGTGCTGGAATACCTGGCTGTCAGACAGCTGAAGAACAACCTAAAGGGCCCCATTCTTTGCTTTGTTGGCCCTCCCGGAGTTGGTAAAACAAGTGTGGGAAGATCCGTGGCCAAAACTCTTGGTCGGGAGTTCCACAGAATTGCACTTGGAGGAGTGTGTGATCAGTCTGACATTCGAGGACACAGGTAGACTCTTTCTCTCAGTTTAGTCTCTGGTTCTCCATTTTAATTGACTAAAGCCCTTCAGAAGCCAAAGCATAATGTATCTTTTTTTCTCAAAGGGCTATTTGTGATACCTTGAATCAAAAGGACACTCATAGTACTTATTTATAGTACATCTATAGGATGTTTTTAGCTGGCGTAGAGCCTCAACTGTAATGGTGCATCCAAACTGACCTTGTTATTTGTCTGACAATGGATAACTAGTCAGCCGTCCTGAAATTTCACTTGAATGTAGTTATAAATCAGTTATGGTTAGATGTTACAGAGTCTTTACATTCATTTTGGCCCAGTAGCATTTCATAATTAATGACCCCTAACTCTTAGAGTTTAAAAAATAAGTACAACACAGCTGGGGCAGGTCAGAGAAGGGAAGAAATCTTTGATAACAAACGTGTTTGCAGTTTAACTTTCTTTTAGAAGGCTGGTTTTCCATATGGATATAAGTAATAAGGAGAAAGGATAGTTACTAAGACCTATCCTTGCAATTTTGACACCCTTTCTATAAAAATACATTGAACTGTGAGAACTGAGTCTTTGATTAATCTAACATTATTAGAATCGGGTTTCCATGTTATGTTCATGGTTTTGTTCTCTCTGATCTCTTTTGTTCAGATTGGAAGATGCTTTGGGAAAGCATGAACTTTCTGTTTTGAGGTTTAAGGGTTTCATAGCAGTTGCAAGTTGTGAGAAAATATACCTATAATGTGTATATTAAAGAACACTTTAAAATGTAGAAATCAGGGGCGCCTGGGTGGCTCAGTGGGTTAAAGCCTCTGCCTTCGGCTCAGGTCGTGATCCCGGGGTCCTGGGATCGAGCCCCGCGTCTGGCTCTCTGCTCTGCAGGGAGCCTGCTTCCTCCTCTCTCTCTCTCTCTGCCTGCCTCTCTGCCTACTTGTGATCTCTGTCTGGTGGATAGGTAAAAATCTTTAAAAAAAAAAATGTAGAAATCATGGATGCTTATTAAAGAATATGATGTTGTAAACCTGAAACTAATGTTAATGATATCTCAGCTTTAAAAAAAAAAAATTTTTTTAAGAAACTGCTTAACTGGGGCACCTGGGTGGCTCAGTGGGTTAAAGCCTCTGCCTTCGGCTCAGGTCGTGATCCCAGGGTCCTGGGATCGAGCCCCACGTCGGGCTCTGTGCTCAGCAGGGAGCCTGCTTCCTCCTCTCTCTCTCTGCCTGCCTCTCTGCCTACTTGTGATCTCTGCCTGTCAAATGAATAAATAAAATCTTAAAAAAAAAAAAAAAAAAAGAAACTGCTTAACTTCCAGTGGGAAGTAATTAAACTGAAGATAAAACTTCTCTCTTCAGGGTCATACCTCAGTCTTAAAGTTGTTAAAGCAATCTAAATTACACGTGGAGGCTTTGAAAATCTTGCAGGTACTGGCAGTGACCAACTGCCAATTTAAGTTGGCTAATTTAAATGCATATTTACAGTTTGGTGAATATGGATTAAACTTGGATTGTGTGTGTTGGGGGGAGAATGGGATGCTTTTATAATATCTTGTTTTCCATTTGTTTTATTCATTAGATCATTGGCCTTAGGCAGGAAACCTTTTCATAAACTTTTCCATGAAAAATGTTCCTTTTTCTCTTTTATTTGCTTATTTACAATTCTTATGCATTAAAGAAAAATCATTCCAAGATTTCAATAAATAAACAATAAGGGCTGCAGATTAGGTTGGGAAATTGATCTGGGTCATTCTGGCAATTTCTAACTCTTTTTGTCACCTAGACCTGCTTATTCTCATATGTGCCACTAGAGGCTGTCCTTTGCTTTTATAAAGAAATTGGCACCTTATACCAATCTGGGAGAAACTGGATCTAGATCCTGAATCTTTTTATTTTAGCCCAAGAGCTTTTGGGAGATGTTTCCCATTCAAGTGACTTGATTCATGCATTCACAGTTGTTTTAGTTCACTTCTTTCTTTTGATATCTGTAGCATAGTATTGTGTAAGTGTTTGATGGAAGCTAGGAAATTTGTGGAATTATTGTCATGAAATTAATATCATGAGCACATGACATGTAGGTAATCTGTCCTCTTTCTTGCCACATTGTTTATTGCTTATTCAGTAAGGCTTGGAAAGCACTTATTCAGTGCCTGACACATAATAGTAAGCATTTGATAAAAATTAGCTTTAATTATTAATTTTAAATTCTCAGGAAAGCAAGTTTACATTTAAAAGCTTCAATGAATTCAATCTGATTTTTAAATAGTACCTAAAAATCCTGTTCTTAGCATTATTATTTAATTTATGTGACAGAATTGTGGAAAAATGTATTTTTGTGATGACTCTTGGTGGGCAATATGTAATATCATAATCCTCACCCCTTAAGAACATTGTTGGTTTCAAGCAGAGCTTTGTTTTAAGTTTTTGCTTACACTGTTAGACATAAAATCTGTTCAAGTGAGTATTCTTCCACATGTGTGAGTGTCATTAAGAGAATGGAATCTGTTGTGAGTCTTTTGTAAAATGAGGCTGTGTATTTGCCTAAAAAATTTGTGTAAATATAAGCTTTTTAGGAATGTGTGGCATGCATAGAGGCTGTGATTGTTGCCAAATAAAGGGTGTATGGATTAGTCTGAATCATTCCGTGCCTGCTGGGAAGTACTCCCTCACTGTCATTGTACTAGGTGTTTCATTAAACACTACAGCAGCCTGCCGTCGTACAGCTAGGGGCTTCCTGCCCACCAGTCCTCCCAAGGCATCAAAGGCTGGAGAAAATTTTTATTTGAAAACCTGTTTGGAAGCTGGTGGAGAGTGGGGTGTGGCCATTCAGGAGAGCAGAGGTTGAGAACAGAGTATGGACTTATGTCAGAGCTTGTGAGTTGGAGGTAAATCGAAGGGGAGGAAGAACAGTAGCTTATAGCACAATCATGGGGTGGAGTGTGTGAGAACAAGTGGTTCCATGTGACAATTGAAGCATTTTGGAAACACCCAGGTCTTGGCATTTAAGTACTGGTCACATGCTCACAATTAGAGTTCATGCAAAGTTTTGTTTTTCCTCAGCCTCTGAGTAGGCACCACTGTTCTGCAGTCTTAAAATAGCCAGGGAAAAACAGAGTTGCTTTATATTATCTTCCTTGCTTATTCTCTTGATTTTGTCACTCACTTTTCCTATTTTCCCATGCTTAGAACTCCAGCCTTTTGCTAGGAATACCTGTTTATATGAAGAAAGGTGCTATTAGGAATTGATTTTAATTTAATTTAATTTTTTAAAAAACATTTTATTTATTTGACAGAGAAATCACAAGTAGGCAGGGAGGCAGGCAGAGAGAGAGGACAAAGCAGGCTCCCTGCGGAGCAGAGAACCCGATGCAGGGCTTGATCCTAGGACCCTGGGATTGTGACCTGAGCCGAAGGCAGAGGCTTTAACCCACTGAGCCACCCAGGCACCCCTAGGAATTGATTTTAAAAACAAATATGTATGTTTTAGAGTTCAATGATAATGAAATGGGAGGTGGGGAAGCAAAAGAAAGATTTGGTTTACATTTGAATCTTAAACTTGGAAAATCATAATCTGACTTTACATTGGCTCATTGTTTTTGTTTATATTATTTTGAATGGCTTAAAGGAAGGAGAGTCCATGCTCCATATTAACTAGTACAGCTTTATAGTCTTCTCAACGTTTCTCATTTGGGTTTGCCTCCACTGGGGTTTTTTTGTTCACTTTCATAAAAGCCACAGAATCTCTGTTCCTACAGTTTTTTTTACAGCTTAACATTTTTATATTTAAATATTTAAAGAATTTAAATCTGCTCATAGCAATTAAATATAACTTCTTTTAGGATAAGTTTTATGAAATCATGTTTGTGTAATAGTTTTTCATTAGTTGTTTCTTCGTGAAATGTACTTATTGCTATGATATATCTCAAGTTATTGTTGATAGTAACCCTTTGGAAGTGATTTGCCAGCTCTTTGTTCAGATAATAAAATGGTACCATTGCAAGGAATCTTTGGCTCAAACAAGGTGAGAAGAAAAATGAACTTTTGCTTTCCATGATACATCTTCATGAACCTGAAATGGTGATGTTTTAAATAAATTAGCTGTTTCATTATTAGTTTCCACAAAGGGAAAATAAGCAAAGTAGCAAGCTTTTAATATATTTTTAGCATAGTATGCCAGACATGTTATAGTTTACTCACTATCCTCCTTATAACCTGTATTTGCATATAGCTCTTCTTTGCCTCTTTAAAGTTTAGTTTCATTTTTAGGCCCCAGTTCAAGGCTTTCTCCATTAACATACGTGCAGTCAGTTATGATCTTACTCTTCTCTAAACTGACCAATTATTGTCCATTGTTTTCTTTTGATGATTAAATAATATAGGCCTCTGGCATTCATAGTACATTACTGTAGAGATAAACTATAAATACGGGAAAAGTATGAACTCTGTAGAGTAGGGTTTTTAGCTTGTCTTATTGTCCTTTTTATCACTCCATGTTCACAGCAGAGTGCCAAACATGGTAAGTTCTCTCTGAGTGCTTTGTGAATTCAAGTAAGATTAAAACATATTTATATTTTGGAGGTCTTATGGTCCTTTAAATGAGTGCATCTGTGCAAATGAGTACATAAAAAGATTTAGGAATGACTGCTATAAGAATAACAATTTGATTTCTTAGGCATGCCATATTAAGGACTATTTTTAGTTCCTTAAAGACTGTTTTTCTTTTGAGATCATTAGGATCTCTTTTAAGGCTTATTACTTTTCCCAGTTGAAGAGAGATGTATACACCCTTGGTAGAAAATTTGGAATTTTTTTTTTTTTGAAAATTTGGAAGTTTTTTAAAAAAGGAAAAAAAAAATTCTCATGTTTTCTACCATACACAAAGATAATCACTATTAACATTTTATTTCCTGCCAGACTTTTCAGTGGGCACCTTTTACCCTTTTCTTTAAGCAACTGTAATCCTCTTTCCACTTAACCTTATAACATACATTTTTATATTACAGATTCTTCCTAAGTATCACTTCAGTAGTTTGCACTGTATCCCATGAAAGCTCCTTAATTGAGCAGGCATGAAAAGGTGATGGTGAAATGCCCGTTTTCCCCCCTTCTTTAAACAATGGGAGAGAGATGAGTAAATACATAATTGTTCCCGATACTTAGATGTCAGTGACAGTGACCGTGACAGACTGACCAGCCTTTTGGCTTACACTGGATTTGAAGATACCCAGACACAGAGTAATAAAGTCGTCAATTACCATGGAGATGTAAATACATGATATTGTAATTGTCTGTGGTTGTTTTTTGAAGCATAAACCAGACTATATTTTGGAAAATGAAAAATGGTGATCTTGTAACTTAACATTTTGAGCCATGTAGACACTTACAGTTTTGTTTATGTCATATACTAGTTGAATAGTCCTGATAAACCTATGAACTGCCTGTACCAGTACCTGTACAAGAAAAATAGAAATTCATATAGTTTTTAAATTAACTTGTGTACTTCAGTTTTAAGAAAAACTTCTTAATCATGTATATGGACTGAATAGTAAGTAATTGAAGAAATACATTCTTTGAAGACGTCCCTGTATTGTGCTGTGCTGCTTTCTAGATGTTATATTATGAAGAAGGACACGATAAAAGGACATGGAAAAATTTTTTTTGCCCTCAAAAAAGTTGTAGTTTGTAAGAGTATTAATTTCATTAATTTTATACCTATGTAATTTCTCAGGAGGATATTTTGATATGCTAATTTATTTTTTAAAAGCAGTTATTTTGGGTGAGATTGAAAGAGAACATTTTTATTTTGTGTATTACTACATTTTTAACCATCTGATTCCTATTCCAAAGATTTATTCTGTTTCTTTGGTCAGTGGATTACCTGTTACCATACCTCCTGGCCAAAGATAGCACATTATAGATATTTTCCACAGCTTTTGGCTCTATTTAATGGTTCTCTTCTTTGACCTCTAGACTAGTGGTATACATTTGGGGAATGTCACCTGTGATTGAAGAACACTCAGGGCATTGAGTGTGCTTGGTGCTCTGGAAAGACATTAACATCGGTGAACATGTTTTGAAAGCTTACTGTGTGCCAGGCACTATGCTGTGTCCTTTACCTATTTATTATAATTGTATATTTCATGAGACTGAATACGCTCTCATTATGTCCATTTTACAGATAGGGAAACTTACTGAGACTTAGGTCAAGTAGTTTGTTCAAAGCAGTATTCAAAGGCTTGTTTGTCCTTCACAATGGTGAAAGAAAAATACTTTGGGTGCTGGCATGGTTGATCTGTTGTCCTTAAATAAATTGGGAAAACAAGCCTTTGTTTGGAGAACGGTCTGACAGTTCTAAATCCAGGATCTACTGTGTAATAAGACTCACTCTCTATCATCAGCGTGCTCACTGGCTCTTTAGAAAAGGCTATATACTTGGTACCCATAAATAAAAACTAAGTTGTAACTGCATCAGATGAATTGCAGGGCCTGTAAATGCTATAGACATTGCATTTTGGGGAAGATCACATTGTGAGAGTTGGTCAGGAGAAGTTTAGAATTTCTGGATCTACACAGGCAGGGAAAGTATTAAAGGCAGGAAGGTACCATATTAACAGAGGTTAAAAAAGCACAAGGGGCATAATAGGATTGTGATTGTAGATAAGGCAAGAGCTTAGGGAACAGCAGGTTAGGAAGGCTGCGGGGCGGGGTGGGGGGGGCAGTGCAGACTGCGTTGTGAAGAGCTTTGAATTCACAGGAGTTTGGATTTATTCACTAAGCTCCAGGAAGCAATGAAAGGTTTAGAGGAGTTGCTTGTATATAGACTAGGATCTAGATTTCTGCTTCTTTAGAAAGGATATCTACCTAAAATATTATTTTCCTCTCCATGACTTTAGGTCTTGAATTGTCATTACCTGTTTTTGAAATCTACCTGTCAGAAACAGTAAGGAAAAGAGAGAAGTTGATGCAGTAATAAAGGGACCCTTAGAGGCTTTGCAGTGTTTCGTTTTGTTTTTAATTTCCCTTCCCTACTTACTCACAGAAATACTGTATGTTCTCTAGAAAAATAATTTGAGAGACTTTTATTAATTTTGAGTCTCATCCTTCTTGTATTCCATTCTGAAATCTTCAATGTGCTGACTCTTTATTGTAATAGCACAGTGTTTATTGTATTTGGTTCCAGTGCCTTGGTCACCCTCTCTGGATGTAAGGCATTCCCACGATATTTGTAAGGCTTTCTTGTCTTTTCAAAGGTCGCTCTATTTACTCTGTCCTACTTTACACAGTCATGTGGTGAAACTGAGGCCTGCTCTTGGATCGGCTTTGTGCCTATCCTAAGAAAGCTGTTGCTGTAACACCCCATTTGATCAGTTTCTTGTAGGCAGACAGGCTTTTATGTCTTTTCACAAACAGCATCTGCTTTACACATGGCTTGGGCAATAAGGTTGTAATTAAAATTAGTAAATTACTGCTTAAAGTTTTGCTGGCTTTGTTTAAAAAAAAAGTCACTTCTCAGTTTGACAAACACATTTGTTTTTATTTATGCCACCCTCTAGATCTGTTATAATTATGTAGATAATTCTTGTTCAGATATGATAAAGGAGCCTCATACATTTTAATGCACAACAAAATATCTGGCTGAACTTGGTTATACTAGTTAATATATGTGGGATGAACACAGTTTTATTCAAAAGGCCAGAATTAATGGAATTTTGATATACATACTTTTGACCCCAGATCTTACTATAAGTAATAAATATCTATTGCCTCTAAAATAAGATAATTTTGGGGTGCCTGGGTGACTCAGTCATTGAGCGTCTGCCTTTGGCTCAGGTTGTGATCCTAGGATCCTAGGATCAAGTCCCACATCAGGCTCCCTGCTCTGTGGGAAACCTGCTTCTCCCTCTCTCACTCCCCTGCTTGTGTTCCCTCTTGCTATGTCTCTTTCTGTCAAATAAATAAGATCTTTAAATAAATAAATAAAGTAAAAGAACTTTGATTTTTTTGGGGGAGGGGAGTGTGCATTTTGAATGGCCCTTTGAAACAATTCTGATTTCCTTCATGAAGGAAATGATGATGATGATGTTTTAACCTGCCCTGGGACAACCATTTCAGTGTGTAAAAAGGTGCTTGTTTTGGGGGGAGTGGGGAGGGTACTCTGAGAAACTGTGAAAAGCATGAGAATTAAATTTATTAGGGTTCTTTGGATATTTGGAATCCTGAGAAGTAAGAGTTATAATTATTTAAGTATAATGTTTCACGATTTCACTAAAGAGCAAAAACTATATTGTTTAAATATTATGGGAAACTTACAGCTAAAATTAAATAGAAAATAAAAATTGGATCTGGTAGCTCTTGGTTGTATCATAGAGCTTTTTAAATATATAGTACCTCTTTGCTATATTATTGTGATAACTAAATGACTTTTTCCCAGTCCTAAATATTGATTTCTAAGTGATACCACTCTTGCCCCCTGACATCTTGATAACTTGCTTGCTTGCTTTCTGTAGGCGCACCTATGTAGGCAGTATGCCTGGTCGTATAATCAATGGCTTGAAGACTGTTGGAGTTAACAATCCAGTGTTCCTGTTAGATGAGGTTGACAAACTAGGAAAAAGTCTGCAGGGTGATCCTGCAGCAGCTCTGCTTGAGGTAAGATTTAGAAACTTACCTGTCTTTGATCACATCTGAAGAGTATGGATGGGAGCAAATTATTGTAGTCAGTAGCATATATATTGGTGTGGGTTTAATCATGGGAAAAAGTATGATACAGACTAAAATCTGAAGCAAATTAATATTTAAGTTAAAATGTCTTAGAGATTTCTTCTTTCTTTCTCTAATAATACCCTCATTTCTTTTTCTTTTTTTGTTTTTATCAAATACTTTACATTTTATACATGCTTTTTGTTTAGACAACAGTAGTTCTATAAGGTTATTACAAAAAAACAGGAAGCAAGTCTTCTTCTCCCTGGGGTCCCCCATGTCTCCTTCTTTAACTTTTAGTTTACTCAGCTGTCCTCTCAAAATAACATGGGTATATTGCTGCTTCTTGATTATACAATTTCTGGCATCATCTGTTGATTCTTCTCTATAAGAGATGAGGATTTCACTTGCTTTCTTCCCTCCACCCCCACTATGTTGTTTTTTTATACCCCCAGTCTCCCAGTCTAAATTATATCCTGATTTTGTTAAGTCATTGTCAGATACCTAAATTATTTTAAGTATGTAAGTGCTTTTCACGGCTGAGCCATGTGATAAACCATAATCACTTATCTTTTTTTGTCCTCCTTTTGTTTTGTAAAAATTAAAAAAAAAAATCTTTATAGAGCTAATAGTTGCCTTGTTTCTTCTGCTTACTTCCAGTAGTTGTCTAAGTCTCCTTTCAAGACGTGTAGACACTGTGGGGCGCCTGGGTTTACACAGTTGGTTAAGTGTCCAGCTCTTGATTTCAGCTCAGGTCTTGATGTCAGGGGGATGAAATCAAGCCCTGCATCAGGCTCCATGCTCAGTGCAGGGACTGCTTGAGTTTCTCTCTCCTCCCTCTGCCCCTCCCCCCTGCTCCCATGTGTATACCCTCTCTCAAATAAATAAAATAAATAAAATCTTAAAAAAAAAATAAAAAACTTGAATTCATCAGCTTAATCTCCTTCACACCTCCAGCCTGAGTTAGTTATCCACATCTGGTGCCTATTGCTAGGATCTCTCTTCACCTCCCACCATGTTAAATTTCCTGTTTCCTGCATTACATGTCTTTCTCATTCTCATTCTCTTATTTTCTTGGTGTTGATCTGCCAGTAGCTTCCTGAGAAAGCTTGCATGGGTGGTTTAGTGTTTGCATATCTGAAAATGTCTTTATGTTTCCCTGGTACTTGATTGGTAATTTGCATTCTGTTTGGACATAATTTTCCTTCATAAACCTACTTTCACCAGCCCTCATTTTACTGCCTCTGCCCCCCCCAACTCTTACTGTGGTTTACGTAAAATATTAATGTTCAAACTGAAGACATTGAAGACATTGCTCCATTGTTTTCCAGTTTCCTGTGATGTTGTTGATTAGATTGAGGCCTTCAGGTCCTCTCTTCTGTGCCTTTTTTTATTCTTTGAAAACTCAGAGTCTGCTCTGGATTTTCTTGAATTTTAATGATGATTTTTTTCTTCATTTTTTGGGAACTCCTATTGGATGTGAGATCTTTAACTTTCTTATCTTTTCTATTACTCATCTTTATTTTTTTTTTTACTATGGTTTTTATGAAGGCTTCCTTAGGTCTATTAATCCTCCGTGAGTTTATTTTTTCAAAGAACTTAATTTCTCTTTCATAAAAGGAACTGCTTATTCTTTTTATGCTATCTTGCTCTTGTTACATAAATGTAATATGTTGTTTTTATGAGAAAGATACTAATAGGTATTTTTTCTTTTTCTTTAAGCTGCTTTAATCTATTTGTTATATATTTTTTCTCTTTTATATTAAAGTGGTCTGTTGGATATCTGGTAATTTTTGTTTGTTCGTATTTAATGGGGAGGAACAGAAATGCTGATTGGCAGCTCTGTGCATCAGGAAGAGGGTTTATTGACTGAGTTTCAATGGTATGGTTGGCTGGGCTATTTGAGGAACCTCTCTTACATCAGTAACTTCAGGTCTTTTGAGTCTTGTCAAATTTCTCGGAGAGGACTCCTTAAGTCCCTTGCCTTTAGAAGGAAGGCTGGGGAGAAGGGGAGGAAGTGCCCTGTCAACTGCATTCAGCATCCCAGATGTATGCATCCACCTGAACAGTTGTTTTCAGTAGAGTACATACTCAACTGTGCTGAGGGTCACTTGGGCAGGGAATGACTATTTTATTTTATGTTCTTAGGAAAATAAGCCTCCAGTATTTTCCTGGGATGGGGGAAGGGATCTGGGACCTGATGGCTTCATAAACTTCCTTTAACCAGCCCTCATTTTACTACCTCTGCCCCCCCCAACTCTTACCGTGGCTTAAATGAAATATTAATATTCAGAGTGATTTGTTAAAATTAAAAGAAATTAAGGGAAAACTTGCTTTGTGAAAGTTTTTTTTTTTTTTCTTATTTCCTTGCTTTGAGTTCTCTCTGACTTCCTCTTTCCTTTTCTGTTTTTGTAATCTTAGAACAGAATGACCCTGGGACATGTGTTTGTAAGCAGGGAGACTACACATTTTGGTTTGCCTGGAACAATCCCATTTTATGCCTAATTATCAATTGTGCTGTCTTTTAGCCTCAGAAGTGGGTCCACTTTGGACAATAAAAAGTATAGTTGCCTTACTTAAAAGCCACAGAACTTGGAGATTAGAGTTTCATTTGGTTGTGCCTGTTTTTATTGTAAGACAGTTCTGACTCAGTAACTAGTTTACTCGTCAGTACTACGAACAATAAAATAGTGAACATTATTGAAGAGTTTAGTGGTTTTGTAGATGATAACTTTAGACTTTGAGTTTAATTTACATTGGGGCATTTTTCAGATGATCTGACAGATTCTCTCATTAGGCAGTTATAGTTACCCTGTTGAAAAGAATTTGAGAATAATCCCTGATACTTCTCAACAGTATGTTGAGAAACTGAAGTATCAGGGATTATTCTCAAAAGAATAATACATACAGAAAGAGAAGAGAAACATACAGTTTCAGCAACATACTGAAACAGATCTACCAGAGACAACTTGACAAGTGGTAGGAGATGACTAATTCCTCTGTTTGTTACACAGTATATTTTAGGTCTTCTCCTAGTGCTATGTAGTGATTCAGTAACATTTGTTGAATTGAGTTGATCTCTGATAACAAGCAGCTGGCATAGGGATATTTTCTTGTCTGATAGAAGTTGGTATTCACTTTTTTTTGATAATTGACTTATTAATATTCCAAATAAAAGTATTAAAGCCTCAAAATGATGCCTTAAAGTAAATGCTACCTAGGGCCACATACCACTGTAGTTTAGTTGTAAGTAGCATCAGTTCCTTATAGACTAGGGTTCTAGAGAGTAAAGCAAAATACATATACAGAAGAAATGAGTATCTTGATACCTGACTTGCTTCTCCCTCCCACCTGCCCCAGTCCTGGGTAAAAAATCTCTAATACCTCACGGGTTGTTGAAACAATTAAATGATATTTATGTAAAAGTGCTCTGAAAACTGTAGATACTCTATAGATGTTATTTTAATTTAATATCCAATGACATTTCTTCTGTGTCCTTTTTGAAAACAACTTGCTGTTTCTATCACTTTTAGACCCACCTAAATGAAAAAAAGAAAAAATTACTCAACACCTTATATTTAAAGTAGAATATCATAGAGAGTCTGGAATATCCAAGAATATGCCTTTTTATTTTTCCACATAGAAAGCCTACTTTTTTTTTAAATTTTTTAAAAATTTTTTATTTTTTATAAACATATAATATGCTTTTATCCCCAGGGGTACAGGTCTGTGAATCGCCAGGTTTACACACTTCACAGTACTCACTATAGCACATACCCTCCCCAATGTCCCTAACCCCACCCCGCTTCTCTCAACCCCCCTCTCATGGAAAGAACCTAGATGTCCATCAACAGATGAATGGATAAAGAAGATGTGGTATATATACACACAATGGAATACTATGCAGCCATCAAAAGAAATGAAATCTTGCCATTTGCAACAACGTGGATGGAACTAGAGGGTATCATGCTTAGCGAAATAAGTCAATCGGAGAAAGACAACTATCATATGATCTCCCTGATATGAGGAAAAGAATAAATGAAAGCCTTTTTAATGTAAGGATTTTAGATGTCATTTATAAAATCACTTATGTAAGATTATTTTATAGCTGATTTATATTAGAACAATATGTATTAGATATAAAGAATGTAATAGTAAGTATAGAGTGGTTCCTCAAAGTAAACTAAAGAATATACTTGTTCTGTCTATAGATTCTCCTTACCTTCATATTTATTCACAAAGAAGATGCCTATTTCCAGTTACTATTCTCAACAAAGGGACTATTTACTCAAATTCAGAGAGCCTCTTTTGAAAATTTATTGGAAGAATATAAAAACAGATTCAGCTGATTGATAAAAGAAATGTTGATAGACAGTAGAACTTGACTAAGTCTGTTGTTGAAAGTAAAATGTCAGATACAAGGAAAGTGTTTTTATATAATTATTAAACTTAAGAAAATTACAGAGTTCTTATCAGGTAGATGCAGTCATATTTATAATTGATGCAGGATTCAGACTTTGTTAAAAACATAAGAGCATTTCTGAAATACATGTTTGTGTGAATGGGCTAGCAAAATGCATACTTTACCAATTTCCTATATAAGCAGTATTTACAGTTCCGAATAATATGGTGTCCCCAAAATAGAAAAGTCACTAATCTAGACATGGTAAACTCTCTTTAACTGAAGTTCTTATTTAATTAGAATTACATCCTTTTAGTAATTAGATCCAGTTGTGTGTATTTACCACTTGGATACAATAGACATAGCATCTAATCTAAGCTCTACAACTATTGTCAAGAATGTCAAAGGAGAGGGATTTGGGAATCGTCTAATCCAGCTCCATCCTTTTATTAATGAAAAATTTAAGGTTCTGGATATTACCTTAATTTTTTATCTCCTCATAATCTGTATTTACGATATAAATTCTAAGAACCAGCAGAGTAAAAAAATGCCTTAAATACTGATCTTATGAGAGAGGTATAAGTGAAGACACATTGTCCCCTTTCATTTCTTCTCTACTATCTCTAATTAAGAGATTGCAATTGAATGATCAAACTAAGCTACATTAGGGAATGTAGGACCTCTAATCATTGCTTTTCAATGCTGGCAAACCCTGTCACCAGTGCCCAAGATATACTTGCAAGTTATACAAAAATGTCTTTATGTCTTTGTTACCACTTTTCTTTCTATACCCTGTTCCCATATTTTGTCTTCTTTCCCTGTTACCAACTTACTTCTCCCTAGCACACACATGCACAAGCTGCCACCTGACCATCCACTGGCCTCCAGCCCTTCGCTATCTATATTCTCAATCAAAATTGCTGTTTCTTATTTCTACTTTGTTTAGCACTCCCATTATTAGAGTTTGGTAGTGATTAGATTGTGTGGCTAAATTTACATGAAAATTAATTTTGGAGTGGGCTGGGGGAATTATTGTTAGGAACTTGTGACTAGATAATCTTCATGACTTTCTTTTCCTCTCCTAGCATCCTCAGGGATGCTCTGTGAGGGGACCATTAGACAAACCTGTGGCCCAAATCCTGGCTGTATGTCTTGGCGAGCACCCACCACTAGATTCAGTAGTAAAAAAAGAAAAGGAAAGGAAAAAAGCAAGTGAGAGAAGTAGAGACAGTAAATTGTTGAGAAATAGTTATTTGACTAATAAATTAAGAATTGGGGCACCTGGGTGGCTCAGTGGGTTGGGCCGCTGCCTTCGGCTCGGGTCGTGATCTCAGGTCCTGGGATCGAGTCCCGCGTCCGGCTCTCTGCTCAGCAGGGAGCCTGCTTCTTCCTCTCTCTCTCTCTCTCTCTCTGCCTCTCTGCCTGCTTGTGATCTCTGTCAAATAAATAAATAAAATCTTTTAAAAAAAAAAGAAAGAACTAATGGTGAGTTAGGTTTAGTCTTAATATGCCAGGTGTTCAGGAACGAGCATTTTACAAAATATCCTGTTCATTTGAAGGAATAATTATCAGTATTTAATAGATTATATTTTCTTATTTTTTATATGAAAAATAGGCAATATTTATAAAATTTAGAGTACTCTCTTTTATACTGATGATTCTCTTTTGCCAGACATAAGTAAAAAACTTTGTTCTACAAAATGTATGATCAGCTTTGGGCAATTTAAGTTACAAGTAAAAATAGGCATTCAGAGTGAGATGTAAACTGATTGCTACCAATTAAATCAAAACAGCAGACCCTATTTAAAAATTATGGTTTAAATATATTTTATTTACTTTTTAAAAGTAGTGAGGTATAATTACATATAGAAAGTGGGTATATTTAAAATTTACAGTTTGATTAATCTTGATATGTGTGTAAAACATGAAACCATAATTTTAATCAAGGTATTAAACAGAAGCTTCACTTGTGAAACAAAAAATTCACTATAGGGCTTCAGCAAATTAGAACTGGTAGAAAAATCGGCAAATATGAAGATCAGTTGATAGAGATTATGCAGTCTGAAGAACAGAAAAACAAAATGGCTAAAATGAATAGGGAAATGTAAGATACTGTTAAGCAAAACAATCTGTGCGTAATTGAAAAGGACAGGGAGGTATGAGCAGAAAAAATTTTTGAGGGAATAATGGATGAAAACTTACCAAATTTTGATGAAAAACATAAATCTACACATTTGTGGAGCACAGTGAATTCCCATGTAGGATAAGCACAGAGAAAGCCTTAGGTAGATAAGGTAATAAAAATTCTAAAAGATAAAAGAGAAAACTGAAAACAACAAGAGAAAAACAATTAGAGTATCAATTAACATTTTGGTCAACATTTGGATTTTTCAAGTGTTTGGCTATTACAAATAAAGCTACTGTGAATACTCATGTACAAGTCTTGTATGGACCTGTACTTCTGTTTTTCTTTGATAAATAGGAGTGGATGGCTTGGTGAAAAGGTAGGTGTTGTATTAGTATTTTATATAATCAACTTTTAGATTACTTTCTGATACCACCTGGAAGTCTTTAATATTCAGTAGGCTTTCTTGAATTTTTGTCTAACTTGTGTTGGGCCTTTTGTCATCTTACTGTTTAGCTGTATTTCTGTCCTAACACCAATACCCTGTAATTTTTAGTTTTGTAGAAGGTTTTGAAATCAGGAAGTGTGAATTCTCCAGATTGATTATTCTTTTTCAAAATTGTTAGCCATTCTGGGACCTTCCTATTTTTATATGAATTTTAGAATCAGCTTGTCACTTTCTGCCGAAAAAGGCAAGCAGGATTTGGGTAGGGATTATTTTGAATCTCTTTTTAAGGATCATTTTAAGGACTGTTGCTATAGTTATAATAGTAATTCTTCCTATCCATGAACATAGGAGTCTTTCTGTTTATTTAGGTCTTCATTAATTTATTTTAACAATGTTTTGTGGTGTTTTTTCATTTTATTTTTTTGTTTGAATTCAGTGAATTAACATATAGGGTATTACTAATTTCAGAAGTAGAATTCAGTGATTCATCAGTTGTATTTAACACCCAGTGCTCATGACATCATGTGCCCTCCTTAATACCCATCACCCAGTTAGCCCATCCTCCCACCCCACCCTCCAGCAACCCCCAGTTTGTTTCCTATGATTGAGAGTCTTTTATGATTAGTTTCCCTCCCTGATTTCATCTTGTTTTATTTTTCCCTCCCTTCCCCTATGCTCCTCTGTTTTGTTTTTTAAAGTGGTTTTTGAATATATAAGTCTTACAGTCCTTTTGCTAACTTATTCTTAAATGTTTTATTCTTTTTTATACTACTGGAAATTGTTTGTTTGTTTTTTTTCATTTCTTTTTTGAATTGTTCATAGCTTGTATAAAGAAATAAAATTGCTTTTTGTATATTGGTCTTGTATCCCGTAAACTTTCAGAACTTGTTTATTAGTTTTTTTAGTGGATTCCTTAGTCTTTCCCATGTACAAGATCATGTAATATCCAAATAGAGATATGTTTACTTCTTTCCAGTTTTAACACTTGGATACTTTTTTTTTTCCCTACTTGCCCTGGCTAGCACCTCCAGTATGATGTTGAATAGAAATGGCAAAATCTGTTCAGATTTTCTATTACTTCTTGATAGAAATTACTTTCAATAGTTTGAATCTTTCTAGGAATTTTTCCATTTCATTTAGGTTACTGCATTTCTTTGCATACAGTTGTTCATAGTATACTCATATATTTATTATTTCTATAGAGTTGATAGTAATGTTGCCTAAGTCACTCCTGATTTTAGTAACTTGTATGCCCTTCCTGCTTTCCTTAGTCAGTGTGGCTAAATGTTTGTCAATTTTGTTTTGTTGAACTCTTCAAAGGACCAAGTTTTTTTTCTTTTTAAATTTTTTTATTAACATATAATGTATTATTTGTTTCAGGGGTAGAAGTCTATGGTTCATCAGTCTTACACAGTTCATAGCACTCACCATAGCACACACCCTCCCCCAGTGTCCTGTCACCCAGCGACCCTATCCCTCCCAGCCCCCTCTACTCCAGTAACCCTCAGTTTGTTTCCTGAGATTGAATATCTTATGGTTTGTCTCCCTCTCTGGTTTCATCTTGTTTCATTTTTCCCTCCCTTCCCCTATAATCCTCTGTCTTGTTTCTCAAATACTTCGTTATCAGTGAGATCATATGATAATTGTCTTTCTCTGTTGGACTTATTTCACTTAGCATAATACCTTCTAGTTCCATCCACATCATTGCAAATGGCAAGATTTCAATTTTTTGATGGCTGCCTATTATTCCATTGTACATATATATCATATATTTTTTATCCATTCATCTGTTGATGGATATCTAGGCTCTTTCCATAGTTTTGCTATTGTGGACATTGCTGCCAAAAACATTGGGATGCATGTGCCCCTTCCAGTCACTAAATTTATATCTTTGGGGTAAATACCCCAAATCCAATTGCTGGGTCATAGGACAGCTCATTTTCAACTTTTTGAGGAACCTCCATATTGTTTTCCAGAATGGCTGCACCATTTGCATTCCCACCAACAATGTAGGAGGGTACCCCTTTCTCCACGTCCTCGCTGATATCTGTCATTTCCTGACTTGTTAATTTTAGCCATTCTGACTGGTGTGAGGTGGTATCTCATCGTGGTTTTGATTTGTATTTCCCTAATGCCTAGTGATGTTGTGTACTTTTTCATGTGTCCGTTGGCCATTTGGATGTTGTCTTTGCAGAAATGCGTGTTCATGTCTTATGCCCATTTCTTGACTGGATTATTTGTTCTTTGGGTGTTGAGTTTGGTAAGTTCTTTACAGATTTTGGATACTAGCCCTTTATCTGATATGTCATTTGGAAATATCTTCTCCCATTCTTTCTCTTGTCTTTTGGATTTGTTGACTGTTTCCCTTACTGTGCAAAAGCTTTTTTATCTTGATGAAGTCCCAGTACTTCATTTTGCTCTTACTTCGCTTGCCTTTGGCGATGTTTCTAAGAAGTTGCTGCAGCTGAGGTTGAAGAGGCCTATATTCTTCTCAAGGATTTTGATGGATTCCTGTCTCACACTGAGGTCTTTCATCTATTTTGAGTCTGTTTTTGTGTGTGGTGTCAGGAAATGGTCCAGTTTCATTCTTCTGCATGTGCTGTCCAGGTTTCCCAACACCATTTGTTGAAGAGACTGTCTTTTTTCCATTAGATAGACATTCTTCCCTGCTTTGTTGAAGTGTAGTTGACCATAGAGTTGAGGGTCCATTTCTGGGCTCTCTGTTTTGTTCCATTGATCTATATGTCTATTTTTGTGCAAGTACCATACTGTCTTGATGATTACGGCTTTGTAGTAGAGCATTAAGTCCAGCATTGTGATGTCACCGGCTTTGGTTTTCTTTTTCAGCATTCCTCTAGCTAGTTGGGGTCTTTTCTGGTTCCTTACAAATTTTAGTATTATTTGTTCCATTTATTTGAAAAATGTTAATGATATTTTGATGGGCATTGCATTAAATTTGTAGTTTGTTCTAGGTAGCATAGACATTTTCACAGTATTTATTCTTCCAATCCATGAGCATGGAACGTTTTTCCATTTCTTTATGTCTTACTCAATTTCTTTCATGAGTATTCTATACTTCTCTGAATACAGATTCTTTGCCTCTGGTTAGATTTATTCCTAGGTATCTTATGGTTTTGGGTGCAGTTGTAAATAGGACCAGCTCCTTAATTTCTCTTTCTTCGGTCTTGCTGTTAATATATAGAAATTCAACTGATTTCTGAGCATTGATTTTATATCCTGACACTTTACTGAATTCCTCTATGAGATCTAGCTGTTTTGGAGTAGAGTCTCTTGGGTTTTCCATATAAAATACCATATCATCTGCAGAAAGTGACAGTTTGACTTATTCTTTGCTGATTCAGAGGCCTTTTATTGTTGTCTGATTGCCAAGGCTGGGACTTCTAGTACTGTGTTGAATAGTAGTGGTGATAGTGGACATCTCTGCAGTGTTCCTGACCTTAGGGGAAAAGCTCTCAGGCTTTCCCCGTTGAGAATGATATTCACTGTGGGTTTTTCATAGATGGCTTTGATGGTATTGAGGTATGTACCCTCTACTCCTACACTGTGAAGAGTTTTAATCAAGAAAGTATGCTGTACTTTGTCAGATGTTCTTTCTGCATCTATTGAGAGTATCATATTGTTCTTGTTCTTTCTTTTATTAATGTATTGCATCACAGTGATTGATTTGTGGATGTTGAGCCAGCCTTGCAGCCCAGGAATAAATCCCACTTGGTTGTGGTGAATAATCCTTTTAATGTACTGTTGGATCCCATTGGCTAGTATTTTGGTGAGCATGTTTGCATCCATGTTCATCAAGGATATTGGTCTGTAATCCTCCTTTTTGATGGAGGTCTTTGTCTGGTTTGGGGATTAAGGTAACGCCTCATGAAATGAGTTTGGAAGTTTTCCTTCCATTTTTACTTTTTGGAACAGTTTCCAGAAAACAGGTATTATTTCTTCTTTAAATGTTTGGTAGAATTCCCCTGGGAAGCTGTCTGGCCCTGGGCTCTTGTTTGTTGGGAGATTTTCAATTTCTTTAGTGGTTATAGGTCTGTTCAGGTTTTCTATTTCTTCCTGGTTCAGTTTTGGTAGATTCTATGTCTCTAGGAATGCATCCACTTCTTCCAGATTGTCAAATTTGCTGGCGTATACTTGCTCATAATGTGTTCTTTTAATTGTTTGTATTTCTTTGGTGTTGATTGTGGTCTCTTCTCTTTCGTTCATGATTTTATTAATTTGAGTCCTTTTTCTTTTCTTTTTGATAAATCTGTCCAGGGGGTTATCAATTTTATTAATAAGTCTTTCAAAGAACCAACTCCTAGTTTTGTTGATCTGTTCTGCTATTCCTTTGGTTTCTGTTTCATTGATTTCTGCTCTGATCTTTATGATTTCTCTTCTCCTGCTGGGTTTAGGCTTTCTTTGCTGTTCTATCTCCAGCTCCTTTAGGTGTAGGGTTAGGTTGTGTACTTGAGAACTTTCTTGTTTCTTGAGAAAGGCTTGTATCACTATATACTTTCCTCTCAAGACCATTTTTGCTCTATCCCAACGTTTTTGAACAGTTGTGGTTTCATTTTCATTTGTTTCCATGAATTTTTTTCAGTTCTTCTTTAATTTTCTGGTCGACCCATTCATTCTTTGGTAGGATGTTCTTTAGCCTTGAAGTGTTTGCATTCTTTCCAACTTTCCTCTTGTGATTGAGTTTGAGTTTCAAAGCATTGTGGTCTGAAAAATATGCAGGGAGTGATTGCAGTCTTTTTTTACCGGTTGAGACCTGATTTGTGAAACAGCATGTGATCTATTCTGGAGAATGTTCCTTGTGCACTGGAGAAGAATATGTATTCTGTTACTTTGGGATGGAATGTTCTGAATATATCTGTGATGTCCATCTGGTCAGTTGTGTCATTTAAAGCCTTTATTTCCTTGTTAATCATTTGCTCAGATGATCTGACCATTTTAGTGAGGGGGGTGTTAAAGTCCTTTACTATTATTGTGTGATTTTCAATGTGTTTCTTTAATTTTGTTATTAATTGGTTTATATAACTGGCAGCTCCCATGTTAGGTGCATAGATGTTTAAAATTGTTAGATCTTTTTGTTGGACAGACCCTTTAAGTATGATAGAGTGTCCTTCCTCATCTCTTATTATAGTCTTTGGCTGAAAATCTAATTTATCTGATATAAGAATTGCCACTCCAGCTCTCTTTTGATGTTCATTAGCATGGTAAATGGTTTTCCATCCCCTCACTTTTAAGCTGGAGGTGTCTTTGGGTCTGTAATAAATCTGTTGCAGACAGCATATCAGTGGGTCTTGTTTTTTTTATCCAGTTTGATGCCGTGTGTCTTTTGATTGGGGCAATTAGTCCATTTACATTCAAGGTAACTATTGAAAGATATGAATTTAGTGCCTGTAAGGTGACTGTTACTGTATATTGTCTCTGTTCCTTTCTGCTCCATGTTAATTTTAGGCTCTCCCTTTTGCTTAGAGGACCCTTTTCAAAATTTCCTGCAGGGCTGGTTTGGTGTTCTCAAATTCTTTTTTTGTTTGTCCTGGAAGATTTTATTTCTTGCTCTATTTTCAATGACAGCGATATAGTATTGTTTTTTTTTAATATTTTATTTATTTATTTGACAGAGAGATAGAGAGAAAGCACAAATAGGCAGAGCAGCAGGCAGAGAGAGAGGGAGAGGCAGGCTCTCCATGGAGCAGGAAATCTGATGTGAGTTTCGATCGCAGGATCCTGGGATCATCACCCAATCCAAAGGCAGACACTGCATATTTTTCTCATATATTTCTCTGAATATATCAGACCAGTTCTTTATGACCTATCCTTCTGTGGATAGGTCTGCTGCCCATCTAATATTTCTACCATTGTAGGTTTCAGATCTCTTGTCCCAAACTGCTTTCAGGATTTTTTCTTTTGTCTCTGAGACTTGTAAGTTTTACTATTAGATGACGTGGTGCTGACTTATTTTTATTGATTTTGAGGGAGATTCTCTGCGCCTCATGGATTTTGATGTTTGGTCCCTTCCCCAGATTAGGGACGTTCTCTGCTATAATTTGCTCCAATATCTGTCTTTTTCTTCTGGGATCCCAATTATTCTAATATTGTTTCATCTTACGGTATCACTTATCTCTCAGATTCTCCCCTCGTGATCCAGTAGTTGTTTATCTCTTTTTCTCAGCTTCTTTATTCTCTGTCATTTGGTCTTCTGTATCACTAATGTTCTCTTCTGCCTCATTTATTCTAGCAGTAAAAGCCCCCATTTTTTAATTATACCTCATTAATAGCCCTTTTGATTTTGACTTGTTTAGAGTTCTTTTATTTCTCCAGAAAGGGATTCTCTAGTATCTTCTATGCTTTTTTCAAACCAGCTAGTATCTTTATAATCATCATTCTGAATGCTAGAGATGACATCTTACTGATGTCCATATTGATTAGGTCCCTGCCAGTCGGTACTGCCTCTTTTTCTTTTTTTTGAGGTGAGTTTTTCCATTTTATCACTTTGTCCAGAGAAGAATAGATGAATGAGAGAAAAAAAAATCCTAAAAGGGTAACAACAACCCCAGAAAAGTATACACTGAACAAATCAGAAGAGACCTGAAAAGGGGAAAGAAAAAAAAAGATCAGGCTGGGAAATAGAACAGAGCCACACACTAGATTTCCCATGTATTTTGGTCTGTTAGAAGAAACTGCCTCCCAAAATTTTAACAAAAGAAAAGCCTATATATATACATATATATATATATATGTATATATATATACACAAAAATAAGGGTAAATACAATGAAGGGATGGACTATGACTGTAAAGATGAAAATTTTAAAAAGATTTTAAAAGAGGAATTGGTAAGATAAGAAGTTAGTTGAAAAAAGCAAGGAAAGAAAAAAGGTGATCAGGTGAGAGGTTAGAAGAAAGCCATACAGTAGTTTTAGGGTATATTTTGGTCTGTTAGCAGAAACTATTGTATAATTTTAATGAAAGAAAAACATATATATACAAAAACAAGGTTAAATACAATGAAGTGATAGGATACAACTGTTAAAATGAAAATTAAAAAGATTTTAAAAAGGGAATTGATAAGATGTTGGTTAAAAAGGAAAAGAAAAATTTAAGAAAAAATAATTAAAAAGATTAACTTTGAAAGACTAAGGAATCATGGGAAAAAGGCCATGAATTCTGTGTTGTAGTTCTCTGGTGCTGGAGTTTTGCAGTTCTCATTGATTGGTAAACTTGGTCTTGGCTGGATGTTCTTGCTGCTCTTCTGGAAGAGAGGCTTGTTGCAATGATTCTCAGATGTGTTTGCCCAAGGCTAAATTGCACCACCCTTGCCAGGGGCCAGGCTAAATAATCTGCTCGGGTTTGCTCTCAGTAGCTTTTGTTCCCTGAAAGCTTTCTGTACAGCTTTGGAAGATGAGAATGAAAATGGCAGCCTCCTAATCTCTGGCCCCAGAGGAGCCGAGAACTTGGGGCTACACTCCTCACTGAGCCCTCAGGGAAAAGCAGTCAATTACTCCTGTTTCCCTGGTCTCCTGCTGCACTCTGTGCTCTCCCAGCCTGTGACCCAGCATTTCTAGCTCTGGCACATGACAATGTTGGAAGTTTCCAAACCCAGTAGATTCCTTTGCTGCACCCCCATGCCCACTCCTCCCTGGGGAGAAAGAGGAGTCTCCCTAAATCTTCCACCAGGTTGGTCCCTGCCTGAAGAATAGTGGCCCAGCTGGTCCTCGGATCACGGTTTATGGCAACCCCCAGTTGAGAACCCACTCCTTGGCTCTGTCTTTGCAGTCAGCTCTTCTGCTCCAATCTGGGAGCTCTGCTGCACTGGGCACCCCTGGTCTTTCTGTGACCCTGAGGGTTTTGAGACCACACTGACCGAGCAAGGACCACTGGAATGACATCCCTCAATTGAGCAGACTTCTAAAAGTTCTGATTTTGTGCATCGCTGCTCTATCACTTGCCATGAGCCTACTGTGGAGGCTCCTCCCTCCCCCCATTATTGTTTTGTTTATTTACTCTCTAATTTTATTCTTCCTTCTGCTTGCTTTGGGTTCATTTTTCTTTTTTTTTTTCCTTTTTTTTTTTTAAGATTTTATTTATTTATTTGACAGAGATAGACAGAGCCAGAGAGGACAAGTAAAGGGACTAGCAGAGGGAGAGAGAGAGAAGCAGGCTCTGCACTGAGCAGGGAGCCCCACGTGGAGCTCAATCCCAGAACCTTGGGATCATGACCTGAGCTGAAGACAGGCTAGCTGTATGAGACACCCTGGTGTCCCTCTTTTCCTGCTTTCTTAAAATAGAAAGTTAGGTTATTGATCTGAATTTTTTCAATATATGTTTTTACAGCTATGAATATTCCAGTGAGCACCACTTTAGCTGCATCTCAAGTTTTAGTAAGTTACATTTTTGTTTTCATTTCTTTCAAAATATTTTCCAGCTCCCCTTGTGATTTCTTTTTGACCTTTTGGTTATTTAGGGTTTAATTTCATATTTTTGTGAATTTCCTATTTTTTTTCCTTATTCATTTCTGATTTCATCACATTGTGGTCAGAGATTGTATTTCATGTGATTTCACTTCTTTGAAATTTTGATGTTTGTTTAATGGCCTTGCTAATAGTCTGTCCTGGAGAATGTTCCATATGCACTTGAGAAGAATGTGTATACTGCTGCTGTTGTTGGAGAGATTGTTCTCTAGATGTTTGTTATGTTTAATTGATTTATAGTATTGTTCAAATCTTCTATTTCCCTGTTGATCTTTTCCTACTTGTGCCTATTATTGGATATATAGACATAAGATTTAGATATAGATTGTCTATAACTATATATAGATACGTAGATATATCCATATGAAGAGATTTATTTTAAGGAATCATCTTATGCAGTTATGGTCTGGGAATTCCAAATCTGTAGTGTGGACTGGCAGGCAGGCTCAAGACCCAGGAAAACTGATGGGCAGATGAAGTTCAAAGACAGTTTGCTGGAGAATTTTCTCTTGCTCAGTGAAGGAAGTCTTTTGTTCTGTTCAGACCGTCAACTTTTAGATGAAGCCCCTCCATAAAGTGGAGGGCAGTCTTCCCAAAGTTCATTGATTTAAATGCTAATCTTAGGGGCGCCTGGGTGGCTCAGTGGGTTAAAGCCTCTGCCTTTGGCTCAGGTCATGGTCTCAGGGTTCTGGGGTCAAGCCCCGCATTGGGCTCTCTTCCCAGCAGGGAGCCTGCTTCCCTTTTTTCTCTCTGCCTGCCTCTCTGCCTGCTTGTGATCTCTGTCTGTCAAATAAATAAATAAAATCTTTAAAAAAAAATGTTATTCTTATCCCCAAACACTCTCCAAATGGACATATAAAATTAAACATCCTAAGTAACATATAAAAACTTAGCTTCAATAAATCCCCCTTCCCTCTGTCCTCCTTTATACAGCTATTGCCATACAAAATATATCTCTGTATGCTGTAAGCCTATCAACAGAGTAATATATAGTTGATTTTCATTATTGCCATAGTTGTGTTCTGTAAAATTGCAAATACTGAATTTGTATTGAAATACTGAATTAATATTGAATTATTGAATATAGGCTTCTTTGACAGTTTGTCAGTTGGTCAGTACATAACCTTGTTTTATTTGGTATTTGTTTAAAGTTGCCCTATTGATTATATATTGTTTATTCATTAACATTGAACTCATAACCATCAACACACTATAACTCATGCCTAAACAAAGCTTATGTAACATGTGTATTTTTGTCCATAAGGCTTGTTACAGCCTTGTACTTACAAACACTAGACAGCACTTAAGTACTGCTTTGGGGGTCTTTTAAACAGCAAAATCACTGATGAAAAGCACAGAAATGCAAAAACATGGCACTAAATAGTCTGCAAGAAGGATACTTGTTTAGAGTATGAGAACTATAACAAGAAGGCAGAGCATCATCTTGTTTGACCTCAGCTGGGAACATTCACCTTGGGCTATGTGTTTTCCTTTGTCCACATATGGCTATAGAAGCACCAGAAGTATTCATTTTTGAGTTCTAAATAAATTCTAAGCAAATTTGTGAATGCAGAAATCATGAATAATGAGAAACAACTGTAATTATTGCTTTATGAAGTCTTTTGAATCAGATAAGAGAAGGTCAGAATTACAAAAAATACATTTGTACATTTATATTTACCAGTGTAATTATTTTAACTGGTGCTCTTTGTTTCTTTGGGTAGTTACAGCTTAGTGTCCTTTCACTTTAGCCTTTAGTATTTCTTTTGTAGTGTGTTCCGCTAGCTATAAATACTCTCAGTGTTTTTTTATCTGGGAATACGTTAATTTCTCCTTCATTTTTGAAGGATAGTTTTGTTGGATATAGAATTCTTGGTTGTCAGTTGTATTCTTTTAGCATTTTCAGTATTTACTGCTTTTCATCCCTCATGGTTTCTAAGGCAAAGTCAGCTGTTAATCTTATGGAGGATTCCTTGTGTTTAATGAAGGCAGTATTTTCTTTCATTGCTTTAAAGAACCTGTCTTTGTCTTTGTCTTTTGACAGTTTGACTGTGATAGGTTTACGTTTTAATCTTTGCATCTGCTTCATTTTTGTTGGGCTTATAGATGTGTAAATTACTGGTTTTCATCAAATTGGTAAGTTAATGGTTATTATTTTTTTGGATATTCTTTATGTCCCTTTCTCTTTCTCCTCTTTTTCTCAGACTGCCATTATGAATATGTTGGCAGTCTTTATAGTGTCTAGTAGGTCTCTGAGGCACTGTTCATTTCTTTCATTCCTTTTTCTTTCTGTTCATCAGACCGGACAATCTCAATTGACCTGTCCTCATTGATTCTTATTTCTGTCAGGTGAAATTACTATTCACATTTAGCCCCTATAGTGAATTTTTTGTTACTGTGTTTTTCAGCTCTCAGATTTCTATTCCCTGTTTGCTTCTTTTTAAATAATCCGTCTCTTTTTATTGGGATTTTCTCTTTGTTAAGACATTATTCACATAGTTTTCTGTAATTCTTTAGGAATGATTTCCTTTAGCTTTTGCTTTTGCTTTTTAGTTCCAGCAAAATACACAATGCCGTCTTCACCATTTTTAAATGTACAGTTCAGTAGTGTTAGGTATATTCACATTACTTGTGCACCCAATCTCTAGAACTTTATCATCTTGAAAAACCAAAACTCAGTACTCATTAAACAGCAATTCCGCATTTCTCACTAAGTCACTAACCGCTACCATTCTTTCTGTTTCTGTAACTTTGAGTAATCTATATACCTTATGGAGTGGAATCACAGAGCATTGTCTCTTGCAGTTGGTTTATTTTGCTTTGCATAATGTCTTCAAGATTCATCCATACTGTTGCATTAGTTTTTTGAACATATGCACAATACCTGATTTAAAAATCTCTGTATAAGAAGTCCAAACATCTGGGCTTCTTCAGGGTATTTTGGAGTTTTTTAAAGGCTCCCGTGATTATCTTACTCCCCAGTTTTTCCCTTTTAGATTTTCTGAACAGCCACTTGTTAGCCCCAACTGGTATCACTCCCTGAGGTAGCTGCAATGTTAAACAATTGCTCCTGGTTGCCTTTTTTTTTTTTAAGATTTTACTTATTTGTCAGAGGGAGCCCAAGCAGAGGGAGAAGCAAGCAGGCTCCCCGCTGAGCAGGGAGCCCGATTTGGGGACCCTAGGATCATCTCCTGAGCTGAAGGCAGACTGAGCCACCCAGGTATCCCTACTCCTGGTTGTTCTTGACAAATGCCTCAGAGATAGGCTGTTCACATAGAGTGTTCTCTGAGTCAGATCAAATAAAGATTAAATCCTGACTGTGTAGCTCTTCCAAGGAATGCCCAGTTCAGGACAGTGTTAGTTGTTTGGGGAAAGGGCTTTTGGGGAGTTCTAATCTATTCTGCACCCCTACAGTTTTTGCTAGGCTCCTGGCTTTCACAGCTATTGTGGTATTAGTTTTTCATTGCTTTTAGGGAGAAGCAGATCTTCATACTTCCTCATGCTGCCATTCTAGTAGAAGTGCTTCTTCATTTAGTTTTAATTCTGTGCTTAAATGATTTCGTTGCTTCTTATCCTTTTATTATGATTAATGTTTAGATGGAGTACATTTTCAGGTTACTTTTTTCAAGGATTTGTGTGTGTTATGTTTTGAGGCTTTTTGTATTTGCTAACATGTATTTATGGTCTGCACCACAGTAATCTTCATGTGTTTTGTTCACATATTTTATAAGTAAAAGTTTTTGAAAATCTATCCATATATTTACAAATACATACATGACAAACAAATGTTTGTGATAAGATATCACAGACTAGATGATTTAAAAAAAAAATCCAGAAATTATTTTCTTATAGCTCTGGACTCTGGAAGTCCAAGATCAAGGTGTTGGCAGGATTGATTTCTCTTGAGGTCTCTCTTGTCTTTGGCTTGCAGACTGCTGCCTTTTCATTGTGTTCTCACGTGTTTTTTTCCTTTGTGCCTGTGCATCCCTCGTCTGTCTGTCTTTCTGTCAGTTTCTCTCTTCTTAATAAAGGGTACCAGTCATAATGGATTAGGGCCCCACCCTTATGATCTCATTTTAATTCTAACTACCTCCTTAAAGACCTTCTTTCCAAATACAGTCACATTAAGGGGACACAGTTCATTCCATAACAAAGAATATATATGTAATATACACACATTTATGTACCACTCTACTAATGTTACATACATACATTGTAAATTTTAAAAGATAATTATATTTTTGAAAACAATGTATTCTAGTTATATCATTGTTTTTATTTCATAATTTGGCTATCAATAAAAGTGGCATTTTCTTCTTTTCACATCTTTGCCTCTATTTAACAATATTTTGCAAGAATCTTAAAACTCTACTCATTCATTTATAATTAATGAAAACATTTAATCAGGCTTACAGAGACTGCAGTACACTGTAATTACAGTGAAATCAGGAAAGTCAGGACACCAGTCCTTTCACACTATGAAATTTCCACTCTTCTCCTACGATATCTTCTAATGTGATGTGTGCTCCAAGTGTGGGTATTACTTCCATTTTGTACATTAAATATTTTAAAAAGGAGTTTCTTTCTGGATTTAACTGGGTTTCTTTTTGGTTTATGGATAAAGATGAATAGATATATTAATATTGTCTGCTGGCACTATGGTTGATGATTTTAAATGTTCCACTTTCACGATGTATGGCCTAAACACAAAGTAAAACGTCCACCCAATTGGATAGTGGGTTCATTAGTGTTCATCTGTTATGCTTCATGTCTTATGTGTATTACATATATTCTGCGTTTTAAGGATTTTAAAGATATTTTAAACTAGTCATAATTTTGTTTGAAAATTCTGTATTTCTTTTTTTTTTTTTTTTTAAGGATTTTATTTGAAAGAGAGACGTGACAGATCCTGAGCAGAGGGGAAGGGCAGAGGGAGAAGGACGAGCAAACTCCCTGCTGAGCAGGGAGCCCTATGTAGGAACCAACTCAGGACCCTGGGATGATGACCTTAGCCAAAGGCAGACGCTTAACCGACTGAGCCACCCAGGCACCTGAAAATTCTGTTTCAGTAATAGTCAGTCATTCATTATTGCACAGAAGAGTTTAATAAGTCTTTTCAGTCCAAAGTGCTAGATTTTCCAGAATATATTCTTGGTTATTTCTTTAATTATACTGTATTTTACATTTATTGAAAACTTTTCTGTAGTTATGTCTATTAGCTATGAATTAGATATCTTTATTTTTTACGTATCTATCCCCTATATAGCTTTACTACCTTTTCTCCAATGTTCTGGACATTTTTTTTCAAATTTGTCCTTATCTAAATACTTAATTTCTATAGTATTAATTATGTATGACTTCCAGACTTAATTTTAGTTATTTTACTTTATTTATTTTTTACTTTCTGTTCTGGGAAATTTTAACCATAATAAAAGTAGAGAAAATAGTGTAATGAACTATGTAAACTCATCATTCATCCTTAACAATTATTATCCCATGGCCATTCTTATTTCATCTGTTCCTTCCCATTATTCTAAATCAAATTTCAGACATTATATCATTTCATAAATATTTAGTATTTATCTCTAAAAGATAACAGATTTTTAAAAAATATAACTACATCATCATACCTAAAGATCATAGTTACCTAGTCATCTCTGATAAGTGGAGTGTAGTGCTGGATTGCCTACAAACATCTGTAGTTCTCTTGACAGAAATTATTATTGAAGAACAATTTTCAGCATACACCCCTTCCCATAGTTTATCCCACCTCTGATTTCATGATCCTAAGAATAAAGTGTCCCATCATGGCTATTTCCATTTCCAGTTGGACTGTGCAGGTAGGAATTATAACCTTAGGATGGATGTAGAAAAACTTTTGAATGAGGAGAGAGAAAAAACAGTTCTAGCTGTTCTTGAAAACAGCTCCTATATGTGGTTGAGTTGGTCCACAGAAGTTCAGGGGAAAAGCAGAGGTTTGATGGCTATAAAATTCTCACTGTGGGGCATCTGGATGGCTTCATTGGTTAAGTATCTGCCTTCGGCACAGGTCATGATCTTGGAGTCCTGGGATTGAGCCCCATGTCAGGTTCCTGGCCTAGCAAGTGGTCTGCTCTTCCCTCTCCCATGCTGCTCCGCCCACCCCGTAGCACTGTGTGCATGCTCTCTTTCTCTAAATTAAATAAATAAAATCTTTAAGGGAAGGAGTTCTTACTGTGATTTTTATCTCTCCAAGGACTCACCAGTTTACCTTAATGTGTCATCTGAATATGGATAACTAGAAATTCTTTTTATCTGGCTATTGATCAGTATTTCTGCACTTGATTCTAGCTAAAAGGCCAAGAAGCAATTGATCAGTTTTTCTCATGTTTTTTAAACTCTACATACTTTTTTGTGTTTTCCTAAGTAAAAGACAGAGGCAAGCAAATTGGGCATCACTGGTTTTCTTTTCTTATAACCCAGAGGTTTCGTAATGCATTTTTTTTTTTTTAAAAGACCTCACTCACAGTTCAGAATCATTCATTTATTAATTTCCCAACTTTCCCTAAATCCCACTGTCTTTTAATTTTAAGAGAAAAAAATGGCTTCACTTGGACAGGTCTCACAGCCAGTTCTAAGACTTATCCAACTTGTGTTAGATTTAATTAAAGCCATTAAAGAACAGGTTTTTATTTAACTAGATAATGGATTTAACTAAGATTGCCCTATTTTCCAAACACATTGATTAACGGTTTTCAGATAATTGGTAGACAGTAATATTACTCTTAACCAGTGCTGTACTGGACATAATTAGTATGTTTTTGATGTCTCAAATGTACCTTTTTTTATATTATATATTATATTTTTATAAACATTATTAAGTCTTGTGAAAATATAAATAGTAGAACTTTCTGGGAATTGTGTTCTAGATAAACACTGAGTTTCCTGTAATAGTGTTCACCAAATTCAAGATTCTCTGTAAAGGGCTTTGAATTAAGACTAAAGTGTAGATATGTTTAACAATAAGTAAAGCTTAGAAAGGGAATCAGAAGTGAGGAAAAGCTGGTGGTAAATTTGTCACTGGTAAATATTTTAGTCCATTTACTTCCTTTTTGAATATGTATATCAACCCTGTTTATATTTATACTAATCTAGTGTAAATGAAAGTGATAATATGTTAAAGGTTTAGAACATGCAGAATGGGCTGAGTCCTATGTAGATTTCTCCACAGTGACTGCCTGTGAGTTGGAGCATTTGAGCAATAACCTAAAGAAGATATATTCTCTCATACCTAGTTGTTCAACGTTTTAAGAATCTAATTGATAAATTATTATAATTTCCCAATTAAAAAATTTTAAGAGATACTGATATTTTGCTCGTTAAAAACAAAAGTTTTGTTCTAATGCATTTTTTAAAAGTAAATTTTTCCTGTGCTATATCAGGATATAGTAGCATAGTAATTTTTACTAGTTTACTTTTGTTTGGAATTCTCCTTTCAGTTAAAAACTTTTAGCCAGACTTAACTGATAATGTTTGAGAAGTTTTACTAATTATTTTATGTCTTACCTAAGAATCAAAATACTCTACACATTTTCTTTATGTTCCCAAAGCAGTTAAGAGAAGATGTGTTACCAAGAGGAAAACTGTTTCTGTAGGATTGGTAAATTATTTATGACTACACAGTCAGTCATTAGTGAATAGATTTAAGAACAGAACTTGAAGGGATAATTTTTGCTTCTTTGTACTTTTATGTATGTTCAAAAATTTTGACATCGAACACTTTTTTTTTAAGTATGTAGAATGTGAGCAATGTAAAGAATGGTGCCCAGGTCTTAGTGGTATCCCCATGTTTCTCTAACTGTATTGAACAGAAATATCAACGCTGCTAATACATCATGTGCATTTCATGTGTGTTTTAGCTTTCTGTTGGAATAACTGAATTTGTTTAAATGTTTATTGTTCCCTCACAGGTGTTGGATCCTGAACAAAACCATAACTTCACAGATCATTATCTAAATGTGGCCTTTGACCTTTCCCAAGTTCTTTTTATAGCTACTGCCAACACCACTGCAACTATTCCACCTGCCTTGTTGGACAGAATGGAAATCATTCAGGTTCCAGGTACCTGATTCATAAATAAAATCGTTACGTGATAGCTTTTGCCTTCCTGAGTAAAACCCTTTTAAGTTGTGCTGTGGAGTTTTGAGTAAAAGTTGATTTGCCAGTGTATGATCTTCAAAGTTCTAAGTATGGTATAAAATAGATTTTATGTAAATTCAAAGTCTGGAACAACAAAACTTTGTTTTAATGATGACATATAAGATTATTGTATGTTCTGTAAGGCATCAAGAATAAAGTTTGCATAACAATTTCAGACAACTTAGCATTAAAAAATTATTAGCATTAAAAAATGTTTTCCAGTGGCTTAGAAAATAACACATTCCTCTTTGAAATAATTTCTAAACTTAAAATTTTTTTTTTCAAAATGAGTGTCTAAAAACCAAAAATAGATCTTTACATGGTCAATTTAGCTTATGTATAAGATTTTGCAGTTTTTAAGTGGTATCCCCATGTTTCTCTAACTGTATTGAACAGAAATATCAACGCTGCTAATACATCATGTGCATTTCATGTGTGTTTTGCAGTTTTTTCAGTTTTGCAGTTTTTACTTTACTGAGAAAGTGTAATCATTTATTCTCATTAAGAGTTGGGTCCTAAAGAGTTGCTGAACTTTATTACATTTGGTCTCACTTTTACATAAAAGTGCAGGATGCTTTTAAATTCCTCTTCTTTTTAATTTTTTGTCAAGTAGTTCCACCTTTTTTCTTTTTACTGTCTTCTCTTTCACTGTAGTGTGTAAGATAGAGTCCTTTAATTACGAACACTAAAAAACCCCAGTGTTTTCACTTTCTTTTCATTGCTTAGAATTACTTTTCCCTAGAAGAGATGAAACATAAGTGGGTATTTGTTAAAATGAAAATAGAGAATAATCAAAATATATTTTGATTCTAAGAATAATCTAAGTATGTGTTTCATATTAATTTGAAATAAATTTTTACTACCAAGTGAATGATAATTGCATTTCTTAGTTATCTGTGAGCCTAGTAAGTTTCAATACTTATTTTTAAAATATGGTGGAGTAAAAAATTGCTTTTTGCATATGAATAAGACTAAAATAGGGGAACTGGGTGGCTTGATCAGTTAAGCATCTGCCTTCAGCCCAGGTCATGATCCCAGGGTCCCCTCCTGGTTGTGTGCACTTTCTCTCTCTGTCTCTGTCAAATAAATAAAATCTTTAAATTTTTTTTTAAAAAAGACTAAAATAAATAAAGAGACCCAGTTGCCTGGAAACTCCCAATTAAGACAGAGAATCCATAAGATAAACTGACGTGAAGTGAAATAACCAGGACAGCTGTTGCATAGGTACACATATGATGCCAGTATCTTCCTTGCAGGTTTGATTATCCCGTCTTCTACTGTTTGGGCATTTTTAATTTCCTTTTTCTACTCAAATGAGCTTTCTTATCAGTTCATCTTTTTTTTGTTTGTTTATTTGTTAAATGAGAAGGGGACAATTAATTAGGGACCTTTTTTCTTACAGGATTTAAAGACAAAGTAAATCTATTCTTCTGAGGCTCTTAAATAAGAACATAAAGTCTTTTAACTATATAAATTATATATATAATTCCAGTATGTATAGGGGAAAAACTTCTATGGGGATGTCTTAGTTTCTGTTTTGTTGCTTAAATTTATAGCCAGGGTTCCGAAAATAGCTCCTTTGCAGCTCTTGCATTGGAACCCACCACTGACTTTCCCTCAATCCCTTGTTGTTGTTGTAAGTTGTTTCAGTTATGTATCAAATTATGCTAAAGATAAGAGATAAGTTACTTGCATGTTAAATAATAAAATTTCACATTTAAGTTAAGGAGATAATTATCTTAGAGATTTGATGAGAGTTTTCCTCTTCCTTGAGAAATACATTATTTATTCAAGAGACTTTCAAACCTGTGCTTATTAGTAAATGCTCTTTTTGTTTGCGGAAAAAGTTGGAAATTTTAACAGTTACTAATTGGAAGTTGAATTTCTTTATTCTAATTATAATCTTATTGGAAGTTAACACTTAAATTCATTCTAAATCCAAGATACATTAAATCTGCATTTGATTCATTTAAAAAAAACATAGCACTGTGGAAGCTGTGTGAATAATTACAGCATAAGATCACTTTTTTCCTAGGGTATACACAAGAGGAGAAGATCGAGATTGCCCACAGGCACTTGATCCCAAAGCAACTGGAACAGCATGGGTTGACTCCTCAGCAGATTCAGATCCCACAGGTTACTACTCTTGACATCATCACCAGGTTAGTCAGCCATCCTGAGACCTCAGTAATGTTTGAGTCTAAAAAGGAGACAGTTTTGCTGGCAACTCACAGCATCCATTTCTTTCTCTCCATTTGATTCCCAGCAAACATTCCCATAACTTGATGTACTCAGGGCTCCATATTAGGCAGAAGTTTATAGGGAAAGTACTTAGAGTATCTTCATAGCTGAGGACTTTAGCTGACCCACAATTTCAGCTTTTTCACAAGAGCAGTGTAAGGGATTCATCAGATAAATTTAAGAATCAAAAACAAGGAAAATATTGAGGTACCTTATATACCCCAGGATCTTAAAAGTGACATTCTTTCAAGAATTGCATTGCTACTTTGAAACACCTGTTTTAGGTTCTTCAGATTTTCTTTTCTTCCCCTTGAGAGATTTTAAACATCCTTAAAATTTTCATCTTTGGAATTAACACCAGAAGGATTGAGAGGGTACTTTCTTAGCTACCAAGTGCTTAAGCCAGTGGTAAGCAGTATGTAAATTATCTGAGTAGAGTATTGCTTTGTCTGATTTATACATTGCATGTTTGAATGGAAAATACACCCTGTTGAGAATTTATATCTGTAACAGCCTCTTACAGTTTTCCTGGCTCAGCGTTACAGATCCATTGCATCATCTGGCAAATTGTGTCAGGCTGCCAAACACTCCTCACGTGGGCCTCTCACAGTAACTGCTGTTTTTCAGGAGAAGCAAAGTATCTTTCTATTTTGAACTTTGAGTTTGGCCAGTCGGACTGCTTTTTGATCTAAGCCAGCCTTCTTATGGAAGTCTATTTGGAAGTCTATTTCAATTTATACACAAAACAGTAAGATCAGATCTGACCTGGGAGTTCCTTTTCTTAACTTGTGATTCATTGTGTGGATAATGCCAGGAGAAATGAATTAGGTGATTTATATGCTGAAGTCTTCCAACAATAATATTATTCCAGATAACACCCCTGATGCCTTTGGGTAACTTTCAACAAGTCACTTAACTTTTTGATAGTTTCCCCATCTATAAAATATGAGTGAGAGAACAAAAATATCTGGATCAAAATAATAATGACTTCAAAAAGTAATCATTATTTATATTTCCCAGTTGCTTGGAGAACTGTCCCTTTTTTATATGTGTGTTAGCTCAAAACATATCAAATACTAAACGCTATGGACATTAGGAAATGTCTCTGAGAAGTTTTAATATTTTTGAAAACAGCACAGGTATTTGCTGCTCTAAGCAGTTTTGGCTGTTTAGTGAGTTACCAAGATTAGGATATAGTTTTTCATCTTTTGCTGTGTTTTTCATCTTTTTGTGTGTCATAGTCCTGGACCTATAATGTTCAGGAGGAGGGGAAGGGGTTTAGATCTCATCTAGTCCCACACCCTTCCTATGTAACTAGCCTACTTGAGTTCTGCCTGTGCTAGAGGGCTCACTGCTGTAATTTTCTAGTTCTGCCCTCTACGAGCACCTAGAATCTAAGAGTAAATTCCTCCCTTGTACAGCCCTTCTGGCATTAAAAAAAATGTCAGGTCCACTTCCCATAAATGTTCTCTTTTTCAAGCCGAACATTCCTGTTCTCTTTACCGTTCCTCTTGACCCACTCTCAACACCTCACCTTTCTGATTAGTTCTCTTCTGAATGCTGCCTGTGAAACCAGTGTCCCCTTTAAAATGAAACATCTGGAGTGGAACTCAGTATTTCACATGTAGCCTGAGCAGTTCATGGTGTAGGACCACTTGCTTCCCTATTTGGATTATATTATTTTATGACTATATCTCAAGACTCTTAGCTGTTTTAGGTTATTCTCTTGCCTATTGCACTTATAGTTACCAAACATCTTTAGTTGTCTTTCATATGAATTTCTGCTAAATTTTGTCTATCTCATTCTGTACTCTTAGGGTAGGGTTGAATTTTACAAAACCCAAATGGAGAAGTTTGCAGTTATGTGTATATTGTTGTTTGTCTCAGCTACCTGAAACAAATGGATTTTTTTAATCTTGATTATCATTAGTTTTAGGTCCTCTGGAAATTGGCATATGTAGCATCTTCATGCTCATGTCATAGACAGGAAAACATCAGCCACTTCTTGTTGAATACTGGTGACTCTTTCCTTTGGGTTTAAAAATACTGAATAGGGGTTGTTGTGTCTAGTTTCTTTCAGTCAGCTGTTAATCTTATATTGTCTGCATTAACTTCTGGGCACCTTAAAAGAAAGAAAAAAAACAATATCTTATTTGTGTTGTTATGCATGTCATTATTTCTGAAAGTTTATTCTGAACGTCCTGGTACCATTTCTGCATGTTCATGTCACTCCCCTGTAAGCGTCTTCAATCCCTGTTCTTTGATCTTTTGTCCAGACCTTTAATTTGAGCTCATCAGCGAGTTGTCTAGAAAGTTACATTGGGTTTTTTTTTTTTTTTTTTACATGTTGGTTTGTTTATTTTTAACAAGCCTCCCTGTTTTCTTCCTTACTGAAATTATATGCAGTTGTGTAATAATGGACTTTATGCTTGCCTCCTCAAATCCCTTTGATTGAAATGAGTTTTAATTTAGAGGGTTTTTGCGAAGTTTTTGTCTTTTCTCAGAACTTTTGAAATCTGATTCCCTAAAATCTAGAATAGGTGTCTGACTGCCTAATTAAGTCCAGTTTTTCAGATAAACCTATATTCTCTACCTGATGCTTCCCATTCAGATCCATCCAAAGCTGGGTGGCCAAGAATGGTTGTGTTACATAATGGTTTATAAAGTGGCGTATAGGATTTATAGAGTCTAACATAACTTTTTTTAAGACATTTAGACATTTCTAACCACATTCAGAATCTTCTTCACAAATTCACTATGCATGTATCAGCATATTTTCCTTCTTTAGAAGTCTGTAGGAAAATACACTGAATAGGGGTGACCAGCACAGTTCCCACTAAAAACTAGATATCTAAAGTTAATTTTTGCTTTAGATGGGAAAATTGTATTTTTCTGATTCTTTCAGCAATATTTCAAGTATAATAAATTCATGTAGAATTTTCTTAAAATGATAAATTTTACTTAAGAAAGCTCTTACACATATCATCAAGAAGTAAATAATGTCTTATGTGCTGCCAGATTTACATTGAAGAACCAAAGATTTTTTTTTTTTTAATACAGGATAATAGTTGAAGATAAAAATCCCTATAAAGGGGAAAGTTATAGCTGAAAATACATCTGAATATTTAAGAAATAATAGTATTTTTTAAAAAAACAGGAAAAAGAAAGAAATAATAGTACTTTAATGAGGAATTTTAAAATATGAGGAAGTTGGTACTTAAGAAAATGTAATGAACTTTTAGATGTACACTGTTTCTTTAGTATAAATGTTAATCATATTATTTCTATTTTTACAGGTGATGTTTAGCCAAAAATAAAATATTTTCCTTTGATGACAGGTATACCAGAGAGGCAGGGGTTCGCTCTCTGGACAGGAAGTTTGGGGCCATTTGCCGAGCTGTTGCTGTGAAGGTAGCAGAAGGACAACATAAAGAAGCCAAGTTGGACCATTCTGATGTGGCTGAGGGAGAAGGTCTGTGATGTTGATCTGGGGCTCTTGGGCTCGGTGGTAGGAGTCAATAGCATAAAAAAGTTCAACATGGGGGGATGGTGTTGGGTTGGCCTTGGAATAGTAGTACATACTACTGCATTAGTAGATCCATGCAACAAGTAAGTAATAACACTGATGTATTTTATCAAGAGGATTCTCTTTTACAAATAGTACAGAGTTTCAGCTGGAATGATACTCCATATTAATGCTTTAAAGGTATCACATTTCTCCAGATTTATGATGGTGTGCTTTACATATGGGTTCTGGTGTTCCATTTTTCTTTCTGATCCAGACTGTTACAAAGTCTTTCAGTATTTATAGCATAGAAAGTTATTACACCAATTAAAAAATCCAAGCTGTCCAAATACTGCAAGGGTAGATCTTTGTACTCTGGAAGAGCTTTATATGTCATGATTTTTCTCACACATTTTCTTTGATGGTATACAATTAAAGTTAAATTATTTTTTCTTAAATAATTGTGGAGGGGGTGGGGCGCCTGGGTGGCTCAGTGGGTTAAAGCCTCTGCCTTTGGGTCGGGTCATGATCCCAGGGTCCTGCAATCGAGCCCCGCATTGGGCTCTCTGCTCAGCAGGGAGCCTGCTTCTCCTTCTCTCACTGCCTGCCTCTCTGCCTACTTGTGATCTCTGTCTGTCAAATAAATAAATAAAAATCTTTAAAAAATAATAATAATTGTGGAGGGGGTGATAGGGAAAGAAAGGGAAGATTTCTATTCCTAAAATTAATCAAATGTGACCATTTCCACTGGTACCCAGTTAGAATGTTTTAACTTCTTGCCCCAGACCTGTAAGGGGTCTCTGTTCATCATACCATGCTGCTACACAACTTGCCAAAACTTGCTTTAACAAACATGACTTGAGTAGTGGGGAATTGAAATTTTCTAATAGTAAGGAGGTTTATTAGATGTTCTACCATTTCCATAGCTCTTTCTAGAACAGTTTGATGAATGCACTTGAAGAACCATAATTTGTGATATACTTAGTGGAATAGATGTAAACATCTTCCCTGTTTTTCCTTCTCTTGTCAAGCACAGTGCATTTAACACTTTATCATTAAAAGAATGGATTTTCATACAATCCTCCTGTTTCCAGTATGATGCTTTACCCCCTCCCACTGTGCCAAGAACCTTCATGGTTCATTTTCTCCAGGGAGTAAACTTCCTGTCTGCTGTTGAGCTGGAGAAGGGTGTTGTCCTTCCTATACCGACGGAGTAGGGGTAGGGATCTTAAGCTCTAATTGTTTCTAACACAGATTTTAACATTTTTCTATTTAGTGCCATTTCTCATTGATATTTTCAGGGTACTTCAAATTCCTGAGCCTTCGTAGCATTTTATGAATAACATTAAGGTTTCTTCTTTCTCTAGCCTAAATGTCTGTTACTTCCTTCCTATCCACCCACTTTCTGTTTTCCAAAATACTGTCAGCATCTCATATTAACTATTGTCTTTTTTCTTACTCTTTTTATTCTTAAGGGTTTATACTTTTAAAATTTCTTAATAGTCATTTTATAGGATTTGGAGAGGAAGTTTAAAGATAAACACATATCATTTTTAAAAATCTGAATTTTTAAAAAGTTCCCTAGGTGAATGATAGCCTGTAAAGAATAGAATCACTGGTATAGCTGACAGTGACAGTGGAGAACTGAGGTATTTTTCCTCTTCTTCTCTTTCTAAATATAAGGCCTAGATCCTCCTGAATTTCCCCCTTTTTGTTCTTAGAATACTCGCTTTGTGCTGTGGGTTGAAGTGCCTGGATTTTTTGTTCTAGGCAGACAACGAAATGAGTTTATCTTGTTAGCTTATTTTGAGAAAATTGAGTTTAGGATCGAGGTGGTATGTTTGGGGATTTATACCAATATATTCAGAGGGATTTGATGCCAAAGGAAACTTCCCATAGTTATGCAGTGCTTAATGTTTATACATATGTCTATTAGCATATTTCCAATAATATCTGTGATCATATTAGTTATTTAAAGATAACCCTGAAATACTCAAGAACTCGTTCAGCAACTTGTGAGCTATGTGGAAACATGCAGTTTTTCATGGCAATATCTATTTATTTATTTATTTGTTTGTTTGTTTACTTGAAGTTTTTACTTATTTAAGTACTCTCTACACCCAGTGTGAGGCTTGAACTCAGGATCCCAAGATCAAGAGTTGCATGTTCTTCTGACTGAGCCAGCCAGGCTCCCCTGATTATTTTTTCAATCCATGATCCACAGAACAAATCCCAAATGATGACATATCCATGAAGATCTGAGTAACTAAGATAATTACGTAGGTATCCACGATAAATAAATATTAGAATAAATACTTGTCTCTTGATGGTGATTTTGGTTGTGGATCTCATGAGAGCCTGTGGACTCTAAGCTACTTCTAATATTGTAAGATGCCCTTGAGTTTACTATAAATGACCCTCCTCCAGACTTTAGTAAGATAATTATAAGGTGTCTTGAAATTAGTGTTTATCGATTCAACCAATCCAAAAGGAAAATTCCTGCAAAAGGGTCAATAACAGGTTTTATGCCACAAAGTTCAGATGGCTTAATAACTGAAAGTTTTTCATTAAGAAATGAATTATTTAAAATTAGAGTATAAAATAGAAGAATTGTTTTAGAAATTTCAAGGAATGTAGTGAGGGAGTTATTTTTAATGTTAAAAATATTGCTGGATTTAGTTACTGCCAGGAAGAAAAGTAATTTTAGGCCACAAGCTTCAAAACAGGCAGAAGCCTCCAGTGTATCGAACATACTTTCTGGAGTAGGCCCAGAAACACTGGTCTGTGAACAGTTGTCTTTGTATTTGTGGGGTCTGATGGCAGTTAAAACAGAACAAATAATAATGGAGTTTTAAAAGCCTACTGAGATTTATAGTTGATCCATGTTAGGGGAGGAATATTTACGGTTTTTGGTCACTTACCCATAAAGTATGGGATTACTTTAAAAGCAGTGCTACTTATGTTTTCTTCATGCTTACTAGTGTATTTTGAATTGCCCTTTTCCTTTCTCGGATATTAGTTGGATTGGGAGATTTAAAAAAAGTACGTAGCTAAAATTTTATACTCCCTTTTGCCTGCCTTTAGCTACATACACAAATGTCTGATTTATTTAATTTTGCGTCTTTGGATGTCTCTCTGTAAAGAGGCAAATGTCCATTTGTTGAAGTACTTCTGTATTATATGTGTCCATTTAACATCTAGTAAGATTTTCTCCTCAAAAATTATCTTCACGAAAGGATTTATATCGTAACCAATTTTTATAGTTTTTCAGAATATGGAGCAGTCTCTGTTTTTGAAAAATATAGTTTTTATTACAGAAACTACATTAAACTTAACCTCAAGCTGTTAATCTCTTATTTCATGGAAAGGATCGAAAAGTTAGCTAGAAAAAGAAAGAGTTAACACAGATTTAATGGTTATTCCTGAGGTAGGTAAGGTTCCATTATAAATTAGCTTTTAAAAATCACTTAAAGCAGTACTGTTTAAGTGTTTATGTTATGAAGATCACAGATACTTATAGGAAAAATGAATTAAACTTGCTAACGTGTGAGAAATGAATTGGTTCTCTGAAATTGGGATGAAATTTCAAGTGGTGCATCATACATAGTTTCAAGAACGACTGTCCAAGACAGTCTGGATAGCGAGTTTAATGTGTCCTGCAGCTCGTTCTTCAAGATTGCCTTGGCTATTATAGGCCTTCAAGTAGCCATATAAATTTTAGAAACAGCTTGTCAGTTTCCACTACTAAGTAAGTAAGTAAATAAAATCTCCTGATACTTTGACTCTGCATTGAACCTGTACATCAGTTTGGGGAGAATTGACAATTTGATATTATCATATATCCTTATTTTTGACCGGCTTCATTTATTTAAGTCTTAGTAAACGTTTTAATAGTTTCAGTGATGAGCTTTTGCATACTTTTTCTTTAAATATATTCCTAGTTATGTGATCTTTGTGAATGTATATTACTATAAATGATATTTTTAATTTTTTTATTTTCTGATTTTGTTGTTGTTAACTCTATGGGGATACTGTATTAACCCATATCCAACAAACTTGCCAAATTGACTCGTTAATTCTGAGTGTAGATTCTTCTGGATCTTCTGTGTACACCATCAGTCATCACAAATGCAAATAATATCAGTTTCTATCCTTCTTTTGTAGTCATTTTACCTTTTATTTCATGTCTTCCCTAATGCATTAGTTGGGATCTCCAAGAAAAGGTTGAATAGAAATGGTCATGATAACCAAGAAGCCAGAAAATAAAACCTGTGAAGAAATTACCAGCCTGTATAGCCTTTGTTTTGTGCCCTTGGGCCACCACTACTCACCTAATCGACTATGATAAAATCTCATTTGTACAGGATTCTCAGTAGCTGGCTAGTTTGCCTCCATTAAGTTCATATCCCTTCACAGCATTCCTCAATAAACAGTATGCCTTGCATGTTTGATTCCATTAACAGATACATATTTATAAACTTGGCTGTCTGTCTCCCAGTCTCTAGGAAAATAGAAGCTCTACGTCAGAAACAAAAGCTGGGTGGTTGGGTGGTTTGAGTCATAGGCAGTAGGATTTGATGTCAGTAAAAACATGCCTGCCCTCGCATGATAGATTCCCTGGGGACCCTACTGACCAAAAAATGCTGGTTAGACCACAGATCTAACTGGCAATTTCTGTACTTTGGTCTGGATCTCAGTTTGACTGGGTTGCATTTTTCACATATTGTTTCTCTGATATGTATGCCTTGTATATGGCAGTAAAATCAACCTAGTATTAAGTGGAAGAAGGTGGATACAGTATCCTTAATTTTTTTGGTTTGTCCCTTTTAGACAACTTTACAGTTAAAAATGCACTAAGATAAAATATTTGAATTTTATAGCACCAGTTCTCCTCTTTCATTAACTTTAATTCTCCCAGTGCACCGCACTAGTGACCTGGGGAAGAAAGGTTTCCTGCCACCGCCACTAAGTCGGCTTAGTCCTGTTAGGGGTCAGGTGCTGTGGAAAGAACTGTGTGCTAAGGGGTTTGGATGCCTGCTCCTTGCTTGTGCTTTTGTCACTTTACATCCCACTCATTGCGGAGGCTAGCACTTCTCTTAGCCTTTCTTGGATCCATTTCCGGGAGGAATCCTCTTTCGTCAGGCCACCTTCAGGGTTCTTTGTTGTGGCTTCCTGCCATTGATTTCTCAGGCCCTGCATGTCCTTTATGATAGTTATTTTAAGTGTGCCTCCTTTGTAACCAAAACAGGAAGCTATTCCTGCAGGAGAATCAAGTGTTTTGAACCTTTTAGTTGTTTTTTTTTTAATCCGTCTTTTGTCAATCTCAGTCATACCCATTCTCTTGTCAACTGTCATGAATGCATTTCTTATATTAATGAAGAATACTGTATAGAGTGCTATTAGGAAGTGACCTTGGAGCTTCACATAACTTTTTGCTAAATTCTTTTATGTTTGACTTTTTGGAGCAGTCTTCTACTTGTTGCAGAACTGTCTTTATCTTTTGTATTTTACAGTAGTTATCTAAGGTTATGTAATGAATTACCCCCCAAATTTGGTAGATTAAAGCATTTTACAAACGTTTATCATCTCACAATGTCTGTGGGTCAGGAATTGAGGAGCAGCTTAAACTTAGCTGGGGCGTTCTGGCTCAGGACCTCCCTTGAGGTTATAGTCAAGCTGTCCGCCAACTGCAGGCTCAACTCAGGGAAGATCTTCCAAGGTCAGTTGCATGGGGGTTAGCTGACTTCAGTTCCTTGTTGACTATTGGCCTGGTCTTCAGTCTCTCACCACACAGGCTCACAACATGGCCACTGGCTTCTGTCCCCACCCACCCCCCCTTCCCCCGCACCGCCTAGAGTAAGATACATGAAAAGGGAAAAACAGAGAGTCTAAGACAGAAGCTACAGTCTGTTCTAATCATCACTCTCCCCCATTCTGTTGGTTGCACAGACAAACCCTGGTACCATGAGAGATGGCACTACACAGGCATGTGAATTCTAGGAGGTGGGGATTATCGGGGGTAATCTTGAAGATGGCTCTCACAGAGTCTTTTTCTCACTTAAAGAAGACTTTTATACATCTCATCTCTATTAATACAACCCTCATTTCTGAGAGTTGAAATGGTTTGTTTAGAGTTCCTTAGAACTCTAATTAAGAAGTCAGCCTGTGGTTTGGTTCTTAATAGAGAGTGGAAATTTCTGTGCTGTGGAAATAGTTAAGAGTAGCTACATTATTCTGTTGGGTGGGCCTTCAGGGGAGAAAAGCTTAGTAAGACCCATAAGCAAATGAATAGTTCTAGCAACCATTGAAACAACCTTCATTTGTCAGCATTTAATGTGGATTTTGTTGTGTCTTATTTGTTTTCTTTAGGGACATAAAAACTTTGTTGGCTCTTTAGTGAGGCAGAGATAATGGAGTAGTTTCCTATTACTTGGTTTCAATTGCATATAAACGTCCTCAAATGCTTGAATCAGAATCCCTTATCTTCCTTTCTAGCTAGTTAGAACAAAAAAGAGAGAGTAATTTGGGTGTGTGCCTCTGAACCCGAAAACCACATACCAGATGCTTTGGCTGTTTATTTTAGATTGTTATAATACCAAGAAGTCAGATTTTTAGTTTCTGAAGAGGAGCCTATGTCTGGTGGTTAAGAGGTCTTTGAATACTATGTGAGGAGTCCCAACTATAGTATTCATGGAAGCTGGATTTAAATTGGCATACATTGGAGCACTTGGGTGGCTCAGTTGGTTAAGCATCTGCCTTCAGCTCGGGTCCTGATTCTAGGATCCTGGGATCAAGCCCTGCATTGGGCTGCCTGCTCAGTGGGGACTCTGCTTCTCCCTCTGCCTCTGCTGCTCTGCCTGCTTGTGCACTGGCTCTCTCTCTCTTTATGTGTCAAATAAATAAAATCTTTAGGGGCGCCTGGGTGGCTCAGTGGTTTAAGCCTCTGCCTTCAGCTCAGGTCATGATCTCAGGGTCCTGGGATAGAGCCCCACATCGGGCTCTCTGCTCAGCGGGGAGCCTGCTTCCCCCTCTCTCTCTGCCTGCCTCTCTGCCTACTTGTGATCTCTATCAAATAAATAAATAAAAATCTTTAAATAAAATCTTTAAAATAAACAAATAAATTGGCCTACATTTTCCTAATCTTTTAAGCACCACAACTTTGAAAATTTCTACTTATTCTTACAGAATTTACCAATCTAAAAGGCTATGGCAATTCAACAGCCATCACAATCTAAGGAACTTTGTAAGAAGGCTTTTTCTAACCCAGCATTGAAGTTTGTGCTGTTGAATATCCATGCATCATACTTGAGCTGAGTTCTTATCAAACATCTAGGTCACACAGACAAGGCTTAGAAGTTTTAATTCAGTTTCGCATTTTCAGTATTTAAAGTCTTGCTTCACCTGTTCATGCTTATCTTTCCTTTGATTGTATTAGTGGCTCAGGACAAATAGAATTTTCCAATAGTCAAAGGAACTAAGGTTAACCATTGAAGAGTATGGACTAAAGAGAGAGTTTTATTTGTAAGACACCTGATTTGCTGGTTTCTAAAGCTGTGGGGTTTGTAGGATTCTATTACAGCTAATTGGATTTTACAAACCAAGATTCCCCCCCACCCCCGCCCAAAAAAGTCTAGAGATTAAGACTTTCTGTGGCAAATACTTTGCATTTGGAGGCCTATTAGGCAGTATGTTATGTACAAACATCTAAAATGAAGTGGTGCTTTAATGCTGAAATGAAAATATCATGTTGGTATATACCACCAATATCTTGAAGATATACTAAATATTCTTTTCTGACATTTGCACTAGTTTATTCATAGTTCCCTCATCAATATTAGCCTGGTTTAAGAAAGATTTGTTTGTCTACATAGACCAGAAGGAAGTGGCAGTGAAGGAAAAACCCCTACTTACGTGTGACAGGAGCCAAACATTTGTTATTTAAACCCTATTTTGGGATAGGAAAATCAAATATTGTCAAAGAATTAAAAAGCCATTGTTTCATTTAATGAATCATATAGGAAGATGTCATGGCCTTTGAGTGTTACTGTTATATATGAGTAAAACCAGCCTTTTAAGTTACAAGATATTAAAACATTACTTACTTTTAATCTTACAGATAGTCTCTGCATTTTAACTGATAATCCGAAAAGTTTCCCAGGACTATTTTCTGAAGCTCTAATACAGGAAATGAGATGTGTTAATGCGCAAAACCTGCTTAGACACAGTGGTCCATGCTCCTTTGTCTTGTACAAAGACCCTGTGTCCCGTACCCTTTGTAATTTTAACTCATTCAGTCAGTGAGCCAGCTAGCATTTACTATGTGCCTGGTTCTAGAGTAAGTCCTGGGAGGCAGAAGAAAGAAGACTTCTCTGACAAATACATATACTCCACTGGGTGAAGTTGATATATAAAATACTTTTTAGATGTGTGATATTTCAAGTGTGCTTGTGTTTAAAATGCTGTGAGGCACTGAATTGATCATTTTACTTACTATAGATACTGTAGCATTTTAAAATTGCTTTTAGCAAATTGAGACAAAATGTCATTTGCTTACATCTCAGAATTAATTAGAATGGATAAATAGATGAAAAACATATTTTCCAGGTATTCTATTTTAGTATTCTTTATTTTCATGAGTAGATATCTACTACTAAAATTGAGAAATGTTTTAAAATTGTAATTTCCATCTGTTTCTTAATAGTTACTATGTAGAAATGTTTAGTAGGTGAATTTGAAAAAAAAAAAAGATATTTGGTAATGTTAAAATTCACCCACAAAATAATGAATTAACTATTGGCAAAAGGCACCTAAAAATTTTATTGCTAGCGTGAGGGTTTTCTGGGCATTTGAACCACAGATTTCTCCATTAGAGCTAGTTCCTTTTAAAAAAAAAAAAAAAAAACGGATTGAAAATATGCAGGCACAAATGCCTTGGCAGCCCTGGTCAGTAACTTGAATCGCAGTCGCACTTAGCAGCACACTTCCTTTGGCTAGGAGCATGCTTTTCTGGAAAAGATTAACCTGAAACTGACAGCACAAATTATAGAGTTGGAAATATTCAGGTTTTTCTGATTTGTTTTTAAGATACTTTGTTTTCCCCTTTCTGCCTTTCCAAGAGAAAGCTCTCAGAAGCATTGTATCCATGGTCAGTTTAGCCCTGAGGCACATGCTTGTACTGTCTTGTAAGAAATGACAGAGCCGCTTATAATCTCAACATCTCATCTCACTTTTTAAAGTAGACTCAGTTTAAAAAAAAAAATTGTTTTAATAACTGCAGCCATGCAAATATTTTTCTTCATGCCTGAATGCAATCTAGATCCATGTGTATGAACCCACACTAAAGAGGTGAGACATAAACACTATCCCCCTTTATTGGTTCATGGATGACCCCTCTGCCAACCAGCTGTTAATAAGATACCTAGTAACACACCTCCTACATGCATGCACACAAATAACAGTTCAAATAAATCTGCGTGTTTCATTCAGGAACCCAGTGTAATTGGATTCACCAATTAAAAAGATTTTTAATCATTCAGTAGTAATATTATTACATAATTAATTTTTTAAAATATTTATGTTTACCTTACAAAATCAGCATGTTAAGACGAGTAATCTTTTGACAAATCAAAATAATGATTGTTTTGGTGATTTGTCATTTGTCCAGAGATGTTACGAAGATTTATTCCAGCAGGCATAACTGCCTGACTATGTTGCTTAAGGCACGGTGATGAGTTGGTATGGCAAGACTCGACTTCTCGTTTGATTCTCATTCTACAGATAAGGAACCTCGGACCCAGTTTCTTACCCAACAGTTTGCTCCATAAATGTTGGTTGAGTTATGGTATGGGTACTATTCACTTCTTCAGCCTAAAACGTGTTCCAGAATAGTGGGAGCTATGATTAGAAAGGTAATTTGGCATATATTGTAGTGGATCTTGAATGCAATTCTTAGAAGTTAGGAGTTTGCTTAATTTATGATGCAGACCCATAGTGATACGTAACTGTGGAAGTGATGTAAAGATTGATTGACAAATAGTGAAGAAAATGGATACAGGCCTACCTTGGAGATACTGAGGGTTTAGGTACAAACCACCACAGTAAAGTGAATCAAATGAATTTTATGGTTTCCCAGTACCTATAAAAGTTATATTTACACTGTCCTGTAGTCTGTTAAGTGTGCAGTAGCATTATGTCTAAAAAAAAAAGTATATTCCTTAATTTAAAAAATATTTTAGTGCTAAAAATGTTATCCGTTGTCAGCTTTCAGCAAATCACAGTCTTCTTGCTGGTGGAAGATCTTGCCTTGGTATTGATGGCTGCTGACTGATCAGGTTTCTCAAAGTTCAGCTGAAAGTCGTGAAGGCACATCCTTAAAAACAGTAATGAAGTTTGCCACAGTGTTCCTTTCATAAGCAGCATGCGATGCTGGTTGGTAGCATTTACCCACAGTAGAACTTCTTCCAAAATTGGAGCCTGTCGTCTCAAACCCTGCTGCTCCTTTATCAACGAAGTTCATGTAATATTGTGAATCCTCTGTTGTCATTTGAACAGTCTTCACAGGAGTAGATTCCATCTGAAGAAACCTCATCTGTAAGAAGCAACTCCTCATCCATTAAAGTTTTGTCATGAGATTGCAGCGATTTCATTCACATGTCCAGGCTTCACTTCTAGTTCTTCTCTTGCTCTTTCCACCACATCTGCAGGGACTTCCTCCACTGAAATCTTACACCTCTCAAAGTCACCCATAAGGGTTGGAATCAACTTCTAGCTCCTGTTTATGTTGCTATTTGACCTCTTCCTGTGAATCACAAACATTCTTAATGACATTTCTAATGGTGAATCCTTTCCAGATTTTCAGTTTACTTCACTTAGTCTCATCAGAGGAGTCACTATCTGTGACATCTATAGTTTTACAAAAATTTATTTCTTAAATAAGACTCAGAAGTCAGAATTATTTCTTGATCCACAGGTTGCAGAATGGATGTTGTGTCAGCAAGCTTGAAAACAACATTGATCTTGTACATTTCCATCAGAGCTCTTTGATGACCAGGTGTATTATCAGTGAGCAGTAATATTTTGATAGGGATCTTTTTTTCTGAGCAGTGGGTCTTAACAAAAGGCTTAAAATATTCAGTAAAGCATGTTGTAAACAGATGTGCTGCCATCCAGGCATTGGAGTTCCATTTGTAGAGCACTGGTAGAGTAGATTGAGTGTAATTCTTAAGGTCCCGGGATTTTTGGAATGGTAACTGAGCATTGGCTTCAATTTTAAGTCACCAACTGCGTTAGCCCCTAATAAGAGAGTCATATGTCTTTTGAAGCTATGAAGGCATGGATTTTTCCTCTCTAGCTGTGAAAGTCCTACATGGCATCTCCTTCAAATAGAAGGCTGTCTCTCTCTACTTGAAAATCTGTTGTGTACTGTAACCACCTTCATTTAATTCTCTTAACTAGATCTTCTGAATCACTTGCTGCAGCTTCTCCATCAGCACTTGCTGCTTTACTTTGCACTCTTACCTTACAGAGACAGCTTCTTTTCTTAAACTTCATGAACCAAGCTCTGCTAGCTTCACTTTTCTTCTGCAGCTTCCTCACTTCTCTCAGCCTTCACAGAATTGAAGAGAGGCAAGGCCTTGTTCTGGTTTGGGCTTTGGCTTTGGCTTAAGGGAATGTGTAGCTGGTTTGATCTTCTCTCCAGACTACTCGAACCTTTTGCATATCCAGCTATAAGCCTGTTTAACTTTCTTATCATTCATGTGTTCACTGGAGTAGCACTTTAAATTTCCTTTAGGAATAGTTCTTGGCATTTACAACTAGACTGTTTGGCCAAGAGGCCCAGCTTTCAGCCTGCCTTGGCTTTAGACATGCCTCCCTCACTAAGCTTAATTATTTTTACCTTTTGACTTAAAGTGAGAGATATGTGGACTCTTCCTTTCATTTAAACACTTAGGGGCCATTGTAGAGTTATTGACTCACCTAATTTCAGTATTGCTGAGTCTCCGGGAACAGGGAGGCTCAAGGAGAGGGAGTCAGATGGGAATGGCCAGTTGGTACAGCAGTGAGAACACACACAACATTTATTGATTAAATTCACCATCTTACATGGGCCTAGTTCGTGGTACTCCAAAACAATCACAGTAGTAACATCAAAGAGCATGGAGCATTGGGTGTGGTACAAAAATAATGAATACTGTTATGCTGAAAATAAAAATAAATTTTAAAAAATATATATATTTTAAAAAAAAGATCACTGATTACAGATCACCATGTAATAATGATGAAAACGTTTGAAATGTTGTGAGAATGACCAAAATGTGGCACAGAGACAAAGTGAGCAAATGCAATTGGAAAAATGGTGCCAGCATACTTGCTTTAGGCAGGGTTTACAGGGTTCACAGCTAGTAAATGTCATTGTCAAAATTCTAACCTAGGAAGACTGGTGGAAATCTAAACTTAGTGTCTACACTGTGCTTTCATTATTCCTATATACCCTATGTTCATTGTCCCTATAACAACTATTCGAAGTGTAGATACTCTTTCTCTCATTTCAGATGAGGAAGTGCAAGTTTTAAGACAATAAGGGAAATGAACAGTCTGAAAAGGGAATTAAGCAATTCCATTTACGATAGCAAATGCAAATCAAAACTATAGTGAGCTGTCACTGCACACCTGTCAAAATGGCCAAAATCAAAAACTTTAGAAACAACAAGCATTGGCGAGGATCTGGAGAAAAAGGAACTACTTATGGGAATGCAAACTGGCGCACTGGGGAAAGCACTATGACGTGTCCTCAAAAAATTAAAATAGTAATTGCACTACTGGGTATTTACCCAAAGAATACAAAAACATGAACTCAAAGGGGTACCACCCTGGTGTTTTTGCAGCATTATTTACAGTAGCCAAACTGTGGAAGCAGCCCAGGTGTTCACCAACTGATGATTGGATAAAGAAGATATATATAAAGATATGTATGTATATGGTGGAATATTATTCAGCCACAAAAAAGAGTGAAATCTTGCCATTTACAAGATAGATAGAGCTAGAGAACGTAATGCTAAACAAAAGGAGTCCATCAGAGAAAGACAAAATACCATATGATTTCACACCTATGTGGAATTTAAGAAACAAAACAAGCAAAGGGGAAAAAAACTAGAGAGAGACAAACCAAGAAACAGACTCTTAACTGTAGAGAACCAAACTGATGGCTATCGGAGGGAAGGAGGGTGGGTGGATGGGTATTAAAAATTATACTTATCATGGTGAGAAAAAAGAAAAAGCAGTTCCATTTATAATATCATCTTTAAAAATACTTACGAATAAATCTCATTAAGGAGGTGGAAGACCACCAAACATTGCTGGAAATATTTTAGAAGACCTGAATAAAGGGAAGGATATCTTATGTTCATGGGTAGGAAGACTTAACATTGTTAAGATCTACAATTTTATTTTTTTAATTATTTTTATTAACATATAATATATTATTTGCCCCAGGGGTACAGGTCTGTAAATCATCAGGCTTACACATTTCACAGCACTCACCACAACCCTTACCCTCCCCAGTGTCCATAACCCAACCACCCTATCCCGACCACCCACTGCAAGCAGTTCTCAGTTTTGTGAGATTAAGAGTCGTTTATGGTTTGTCTCCCTCCCAATCCCATCTTGTTTCATTTTTCCTTCCCTATCCCCCACAACCCCCCACCTTGCCTCCCAAATTCCTCATATTAGAGAGATCATGTAATTGTCTTTCTCTGATTAACTTATTTTGCTCAGCATGATATCCTCTAGTTCCATTCACATCATTGCAAATGGCAAGATTTCATTTCTTTTGATGGCTGTGTAGTATTCTGATATATATAGATATAGATATCTATATCTATCTATCTATCTCACATCTTCTTTATTCATTCATCTATTGTTGGACATCTAGGTTCCTTCCATAGTTTGGCTATTTGACTATTGTGATTTATATCTTTAGGGTAAATACCCAGGAGTGTGATTCCTGGGTCATAGGGTGGCTCTGTTTTCAACTTTTTGAGGAACCTCCATGCTGTTTTCCAGAGTGGCTGCACCAGCTTGCATTCCCACAAACATTGTAGAAGGGTTCCCCTTTCTCCACATCATCGCCAACATCTGCCATTTCCTGACTTGTTAATTTTAGCCATTCTGACTGGTGTGAGGGTATCTCACTGTGGTTTTGATTTGTATTTCCCTGATTCAGAGTGATACTGAGCACTTTTTCATGTGCGCGTTGGCCATTTGGATGTCTTCTTTGCAGAAGTGTCTTTTCATGTCTTCCACCCATTTCTTGCCTGGATTATTTGTTTTTTGGGTGTTGAGTTTGATAAGTTCTTTATAGATTTTGGATACTAGCCCTTTATCTGATACGTCATTTGCAAATATCTTCTCCCATTCTTTCCCTTGTCTTTTGGTTTTGTTGACTGTCTCCTTTGCTGTGCAGAAGCTTTTGATCTTGATGAAGTCCTAATAGTTCATTTTTGCCCTTGCTTCCCTAGTGTTTGGCGATATGTCTAGGAAGAAGTTGCTGCACCTGAGGTCAAAGAGGTTTCTGTCTGTGTTCTCCTCAAGGATTTAGATGGATTTTCTCACACTGAGGTCTTTCATCCATTTGGAATTTATTTTTGTGTGTTGTGTAAGGAAATGGTGCAGTTTCATTTTTATGCATGTGGCTGTCCAATTTCCCAACACCTTTTGTTGAAGAGACTATCTTTTTTCCACTGGACATTCTTTCCTGCTTTGTCGAAGATTAGTTAACCACAGAGTTGAGGGTCCATTTCTGGGCTCTCTGTTCTGTTCCATTGATCTATGTGTCTGTTTTTGTACCAGTACCATACTGTCTTAGTGATTACAGCTTTGTAATAAGAGCTTGAAGTCTGGATTTGTGATGCCACCAACTTTGGCAATCTTTTTCAACATTCCTCTGGCTATTCAGGGTCTTTTCTGGTTCCTTAGAAATTTTAGGATTATTTATTCCATTTTGTTGAAAAATATTGATGGTATTTTCATAGGGATTTTATTAAATGTATAGATTGCTTTAGTTAACATAGACATTTTCACAATATTTATTCTTCCAATCCATGAGCTTGGAACGTTTCTCCATTTGTGCCTTCCTCAATTTCTTTCATGAGTACTTTATAGTTTTCTAAGTACAGGTTCTTTGCCTCTTTGGTTATGTTTATTCTTAGGTATCTTATGGTTTTGGATGTGAATGGGGTCGATTCCTTAATTTCTCTTTCTTCTGTCTTGCTGTTAATATATAGAAATGCAACTGATTTCTGAGCATTGATTTTATATCCTGACACTTTACTGAATTTCTCTATGAGTTCTGGCTGTTTTGGAGTGGATTCTTTTGGGTTTTCCATATAAAATATCGTCTGCAGAAAGTGAGAATTTGACACCTTTTTTGCTGATTCAGATGCCTTTTATTTCTTTTTGTTGTCTGATTGCCAAGGCTGGGACTTCTAGTACTATGTTGAATAGCAGTGGTGATAGTGGACATCCCTGCCATGTTCCTGACCTTAGGGGAGAAGTTCTCAGTTTTTTCCTATTGAGAATGATATTCGCTGTGGGTTTTTCATAGATGGCTTTGATGGTATTGAGGTATGTACCCTCTACCTCTAAACTGTGAAGAGTTTTAATCAAGAAAGTATGCTGTACTTTGTCAGATTCTCTTTGTGCATCTATTGAGAGTATCATATGGTTCTTGTTCTTTCTTTTATTAATGTATTATATCACAGTGATTGATTTGTGGATGTTAATTGCAGCCCAGGAATAAATCCCACTTGGTCATGGTGAATAATCCTTTTAATGTACTGTTGGATCCTATTAGCTAGTATTTTGGTGAGCATGTTTGCATCCATGTTCATCAAGGATATTGGTCTGTAATTCTTTTTGATGGGGGTCTTCGTCTGGTTTTAGGATCAAGGTAATGCTGGCCTGAGTGGCTCAGTGGGTTAAGCCGCTGCCTTCGGCTCAGGTCATGATCCCAGGGTTCTGGGATCGAGTCCCACATCGGGCTCCTTGCTCGGCAGGGAGCCTGCTTCTCCCTTTGCCTCTGCCTGCCTCTCTGTCTGCCTGTGCTCACTCGCTCTCTCTCCCTCTGTCTCTGACAAATAAATAAATAAAACATTTATTTAATAAATAAATAAAATAAAATAAAATGAGTTTGGAAGTTTTCCTTCCATTTTTACTTTTTGGAACAGTCTCCAGAAAACGGGTATTATTTCTTCTTTAAATGTTTGGTAGAATTCCCCTGGGAAGCTGTCTGGCCCTGGGCTCTTGTTTGTGGGGAGACTTTTGATGACTGCTTCAATCTCTTTAGTGGTTATGGGTCTGTTCAGGTTTTCTATTTCTTCCTGGTTCAGTTTTGGTAGATCCTATGTTTCTAGGAATGCATCCACTTCTTCCAGATTGTCAAATTTGCTGGCGTATACTTGCTCATAATATGTTCTTAAAATTGTTTGTATTTCTTTGGTGTTGGTTGTGGTTTCTTCTCTTTCATTCATGATTTTATTAATTTGGGTCCTTTTTCTTTTCTTTTTGATAAGTCTGACCAGGGGTTTATCAATTTTATTAATAAGTCTTTCAAAGAACCAACTCCTAGTTTTGTTGATTGTTCTGCTATTCCTTTGGTTTCTGTTTCATTGATTTCTGCTCTGATCTTTATGATTTCTCTTCTCCTGCTGGGTTTAGGCTTTCTTTGCTGTTCTGTCTCCAGCTCCTTTAGGTGTAGGGTTAGGTTGTGTACTTGAGACCTTTCTTGTTTCTTAAGAAAGGCTTGTATCACTATATACTTTCCTCTCAAGACTGCTTTTGCTGTGTCCCAAAGTTTTTGAACAGTTATGTTTTCATTCTCATTTGTTTCCATGAAGTTTTTCAATTCTTCTTTAATTTCCTGGTCGACCCATTCATTCTTTAGTAGAGTGCTCTTTAGCCTCCATGTATTAGAGTTCTTTCCAACTTTCCTCTTGCGATTGAGTTCTAGCTTCAGAGCATTAGGTCTGAAAATATGCAGGAAATTATCCCAATATTTTGGTAACCAGTTGAGACCTGATTTATGACCTAGGATGTGATCTATTCTGAAGAATGTTCCATGTGCACTAGAGAAGAATATGTATTCTGTTGCTTTGGGATGGAATGTTCTGAATTTATCTGTGATGTCCATCTGGTCCATTACGTCATTTAAAGCCTTTATTTCCTTGTTAATATTTTGCTTAGATGATCTGTCCATTTCAGTGAGGGGGGTATTAAAGTCCCCTACTATTATTGTACTATTGTCGATGTGTTTCTTTGTTTTTGTTATTAATTGGTTTATATAATTTGCAGCTCCCAAGTTAGGGGTATAGATATTTAAAATTCTTAGATCTTCTTGAGTATGATATAATGTCCTTCCCCATCTCTTATTATAGTCTTTGGCTGAAAATCTAATTTATCTGATACAAGATTTGCCACTCCAGCTTTCTTTTGGTGTCCATTAGCATGGTAAAATGTTTTCCACCCCTCATTTTAAATCTGGAGGTGTCTTTGGGTATCAAATGAGTTTCTTGTAAATAGCATGTCAATGGGTCTTGTTTTTTTATCCATTTTATACCCTGTGTCTTTTGATTGGGGCAGTTATGCCATTTACATTCAGGGTAACTATTGAAAAATACTAATTTAGTGCCTGTAAGGTGACTATTACTGTATATTGTCTCTGTTCCTTTCTTCTCCATGTTAATTTTAGACTCTCCCTTTGCTTAGAGGACCACTTTCAATATTTCCTCTAGGGCTGGTTTCGTGTTTGCAAATTCTTAGTTTTTGTTTGTCCTGGAAGCTTTTTCTCTCTCCTATTTTTAATGACAGCCTAGGTTGATATAGTATTCTTTGCTGCATATTTTTCTTATTTAGTGCTCTGAATATATCATGCCAGTTCTTTTTGGCCTGCAAGGTCTCTGTGGATAAGTCTGCTGTCAATCTAATATTTCTACCATTGTATGTTACAGACTTCTTGTCCTGAGCTGCTTTCAGCTTTTCTCTTTGTCACTAAGACTTGTAAGTTTTACTATTAGATGACGGGGTGTGGACCTATTTTTACTGATTTTGAGGGGGGTTCTCTGTGCCTTCTTTGATTTTGATACTTGTTCCCTTTGCTGTATTAGGGAGATTCTCTATTATAATTTGCTCCAATATACCTTCTGCCCCCTCTCTCTTTCTTCTTCTTCTAGGATCCCAATTATTCTAATACTTTTTCATCTTATGGTATCACTTATCTCTCAAATTCTCCCCTCATGGTCCAGTAGTTGTCTCTGTTTTGCTCATCTACTTTATTCTCCATCATTTGATCTTCTATATCACTAATTCTTTCTTCTGCCTCATTTATCCTAGCACTAAGGGCCTCCATTTTTTATTGCATCTCATTAATAGCTTTTTTGATTTCAACTTGGTTAGATTATAGTTCTTTTATTTCTCCAGAAAGGGATTTTATTTCTCTAGAAAGGGATTCTCTAATATCTTCCATGCCTTTTTCAAGCCCAGCTAGCACTTTGGTAATCATAATTCTGAACTCTAGTTCTGACATATTACCAATGTCCTTATTGATTAGGTCCCTAGCCATCAGTACGGCCTTTTGTTCCTTTTTTTGTAGTGAGTTTTTCCACTTTGTCATTTTATCCAAATAAGACTATATGAATGAGACAGTAAAATACTAAAAGGGTAGCAAAGACTCCAGAAACTAACCAAATCACTAACCAAATCAAAAAAGACCAAAATTGGGAGGAGAAGAAAAGGGGGGGAAATATATATATGTGTGTGTGTGTGTGTGTGTGTGTATATCTGGTGACTAGAACAGGGCCACCCATTTGATTTTGGGTGTATTCTGTACTCTTAGAAGAAACTACCTCCCAAAATTTTAATGAAAGAAAACCATATATATATATATATATATATATTTATACACAAAAATAAGGGCAACACAATGAAGGGATAGAATATGACTGTAAAGATGAAAATTTTAAAAGATTCTAAAAAAGGAATTGATAAGTTTGTTGGAAAATGAAAAGAAAAGAGGAGAGAATGTAATCAGGCTGGAGCTAGAGTTTGGATATATTTTGATCTATTAGAAGAAATTATATCCCAAAATTTTAAAGAAAAAAAACCCTGTATGTATACAAAAAATAAGGTTAAATACAATGAAGGGATAAAATATGACTATAACAATGAAAACTTAAACAGAGTTTTTAAAAAAGATATTAGTAAGATAAAATAGTTCAAAAATGTTAAAAGAGGAAAGAGGAAAAGTTGAAAAAATAGAATAAGAAAAAAATAAAATTAAAAAAATTTAACTTTGCAAGACTGAAGGATCATGGGGAAAAAGCCATGAATTCTATTTGTTGCTTTCCCATAGCTCTGGAGTTCTGCAGTTCTCGTTGATGGGTGAACTTGGTCTTGGTTGGATGTTCTTGCTGATCTTCTGGGGAGGGGTCTGTTGCAGTGATTCAAACATGTCTTTGCTGGAGGCGGAATTGCACTACCCTTGCCAGGGGCCAGACTAAGTAATCTGATCGGGTTCGCTCTCAGTAGCTTTTGTCCCTTGAACACTTTCCATAGAGCTTTGGAGGATTGGAATGACGATGATGGCCTCCCAATCTCCAGCCCGGAGGAGCCAAGAACTCGGGCCCTCACTCCTCAGTGCGCCCTCAGAGAAAAACAGTCAATCCCTTCCATCTCCCTGGTCTCCGGCCAGGCTCTGTGCTCACCCAGCCTGTGACTGAGCATTTCTGTCTCTGGCGCACTGCCCTGTTTGGAGTCTTCAAACCCAGCAAATTCTGGGAGCCCGTGTGGATCCGATGCCGCTCTTCCTGGAGGAGGAAGGAGGGAGTCTATTTGGATCTGCCACTTGTGGGGGTCCCTGCTTGAAGAGTAGTGGCCTGACTGTGCCTTGGATCATGGTTTAAAGTAAGCCCGAGCTGAGAGCCCCCCACCTCGGCTCCATCTCTACAGCCAGCTTCCCTGCTCCGATACCTGGCAGCTCTGCCACACTCAGACACCCCCAGTCTTTCTGTGACCCTACAGGTCCTGAGACCACACTCTCCCTACAAGGGCTGCACCCCCACTTAGCCTCGGGAGTGACATTCCTCGGTGGAGCAGTTTCTAAAAGTTCTGTTTTTATGCTTTGCTGCTCCACTGCTTGCCAGGAGCCAGCCCCTCCCCCTGTGGTTTATCTTCCCGTTGCTTCAGACATTCTCCAAACGTCCTACTCTCCCAAAAGTGGAATTGATTTTCTGTTCCTAGAATTGCTGTCCTCTCTTCTATCTTCATTTGATTTGGTAGGTGTTCAGAATGATTTGATAACTATCTAGCTGAAGTCCCAGGACCTAATGCTATTTCAGTTTCCTACTCTTCTGCCATCTTGCTTCACTTTTCAAGATCTACAGTTTTAATGCAGTCTCTTCAGAAAGTTCCATAGTCTCTTTTAGAGATATGGATTAGTTGATCTTCAAATTCATGTGGAATTAAAGTGGGCCCCAGATACCCAGAACAGTCTTGAAAAAGAACAAAGTGAGGGCACCTGGGTGACTCAGTAGGTTAAGCCTCTGCCTTCAGCTCAGGTCATGATCTCAGGTTCCTGGGATCGAGCCCCAAATCGGGCTCCCTGCTTAGCGGGGAGCCTGCTTCCCCCTCTATCTCCGCCTGCTGCTCTGCCTACTTGTGACTTCTCCGTCTGTGTCAAATAAATAAAATCTTAAAAAAAAAAAAAAAAAAAGAACAAAGTGGAGGATTCATACCTCCTAACTTTGAATCTTTTATAAAGCTACATTAATTAAGACAGCATGGTACTTACATAAGAACAGATATATAGACCAGTGAATAGAATAGAAGTAAAGGCTCGCATATATGGTCAATTAATTTTTATCAGGGATGCCATTCAGTAAGGAAAGGAAAGCCTTTAAAAAATGGTACCGGAAAGACTGGATATCCACATGCAAAAGAATGAAGTTGGGCCCTTACAAAATTAAATACATAAATACAAAATTAAAATAAATACAGGAATTAACTAAACTTTTTTTTTTAAGATTTTATTTATTTATTTATTTGACACATGAGAGAATCACAAGTAGGCAGAGAGGCAGCAGAGAGAGAAGGGGAAACAAGGTCCCCTCTGAGCAGAGAGCCCAATGTGGAGCTTGATCCCAGGACCCTGAGATCATGACCTGAGCCGAAGGCAGAGGCCCAATGCACTGAGCACCCAGGCTCCCCAGGAATTAACTGAACTTTGATCAGTGACCTAAAATTTAAGAGCTTAAAAATAAAACATTGGGGGAAATCCTTACAACATTAGATTTGGCAATGATGTTATGCGTATGACATCAAAAGCACAGGCAACAGAAGAAGAAATTAATTGGACTTCATCAAAATTAAAAACTCTTGTGCATCAAAAGACACTATTAAGAAAGAAAAAAACCTGACAGAATGGAAGAAAATATATGCAAATCATTTATCTGATTAGGGATTGATATCCAGAAATATATAATGAACTCTACAACTTAACGAGCAGAAGCAACCCAACTCAAAAATGAATAAAGGACATGAATAGACACTTCAAAGAAGACAGACAACTGGCTACTAAGCACACAGAAAGATGCCCAACATGAGAACCACGGTGAGATACTACTTCATATCTGTAATTTAAAAAATGGAAAATAAAAAGCAGTGCAGATGTGGAGCAACTGATGGGAACATAAAATGGTGCAGCTCCTGTGGAAACCCATTCATCAGTAGTTCAGAAAGTTACACAGAGAACCACCATATAACCCAGCAATTTGACTTCAGGTATATATCCAAGAGTGGAAAGCAGGGACCCAGACAGATAACCAGTGTTCATGACAGCATTCTTCACAAGAGCCAGAAGATGGAATCAACTCAGGTGGCCATGAAGAGTGGATAAACATTGGCAAAACCAGCTTCATCAGACAGTGAGAGAGGATCATTTGCACCTCTCTCGGACAAAGTTCACTTTCATTTCTGTAGACTAGCATCATTTGCATTACTCTCAGTTTCTGCAGCTTACAGAATTGAAAAATAGCTGAAAAGCAGTAAGACACAGACCAGCTAAAAGGATACACTGGACACCTGGTTGTCTGTTTTCACTCATCCCCAAGTCTGTCACAGTTTTGGGGTTGTTGTGTTTTTGTTGTTGTTGTTTTGACAAAAGTCATAGAAGGGAATCTATGTCTGTAGTACCAATTGATTATTTTCAATTGGGAAAAAATAATCTAATCTCTAAATTTACCACCGAGTTTCCTTGTTTTGTCGAGGAACTCTTGAGCTACAGGCAGAGTTGGGACAAAGTGTGTCCTTGGTCAGGAGCCACTAATCCTGGTACTGTCTGTAATTTACTGTGTACTTAAGACAATTGGTTTAACCTCTCTGGGTCTCTGTTTCATTAAGTGAAAAATGGAGGGTTGGGCCAGATCTTTGACTTTCTTCCTGGCTTTTCAAAGTTTTATATATCATGGTTTTATCCTATCCTTCTTGAATTCCTGATTCTTCCTGAATTCTGATAAGCCTCAGAATGAGACCCAAACATTCTCAAGGAGCTATTTCAGGGACACTGTATTAATATGACAGAAACAGGTAGTTTTCATTTCTTTGGAGAACTAACCCTATGTTTTGGGCCTTGGCGATTGCTGGCTGCAGTTAACAGTATTCTGGTACACTCCATCCTTCCCTCCTCTATCCCTACCCCGAGAGCATTAGAAACCAGCTCTTTGTGAAAAATGAGCACTTTTTCCATTATCGAGATGGAAGTGTTCCTATTATCGCTGTGCCTCAGAGCGTAGCTTTGGAACTCATGAGCTGGCACTGGAGAGTGTAGTGGAATATGGAGAATAGGAAGTGACAACTAAAATGTTCTGTCTGGAGTAAAGAGGATTATAATAACCTAGGGCATCTGTGGTTTGGTAGATTTTCATTTCCTCTGCATTCTGGGTAATTGTTGATGTTAGTAACCTTTTTTGTGTTCCTGGTTTCTGCTGCTTTCCATTGGTTGGCTCACCTACCAAGAGATGCTGTTTTCCATGAGATTTATTCAAAAGACAAGAAACTTTTTTTTTCCTTTAACACAAAGTTCCTGGGTGTTTCCGGAGATATTATACCCCTCTCTTCTACCTCCTTACCTTTCCTCTTAATATCTTCCTTTCTCCCTCCTTCCCACAGTGATTCTTGGGCTCTTGGGCCTGCATTCATTTAAGTCATGCTCCTTTGAGAGAGGAAGAGTGGGTGGGAAAGAACACTTGATCGTGTCCCTGGGACACTGCTCTGGAAAGGCTAATCCTTTCTTATGAGGAGTTCCTAGCTGTAGAGAGTCCTTTCCTAATGGCCAGGGTGACATCAGCTCCAGAGTTGGGCTTAGCCCCTGAGGGAGGGCACCGCAGCGCGCGCGCACACACACACACACACACACACACACACGTTCTTGTGCTGCCTGGGGGCTGCCCAGTGAGCAGAGCGAGCGCAGCTTGTGCCCCAGGTGCTGCTTGCTTATCTGCCGCCTTCCTGCTGTGAAACTCCTTGGTTCTACCCTGACCATCCTGGCTGCATCCTGAATTCGGCTCTGTTACACAGGCTGACAGATAACACGGATGAAAGAAGACCTGGGAGACCTCTCTGAGCAGAGTGCATCACCAAAGAGAACTTCAGCTCCCTCCCACTTTTCAACCAGTGTTACCTTTGAAGTGAAAAAACAGTTGAAGTGGAGTGAGGTTTGAGCTAGCTTCTCATTTTATTTTTCCGTGACCTTTCTTTTCAACCTCTGTTGTGTGTGTGTTTTTTTTTAAGATTTTATTTATTTATTTGACAAAGAGCGAGCACAAACAGGGGGAGTGGCAGGCGGAGGGAGAAGAAGAAGCAGGATCTTCGCTGAGCAGGGAGCCAGATGTGGGTCTCAATCCAAGGACCCTGGGATCATAACCTGAGCCAAAGGCAGACGCTTAACCAACTGAGCCACCCAGGCGCCCCTCAAACTCTGTTTAATAGTACTTTATTACTTTTAAGACTATGCTTCTAGATTATTTGTAAAGGAAATTGGGGTGCATTGAATATAATAGTAATGTATATTATAACCTAGGGAAGAATCTTGAATTTTGTTATCTTTCTCTTTTTTCTTAGAATTGTTAAATTTATGTGGCTCCCAGCAGTCCTGTGATTGTGGTTGAAGCCCTCTCTCTGGGGCCCTGAGTGGAATTAGGTTGCAGAGGGTACTTTGTTTTCTTCAGCAAAAGGAGCTATGGAGTAAGATCTGGGAGTCTTAGAGGTCTGTGCGAAATATTTCTCCAACTCTATAATTCACTTCCTCCCATTTATACATATTTTGGCTTTAAACATTGTTAAATTCTCCCAGTGACTCTCTGAAGGTTACTATAATTATTATGGTTTCACAGATTAGAAAAACAGATACAAAGGGGTAAAGTAACTTTCTTCAGGGCCAACTGGGAAGCCAGAGCCAGGATTGGAGACTGTTACTCATTGACTATTTCACCATGTAATCTTAATCTCATAACTCAGGAAATAACTTTTAACATTTTGGGCTATATTATTTCATTCATTTCTCACGTGTATTTTTATTATGTTATATTAGTAAAAATCATGCCATGTGAAAGTGTATACCCTCCTCTTTCCTCAAATTGATGTCATTTCACAAGAATTTTCTCACATTACTTAAAAACACTTGGGAAACAATTTTAGTGACTGCGTCGTATTTTCTTTGATGGCTGTACCACGGTTATTTAACTGTGTTCCTAACGTTGAGTGTTTATATTGGGTCTCATTTTTGCTCTTACAGTCAGTCTGCAGCAAGTAGCTTTGTTGTCTGAACTGTTGCCTACACAACAGTCATCTGCACTTCTGATTATGTCCTTAAGGGTAGATTCCTGCAAACTAGGACCACTGAGTCTGAGTTTGACTGTTTGGGAGGATTTTCTGGAAGATTGAATCACTTTATATTTCTATAAGCTCGGCCTTTGGGAAGATTTCTTCACTTTCTTTAACAGTGATCTTTGTCATTTCTTAAACTAGTTTGCTAGAGATTAATTTGGTAACCAGCAAATGGTATCTTGCTCTTACTGTAAGCAACTTCTCTACTTGGTGAAACGGCCCTTTTCATGTGTCCTTTAGCCATCTGAAGAACCACTGTTTCTGCTCAAGAAAAGGGCACAGATGAGGAAGACTGTGGTTCCAGAGAGAAGCACTTGCGGGACAGAGCTTGTGTTATGTTGGGAGAAGTTGAACTTTCTTTATTGTTGTTGTTTGCCTCGCCTTGAAAGGTCCACCTTACTTGAATGCTACAGTCTGGGGCAGAGTCAGTAGTGAGTCCTTGGGACCCTGCCACTGGCTTCTGTGGGTGCTGATCCCTGTAGCGGAGGGGGGAATGTGGCACTAGAGCTGAGGGCTTAAAAGCTCATGCATAGGACACACAGGGTTCACCTATAGCTGAGGTTTCATTCCTTGAATGGCATCTTTGTGAAATGATGTCGTTCTGGTTGTTTGTTTGAATGAGGAATCAAACTGTGAATTCTCTGAATTCTATTTCCTTACTGTCACTTTGCAGTACATATAGGTTCTTGTGGATAGTACTTAAAATCCGGTGCTAGCCTGTCTTTCCCAATTAGCTGGCACCATTTTTTTTGGCTTGAGCTTTTCATTCTCTAGGCTCATGTTGTAATGATGGAACATTTTAAAACACAGATTAGTTCTGAGTTGATTGAATTCTTTATAACACTGTTGCTGTGCCTAAAGCCTGTTGGAAATGGCCATCTTTTATCTTTTGAGGTTGAGGTCTAGTTGCATTAGAAATAGCTCTCCCTGGTGAAGCATCTGCGTTCTGCTCATGTCATGATCTCAGGGTCCTGGGATCTAGTCCCACTTCTGCATTGGGCTCCCTGCTCAGCAGGGAGCCTGCTTCTCACTCTCCCTTTCTGTCTGCCACTCACCCTGCTTGTGTTCTCTCACTCTCTCAAATAAATAAATAAAATCTTTTTTTTAAAAAAAAAAAAAGAAGAAGAAGAAGAAAAATGCTGTCCCCACCACCACTTCCTCAGTGCTTAAAGCACTGAGTTCACTACTCTACTTGGAAAGGGATTGGGTGTCCTGAAGCATTAGTTACATAATTGTGGATTGGCTTTCACCCATCCAGCCTGACTTCCTCCTGTGATCATGAATTCCAGGCTAGCAACAGTAATTAGATCTCAGAAAGGCCCATCCAAAGGCACCAGGCCAGAGAGCCTCACAGCCTCTTCTGTGCATCAGCTGAAGTTTCAGAGCCATTCGTTTTCAGGGTATGGTAGTAACCTTAGACAGGTAGCACTTTTTTTTTTTCTGTGCGTTAATTTTAATGAAGCAATGACACCTGCTTTCTGTTCTGCTTTGGGATCCACAGGGAGCTAACCTGGCCATTTGGGTGCCTTTCCACCTTTGCTCATTGTTACTGCTTAGATAGACTGCAAAAAGGGCAGCAGGCAGAAAACCCCCATTCCCACAAGCTACTAAGTAACCCAGTGAGAGCTAGATTTAGAGAAGCAGGTAAGTGCTGTTAGAAGTTGGAAAGATCAGGGAAGACTTCCTAGAATCCAAACTTTGAAAGATGAAGTGACATTACAAAGGAATGACCGTGAGAAGACCTATAATTCAAGACTTAACACTTAAGGTACAACATCATTTTGCAATCCGCAAAGGGTTTTCTCTTTCATTCTCTAAGTCTCACAGGAACTCTGTAGAGATAGTGCAAAATTCAATGCTGGGCAGAGAGTCTGACAGGCAGCAAGTGGCAGAAAATCTGAGCTCTTACCTGGTTTCCATCACATATCTTTCATGACTCAGTCTTGAAGAGGAGCCCCACAGAGCCCCGGAGACTAAGGGAGCCATTCACCCAGAAGGTCATAACAAGGCTGTTCTAGGCAGGGGTCATTTAGGGACCCCCCCCCAAGGATGTTTCCAGTTATCTTTGGAGTCTAAAATGAGGGCCTAATATTATAAAACGTGTTCAGGAATCATTTTGGAGGGAAAGGAGTTAGTGAAAAACAGTTCTTTTAAAACTTGTTGAGATACCAGCATGAGAGAATCGTACCAAAAATAAAACATTGCAAGTTTATCATTATTATATGGTATATATTAATCATTTCTAGAAAGAAGGATATATGTTTTTAAAAAAAGGTAATAAAGATATCTTACAACATCTCATGAGATAGAAGAACTGGAAGAGTTATGACAAAGCTAAAAGAAAAGCAAAACTAGGAATGAAGATGAATAGAGACAAATACTTCATATATATTTTAAACCTCTATTCATTTTAGGTTTCTGGCCATGAGGCCTAAGTGCCATTTTTCTTTCCTCAAACTGGAAGTACAGAGACCAGCAGGAAGGTGGTCTGATAGGTGAGCCGGCTCCTCTCCTTGTATGTGGAGGCTCCAACCTCGTATGTGTAGGCTCTGACAGGTTGTTAGCAGGCTCTCAGGCAGGTCAGGGAAATAGTGTATTATTAAAGGGGGTCTCAGACCAGGCTTCATATGCTTTTACCCTGGCACTGCCAGTTATGCTTGTTTATTGGAAAATGACAAGCATATAAGCATTGCTTATATGGGTATCTGTTGTATCCAAGTTCTTGCTGCCTGTCAGGAAGTGGGACACCTGATGGGACCCCTCTGAAAGAGAGTTGAAAGCTTTGTGTTCCATTGCTCTGACAGAATTATACAAGGTAATCTATTTCAGGTGACCCTTCAGTATCTGCCCTCTAAGGTGGAGCAGGGCCAGGCATTGTTCACAGCTTAAGAATATAAGGGTTAACAAAGAAGACAGGCAAGATCGTGTCTTGCTGGAGCTTATGTGCATGGGAGGGGGAGACAACAAACAAGTTAAGAATAAATGAACAAGACGGTGCGTTATATCACCCTTTGGGGGCTCTTGAAAGATAGAATCTCTCCTGAGTTCCACATATCACAAGGTAAATTTTTGTGCCTGAATAAACATACAAAGGTGACTGATCTGTTCAAGCCTGCTGTGCTTCTGTTTGATGTATATTACTAAGGAATTTTCAAACCTGCCAATCTCTGAGAATTCTAAACACATTTTTCTCTCTTAGGTTGCAGAGAACACATCTTAGAAGATGCAAAACCTGAATCTATCAGCGATACTCCGGACTTAGCCCTGCCACCTGAAATGCCGATTTTGATTGATTTCCATGCTCTGAAAGACATCCTTGGGCCCCCGATGTATGAAATGGAGGTGACTATTCTCATTTCTTTGTTTATGGCCTCCAGTTTACTCTGATCACTGCTTCACAGATTGGAGGAGAGTCAGAACTGGGTGGTTTGGGAGGCTGAATTTTGTCGGGAGATTGGAAACTTGTTTTCTGCAAGGTATTGAATTTTAGTGCCCAGTGTGATAGTAAGTAAGGCTTTTGCAGAGAGCCAGAGACCTGGCCTCATCCTCTTCTGGAAACTCAGTCTGATCTTATTCTCTTGTTCTCCAGTTCCATTCTAAGAACAGGGTCTCTGACTTTCCTCCTTAGAAATTCTATTTTCCCATTAATTCCTAATTACAGATTTTTTGTGTGTGCTGTCAGAGTCTTGGGGGACAGAGGCAAGAAAGCAACCTAAGTATAAAATAATCTGCAAACGTGAGCCTACCTTTAACTTCTGACTGCCCTGTTGCAGACCCAGATTGCATCTTTGGAAATCTGTCATTTCATGCTAATAGCTCTTTGGGTTAAAGCCATGCAGCCCTATTTCCTTTTTTCTCCCTGTCCCTCACGACAGAATGTCCAGTCAGAAAGGCCTACGCCCCAGGACTTAGTTGAGGCAGCTGGATGGAAAAAGGTATTGAGTCTGTGTCTGCTGAGGCATTTTGATACATTCCATAGGATTCTTCTATGAGCTAGCAAGGGTCAGTGACTAGAAAAAATTTTTGTTACACTACTGAACATAGCATCTTCCTTCAGAAGCTCTACCATCACCTCCTCTCAGTATAAGAAAAAAATGATTTTCAGAAGAGTAAGTCTGATAAATTATACAGAAGATAATCTCTCCCTCTGACATTCAAAATCACTACCAGTAGATGTGGTTTTCCTCAAGTCTTAAAATTGTGGAGAGGAAAAATGGTCCCAAACCAATCTTGTTTATCTGTTTATACTCTTAGCTGGTCATTAAAGCTAATGAGCCTCTCTACAAAACTCTGTTACAAGAATAGAACTTGTTTACTCCCAACAGTGAATCTGGTCCTGAACAGTAGAATCAGACAAATTGGTTATTTGAATTCTTAAGATGTCATGGATTTAAATTTTGAAGTGTTGTAAAAAATGGAGCAAAAGTTTTCCTTACTTGAGAAAGTGTGCAAAACTTGCTTTTCTGTTCTGTAAGAATGCAGTGGTTTTGAGAGTAAAGAAGAAAACAGGTTCTGACTCCTGCATTTCCAATGGGCTATTTTGCTAAGCTTTCTGGAACAGTACATTCCAGCAGTTCTTTGGGAATTCAAATTAGAGCAACAGATAACAACCAAAGATTGATGCATGTTTCTGTTGCATATACCCCTTCTCTCCCAGTCATTTCTGCCACTTTTAGATTTGGAAGCGTCGTTGACATTCTTAGAGCTTTGGCAAAAAAGGAAGCGAAAGAATGAGAAACGAGAAATTTTGTAAACACTGCTTAACAGCTCTGTTTGATATCATTGGAGAAACTCATTTTCCTATGGGCATCTGAGCACTTTTTGCCAACATGAATCTGAAAGGTAGAGTCTAGTAGCCTTTTGCCTTTTATAAATAGCATCTTAGAATAGAAGGTCTCGTGTTTGGGAGTTTGGAACATTTTGTTCACCTTTTCCACACTTGAGAGAATTCACCCTGTAGCCTGGGGTTTCGGTCTCTATCTCCAATGGTCTGATGAACCATCGGCCCCGAGCTGCTTGATCACCTTCGCCTGAGCTTTGGCATCTCTGAGAAACATTTCTGTATCGTCTGACTGTCCCTGAGGGCCATCACTGTGCTGGAGTCTTCCATTTTCTATCCAAGAAGAAGCTTGAAGAGATTAAATGAGTCCTGCAAATTCATATAAGGTGCAAATAGTGAAGCCAGTATTCCGGCTCAGACCAGGTGATGGCAAGTCCAGTATTCTTTCTCCTCTTCTCCAGTACCCTGTTCAACCAAGCTAATTCCTTCCCTTCCCTGCAAAAAACAGAGTGGCTTAAAGGATGGCAGTTTAAAAAAAAAAAGACATCTGCTCCACATCAGATTGATATTTGTACTCTTACCAGCATAGTGCTGTTCTCTGGAATGGGAGAAGTTGGCCTGGGATTCTTGGCCACTTTTTGTGTGTTATCTGTTAGGTATCAGGCACCCTGGAAGACCCTCTAACAAGTGACACATCCTTGAATCTTCAGTCATGGCAGCTTTACAAGAACAGATGAGGCTTAGAACATTTAAATAACTTGCAAGAAGACACAGCTTTTGCCAGAATGGAGATATGGGTCAAGCCTGACTGACTCCACAGCTGTAATCTGTTTCTCATGTGAGGCAGATAAAGCGCTGGCACACCTGGGTCTCCATTCTCACAGAGAATGCTCCATGGCCAGCCTTCGTCACTCTTCTTCTGTAAAAAAGTCTGGGTAAAAAAGTCTGGAGAGAAATTGTACTAGGAATGTTGGAGTACATGTTGAAGTGATTGAGGTTTAAATGCCTATATTCTCCATAAAGGTAAAAGTCTAGGGTCTGTCATTTCTTCTAGAAAGAGTTTCATTCACTCAATAGATACGTATTAGAGATCTGCAGGCCAGCACAGTAGTAAACAGGCAAGGTATGATCTCTCCCTTCATGATGCTCCCTTTCATAGAGAAAATAATTTTAGCCCCTAACTGTAAGTTGAGATTGCTGCTGGAAGGAAGACAAGCTCGTGTCACTGAGATTGGGAGGATCACTGCCCCGGCGCCATCTGAGACATTGTTTAGAGATAGACTTGGGCTTGCTGACAGTTTACATACGGGGAACAAAGGAAACAGTTATTAGGAACTTCTGCGCTTCTGGAGGGAGCAACAGGATTTTCGTGTGGCAGTACCATTTACTGCATTGGGAAAGAGTGGGATGGTGAACATATTAAGTTTGAAACATTTGAGGCACAGGAAAGGAGACGTGGACGTGGACAGGCATAGGCCTGTGACCTATGAAGAACAGGTCCAAAGCGGAGGCATGAATTGTCGGAAGACAGAGGATATTTCAAGTCGCAGAGATGTTGAGGTCACCAGAGGAGAAAGCATACACAGAGGAGCTGGTAGCCTGAGGGAGGCCCTGAAAAATGCCAACATTCAGGGTCATGGAGAAGAAGAGAGCTCTCAGAAAAAGAGAGAAAGTTGAAAGTGACCAGCAGGCAGCTGGAGGGAAACAGGCTTTATGCTGCCATGAGAGCAAAGAGGGAAACCCTCTAGAAGGAGGGAACGTCCAAATGTGTTTGCTGTTTGTGTATTTGCTTTAATAATGTGGAGGTCATTGAACTTTGAGAGGGGAGTTGCGGGCATAGGAGATTTGGGGATGTGTGGAAGGAGGAATGGGAGGTGAGGAAACAGTGTGTAGGCTCCTCTTTTCAGAAGCTGGCTGTGAATGAGTGCAAAGAAATGAGGTGGCTGGAAGGGAGTGTGGGGACCACAGAATGTTTGCAAGTGGAGGTCTGTGTGCTGATCACAACAGTCCAGTAGAGAGTGGGACGGATTGTTGCTGGAGAAACAGTGGGAACAAAGTCTTTGGGCAGGTGAGTTGGGATGGGATCCACAGTGTGCGGTGATGAAGTCTTGTGCAACAGAGGATACCCTTTGTGGGGTATAATGAGGAAAGGGGCAAGAGTAGTGAGTTATTTACAAGAAAATGATTATAATGATGGAACAAAGGCTTGTTCTTTGCCCCGGGAGAGAAGTGAAGCCAGGACAGAGCACGTGCAGAACGTGAAGGTAGCAGCATTGATGATCTGGAAGACAAGTGAACTAGAGGGATAAGAACGTCATCGGGGGTAGGAGCATTCGAATTCAGATCTCCATCAGAGGTGGTGGGATTTCTGCTTGTGATAAGGACCTGGGAGAGAGTGGGTGAGTTGAGGTGAGGAAACCGTTGTTGGGATTGAGGAGCTGTTCAGAGAGCACAGAAGCCAGGTAGCTGCGGAGCAGCTGTTCGCTGCAGACACCTTGGATGATAGCAGGATGCGGGGTGTGGGGGGGAAGGGAGGAGTGTTTTGAAAGCAGAAAATAGTGAGAAGGGAATGGAAGTGGGGGAACCAGCTGCTGTAGCTGGGGGTTAGGAGAAGGGAGGAAGAAGGAGGCCTCTCACTCAGCAGGTGGTAAACCCAGCCTCCTTGAGTGGGATGTGTTGGGGCTAATGATGTGTATGTGTTTAGATAGATGGGTTTTAGGGTTGGGTGAGTTGATAAATATAAAACACCCACTGCAGGACCTGGTACCTGCTAAAAAATGAACAAGTGCTAGTTCCTGCAACCGCCTTACTTTCTAAAAATTAACATCCCTAATCACCAAAACAACAACAACAACAACAACACCTTGTTTTTAATTGTTTTTGTAGTCCTGATTTTTTACCTGCATTTAATAGTCTTCACCACCCCTAACTATTCTTCACTCTCATCAAAGATGAGTCTGCAGAAATGTTAGTGCCTAAAGTATGGCTGACCTAGCTAACTACCAGTGAGGAACAAAGGTAAGAAGGCACATTCTTATTCCCTTTAGAATTCCCTAAGCAGGTTGAAAAAAGAGTTCTAGGAACTTAGTTTAGATTTCACATTTAGGAATAGTATCATGTCCCCTTTTCCATACAGTGGGATTTCCTAAAGAGACAAGATCAGTTAAACTCACTTTAAGGAAAGGAAAGGAAAGCTCTCCAGCCCTGGGAGAGAAGGCGGGTGTGGGTGCGGGTGTCCGTAGCCACCTGGGCATCGGCCATGCTGCGCAAGCGACCACAGCACCTAGTACCGAGAGCACTTCCTCAGAAGCCCGGGGCCAGGGCCACATCCAGCAGCAGAGAAAGTAGGAAAGGCACAGGAATCAAATGACAATTACTGAATCTTATTTGCTCTGGTCAGTCAGGAGATTGCCGTTAATGTCAGCTCAGTTGTAATTTCGTTTATTGGTTGGTTACATGAGCATCCTTAGGGTGAAAAGAGGATCTTACAGTTGTCATTTGCATCCTAGTGAAAGCAGGAGAGGCCTCCACATCCCTGGATACATATCCTAGCTGGCCAGTCTTGGAGTTGACCCAAAATCTCCAGGGGTAACAGTCTTAAACTCACAGATTATAACTGTAGTAACACAATCAGAAGAACAGGTCAGCTCTAGTCGTTGAAGGATAAATTTAATTTTCAGCCTCAGAAAAGCAGTCATCCATGCCCTAAGTGTCTGTGTGCTGTCCGGCCCGCCAGACCTGAGATTGTGTTTTCTAAGTAGTCCTGACCCCATGCACATTTTGTATTAACGTCTTAGCATTGGCCTCCTGCGGTGGTGTATGAAAAGTCCTTATCCAGAGGTCACTTCCCTTAAAAAATAGTAATATTCAGGGGAAAAAGATAGACCTGCAGATTTTTAAAAGCATCTTGAATAGGGGCGCCTGGATGGCTCAGTCAGTTACATGCTGACTCCTGATTGCGGCTCAAGTCATGATCTCAGGAATGGGCGATTGAGCCGTGTGTTGGACTCCATGCTCAGTGAGAAGTCTGCTTTTCCCTCTCATTTCCTCTGTGCCCCTCTCCCCTACTCACACTTTTTCACTCTCTGCCCAAATAAATAAATAAATGTCTTTTTTAAAATAAAAAATAAATAAATGCATCTTGAATAAAACGCATCCAAAGGTGAATTCCAGGAGATTCCATCAGCGTGCTTGCCTCTCAAAACAGATAAAATCAAGTGCTGGAAATGGGCAGAGTATAAACACTAGTGAAATGCCCACAGGAATTATGGTGGTAAATTCCCCCATCCGCTCCATTTAAACCTGCTGGGCCACACGTGCCCATGTTATCCGGCACCCACACTGCACACTCGGCTTGGCCCAGTGCCCCACCATGAACTGATTTTGCCAAGAAAAGGCTCTACTGAAAGGGGCTGAAAGCAGCTGGCTCTCTGTGGTGCAGTGGCAGGCCAGACCGCGGCTCTTTAACATGGCTTTGAGAGAGGACAGTGGTCGACCCCAGCACCTTGCCAGGCGAAGGGGATGTGACCTGCTCTTTTCTAAACGCTGTGGAAATAAATTTACAGCTAGAAAAATCGAATAGTCATGAACTCAAGGCTTAGGATCTTAGTACAAAGACTTGAAAGAAGTTGGCAGGTAGATAACTGCTCGTGACAGCCTGGTAGGAGAATGAAAAGAAACCAGTTTACAGTGTAAGCGTCCCTGCTGATGAGCCTGTGCGCGTCCCACGGCCACCTGATGGTTCAGGTTGCACATTCAGTGCAGTACCTGTTTGCCCCTGGAAAGAAGGCCACTTGTGTCTGTAGTCCTTGGTACCTGCTGCCCTCTATCTCAGGATGGCTTCCTGGACCTTTTCTGCCCAGCCAACTCTTACTCATATTTTAAGACTCTGCTCAGGCTCTTCTGTGACACTTGTCCCTGCTCCCCAGACAGGATCCATGCCTCTTCAGGGCTCTGTAGATGAAAGCTCTTGGTACAGACCCTGCTGTCTCCCCATGCTGGAGTAGAATCGTGCCTTTATCTAATGTTCTTAAGTAGTCTGTCAGTTCCAAGAGGTATTCGCTTTTATGTCCCTATGAGCTGTAATGGAACCCAGCCCAGGATGCTCGGCAAAGCACTGTCGAATGGATGTAAAACCCTTGATCCCTCTCATGAGGCCACGGTAGTAAATAACAAGGTACTAAAACTGTGAGCATTAACCGAGGCTTGGAATGGTCACGGAGCTGAATGTACGTATTGTTTCAGTCAGTTACCGCTCCTTCCAGTTAATCAAGGAGGATGGACAGTGGGAAGTTGCAGTGATTAGTACACAAATGCTCCTTCAGCGCAGCTACCATCAAACTGTTAAGAATGAACTAGACTTTAGAAGACATGGGGTTTTTTTTCAAGATTTTATTTATTTGTTTGACAGAGAGAGCTCAAGCAGGAGAAGCAACAGGGAGAGGGAGAAGCGGGCTCTCTGCTGAGCCAAGAGCCCAGCATGGAGCTTGATCCTAGGACCCTGGGATCATGACCTGAGCCGAGGGTAGACGCTTAACCAACTGAACCACCCAGGCGCCCCCGAAGATTCTATTATTAATTAGGTCTTTCATTAAATATTTCCAACACTCCTTCAATCTGCATATTTATGCGATTGATTTCCATGACTGATGTAATTATTACAGCAGAAAGTAACCATTTCTTTAAACAAGATTTAGCAGATAAGGAAATTGAGGTACAAGGCTGTACCTGTGGGAAATAGAATGACCAAATGAGTGGGGATGCTTGTGTTCCACTTTGACATCTAGCGGGGAAAACATTCTCAGCTTCGAACCAAGGTCTGTCTTGGCTAATACAGCAGACCTGTAGTTTAGTTAGAAACTGACAGCAAAGTACTGATAAACACAGTTTTGATATTACTGTGTTGAATCCCTTTCTAAGGAGTGCTCTGAGATACAAATTGTTCTGTGTGAAGGGGCTAAGATGGCTGGAAGCTGCACACAGAACAGGAAAGGAGCACTCCCCTGAGGAGTCTGAAGAAGCGAGATGACAAACACAAAATTTGTGAGAGCCGGAAGATGAACTGTACGAGGAAACTATAATTCCACTGGGTTACTTAGTTTGAAAAAGAAGAACAAGGCATCTCCTAAACTAAATGTAAACTAAAGCTTACATTTCCACTTGGAAATGAAGGGGTCTTACATAGTAGCATAAATATTCAAATAGATAAATAAAGGAATATGAAGAAAGTATTATGTGTATTGATATTGATAGTTCATGGAGGTTTTTAATTGAGTGATAAGAATGAAACTCTGCTGCTTGAAGACAGGAAGCAGAATGAGATGAGTTCTTTGGCCTGTTCCTCATGGCTTGCTCGTAGGCCCCACCATCTTGGTATGTTTAGCTCTACGTCACAAAGCATTATACATACAACTTCACTTACTGCCCTTTCAGAGTCTAGAAAACGTCGTGTGTAGACAGTTTTCAGTGGTCTGTATTGTCAGGAATATACCCTTTCTGAAACTGGAAATTTTCTTTCTTTCTTTCTTTCTTTTTTTTTTAATATTTTATTTATTTATTTGAGAGAATAAGCAAGAGAAAGCACGAGCCAGGTGGAGAGGCAGAGGGCGAAGCAGGCTCCCCACTGAGCAGGGAACCCAATGTGGGGCTCCACCCCAGGGTCCTGGGATCCTGACCTGAACTGAAGGTAGATGGTTAACCGACTGAGCCACCCAGGCACCCCAAAACTGGGAATTTTCAAGTGTTAATCATTGTTACTACAGTTCACTTTATAATGATTGGGCAGGGGGAGGGGGAGATAACAGCCTTACTTTTCTACAATTCTAGACTAGTTCCTGTAACTCAGAAAAGTCTAAATGATTTAAAGCAGCCTTCCAAATGGGAGAAAATACTTCTCCTTTGGTTCTAGCTGAAACATAGAACCTTTAAACAAAAGATAAATTTTTAAGCATGTTAGAAGCAAGAGAAATGCATGCCTTTCAGTAGAAAGTAGAAATGCATGGCTTTCACTTTTTGCAGCCTTGTCTTTAACGGCTACCATGAATGCTTGTGTATGTAACTTATTAGAGTGTTATATGTAAAGGAAACTCTAAAAAAAATAAAAAGTATGATGGGATGCCTAGGTGGCACAGTCAAGTTAAGTATCTGCCTTTGGCTCAGGTCATGATCAGGGTTCTGGGATCTAGCCCCATGTTGGGCTCTCTGTGTAGCAGGAAGTCTGCTTGTCCCTCCACTTTGTGCCCTCTGCCTGCCCTCCCCACCCCCTACACACACTCATATGGGAGCACATTCTCTCCCAAATCAATAAAATCTTTAAAAAACAAAACAAAATACTATGTTTCCAAGTCTAAGAATCTAAGAGTTAAAGATCCTTTACCTTTTTAGGTAGTTAGTCTTAATCAGAGATTCTTGGGTTGCTGGTAATCAGGCCCCTCAGTTCTCCCACCTGTATGTTAAATCATGGATTTGCAATTTTCCCATCTTCAGGTTAATATGAAAACACTTAGCCATCAAGTCAGAATAAAGTGCTGGTGGGCATGGATGCTTCTGCCCTCCATCGTTTCAGTGAACAGTGTACCACTTACCTCTACCCAGAGTACCAAGCCTCCCCAGCAGATGGAGAGTTGGAAAACTGGCTCTGTTTCTTGAAGCGACACAGCAGTCAACAAGCACCTTACTCCTGATTCTTTAGAGACATTTTTGATATTATTCTGACAAATGAGTTTTGAGGATTCAGCTGTAAGAAAGGGATGGTTCTTGTTATAGCTAACAGAATTCTGCCAAATGGCTTTTTCGGTTACATTTACATATGATTCAGTGTACTGAGGATAATTCTTTAGGATTATTTCACTCAGCTCTAGAAAAGAGCCATATGGAACAGGACCCCCTGGCAAGTTCCCACCCAAAGCATATGTCATTAAGGTATAGAAAATTGTTTTTTTTATTAGAAACAAACAAGTCTTAGGAACACTCTCATAAGTAGTGTCTTTGTTTTCCTTAAATAGTACTGATCTTCTGCATATTGATCTTTGTGTCTCAAGTACATAGGGAAACAGGGCAAGTGACAAAGCCGAGGAGGTAGGATCCAGTACACACCCAGCACTGTGAACACCATGACTGGGACTTCTAAGTCTCTCACTTACTAGATGAAGTTAATTAGAATTAAATTTTTTGAATATGAAACAAACTTCCAAAACATGCTAGTAGATTTACCACTAAAAATAAGTGCCCACTTGCTTTTGTGGATGCCACCCATGATTTTTGAGTGTTTTAAAAGTCGGGATTTTCACCATCTTAGCCTCATGGAAAAGGAAGAAGCATCAGCCACACAGCCCTTTAGCCAGAAACTCAGACTGTTGGTTCTTTTGCTCCTTCGTGAGAAAGTTACCTCTGGTGGAAAAGTCTCATACTTGGATTAGCGATGGGTTGACACACTGTGCTCAGTTCCTTTGACCTGGATAGCTGCTTCTATAGGAAAAGAAATTTGGAGGCTCAGAGGGTACAATGAAAATTAATGTGATTATGTTTCAACTGTACTGTTCCTTTTTATGTGTTTCCCTAACTTGCATGAACTGGCTCCTCCCCTAGCGGGCGGTGTCAGACAAGTGACACGTTCAGTTGACAGCGGCAAGTGGGGGCGCACAGTGGGCCTCCGAGGCCACGGGAAAAAAGAGCCAGAGCATCGTCAGGGTCGTGTTTTAGAGTGTTTCCACAGCAGTGACAGAGAAAATGAAGTGGCAGAGAAGTAAAATCCAGGGGTTTTAACACCTACCTTCTCACACTTGGCCATTTAAGAAATGTATGTTTGGAAAAGGGTTTCTGCTTTCTGAAACAAATGCGTGATTACCTAAAATGAAGTTAGGTTCTGGAGTATGTGTAAATACGCAGCCTAATAAAAATATTTAAGTAGATAAAACAGTTGGGTTTGTTCTTTGAAAATTAGGGCATGTGTAGCTAAATGTGGCTCTTTAATCCAAGTTATTCACACATATTTTTAAGGTAAAAATCAGTGCCAAACAGGAAGTTTGGTTTTTCTTCTGGCAGAAAGCCATACATAGTAAGTGGTGACTCCAAATCATGTGAGGTAGTAAATACTTTGAATCGAAGCTTCAACTGAAGAAATAGGCTCTGGCGGCACATTGTGGGGCCAGAAAGCCAGCCAGAAAGCAATTTGGTTCTTGTTGACTGAACTGATCATTTTTCTTCTCTCAAGGTGTCCGAGCGGTTGAGTCAACCAGGAGTGGCAATAGGTTTGGCTTGGACCCCCTTAGGTGGGGAAATCATGTTCGTGGAAGCAAGCCGAATGGATGGCGAAGGTCAGCTAACTCTGACCGGCCAGCTAGGGGACGTCATGAAGGAGTCTGCCCATCTTGCGATCAGCTGGCTCCGCAGCAATGCGAAGAAATACCATCTGACTAATGGTGAGTGGCCTTGGCCGGCCGAGGAGCAGCTGTTCAGCGGGGAGGAGTTTTGGGATCGTGATCTGGGAGCCATCTCCCAGTTCTGTGTCAGGGAGTAAGATGGGCTCTAAATGAAGAATTACAGCTTTAGGAAAGTAGCAAACCTTTGATTCTGAAGGCTCATAGAAATTCTAGTTCCCGTGTTAGGAATGTGTGGCTAGTGCCTGAACTAGAAACCGATTTTCAAGGGTTTGTTTTCAGTTCTGCTTAGAGTGGAATCAAACTGTTCATCCAGACCCCACTCTAATTGTACCACCCATTAATATTTTGAGGGATTCATTTACCCAAAACATTTTTATCATTTTGATTCTCTTTTTTAGGACAAAAAGAAAACAGGTTTAATTTTTCTACATTAAAACCCTTATTTCCTTTTTTAAGCTTCTGGAAGTTTTGATCTTCTTGACAACACAGACATCCATCTGCACTTCCCAGCTGGTGCTGTCACAAAAGATGGACCATCTGCTGGAGTTACCATAGTAACCTGTCTCGCCTCGCTTTTTAGTGGGCGGCTGGTGCGTTCAGATGTAGCCATGACTGGAGAAATCACACTGAGAGGTCTTGTTCTTCCAGTAAGTCTGAAGAAAGTGATTTATATGGTTTTAAATTTTTTTAATTTTGTCTAAATTAATAGTAGTTTCCATATATATACATATATATATATATATATGCCTTAGTTTTAAACACATTAAAGTTTTATACTTGTAACTAATTTATATTTTTCAATATTGATGGAATAAAAGAAAAACTGACAATTTTCCCCATGTTTTCCCTTCTACTAAGAAAGAAGACTTATGAGGGAAAGAAAGATCAGTCTGGTCATCAGAAATGTCAGCCGTTAAGGTGAAGAGTGGAGGTTTTGTTCCAGTTAGTAAATTGTTAACCAGTTAACGTCTGTGTAAAACGGGATAGCAGCTGATTTTTTTTTTAATTTTAGGCTAACTTCTCAACTTTTGAAGTCCCTGTGAAACCTCCTGTAGGTAACGGAGATTACTGTAGTTGATAGATTTATGGAAAAACTAAGTATAAAATGGAAACTATAATGAAGACCAACCATGTCTAATTGCTCAATTTGTAAAAAGTTCATATACATGGGGCCTTGGGGCTCCCCTCCATACTCTGAACTACTTACAAAAACACTGACAAAAAATACAGAGATTTGAGCCATCTTTTAGGGTCTTAAGTCACTGATTACCAGTACTAGTCTACAACAGAATTTTGGTGGGTTTACAGCAAAGTGAGAAAAGAAAGAAATATTTATTCTGAGAACACCTTTATTTTATGAGGTAATTGTGAAAGTAGATCATAGAATCACGAGTCAAGATCACTAAAACTGCTCTCATTTCCCCAATTTTTAAAATTCAGTAAAGAATTTAACCATGTTCTAAATCCTGTTATTATGATACATTTGTAGTTGTGTACTTGAAAGGAATGGCTGATCCCTTTTCTTGACCTTACCAGGAATTTCTACATTTCAAGACACCATACAGTGGTTAATAGTGATTAATATTATCTGTGCTATTAAAAGGAAATGTAAATGCTTTACTGACATGAACTGTTCAGCTTCCTAGTTCAAGATGGTAGACTAAGCAAAGAGTGAAAGGAATAATACACTCAAAAATGAGTGGGGAGGGGCGCCTGGGTGGCTCAGTGGGTTAAGCCTCTGCCTTTGGCTCAGGTCATGATCTCCGGGTCCTGGGATCGAGCCCCGAGTCGAGCTCTCTGCTCAGCAGGAAGCCTGCTTCCCCTTCTCTCTCTGTCTACTTGTGATCTCTCTCTCTCTCTGTCAAATAAATAAGTAAAATTTAAAAAAAAAAAAAAAAAAAGAGTGGGGAGACAGCTGCTGAGAATTCAGTCAACTTCTGGAAGATAGTTTCCTGGCTGGTGAAACAGAATTGGAGGTAGAAACCATCTTCCCAGAAGGTATCTGGGAAAAGCATGGGCTCAGGGCCACAAGGCACAGAACAGGAGAGTAGGACAGAGATGGGAAACAAAACCAGGGGATTCATGGCAATCTCTGTAGAGTAAATGGTCTTCTTCTTGATCCCTTGCTTTCAGGGCAGATAAGCACACAGGTAAAGGCTTTCCCACCTCCGCAGGGGAGAGCTCCAGCAGCTTTGAGGAAGCCTCTAGTTTTAAAAGTATTCCACGAGACAGGTGAAAAGCCACGGTGTTTAAGGGAAAGATTTGCTAAAGCTGGCTGTTCAGAGAGAACGCAGTTCAAGAACAGAGAATGAGGACAAAACTTGGATTTAAAACATGTTTTAAAATTATAGAGAACTGCTTGAAAAAAAAAATAGAAAAAGCAAACAAACAGATCATCTATCAGGCATTCTAGCAAACAGAGAAAACGGAATAGAACAAATTGTCAAAGAAATAATGGAACATTTCCTAGAATTGACAGTTATCTTCAGATTGAAAGGGCCTGTGCCAACTAGAAGAAAATTTCATCCCTATGACTGGTCAGATGACTGAGGAAAAAGCTGTCTTAAGTCTCCTCAGGGACACCTGATGTACAATACCTTCAGAACTCTGATGGAGGAGGATTTTAAATCCCATCTTGTGTACACAGCCTTACCATCAAGCACATTAGAAAGACCGGCGTCTTCATGCATGGGCGGGGTCAGTTTGTCTCTGAAAGTGTACCTCAGCTGCACATGTTAGAGCCTTGACAGAGGACAGCTGTGTAGGAGCGCCTGGAACAGCCAGTGTCGCTGCAGGTGGTTGGACGCTCTGAGGGGCTATCTCCAGGGCTTACATGTTCTGAGGGGTGTGACTGAGAGCTGCATTTAGAGTCTTGCTTCAGAACATACCACCCCAAACAATATTTATTACTCTCAGTTTCTGTGGGTCAGGAATTCAGGAGAGGCTTAGCTGAGCTCTTCTGCCTCAGGACCCATCATACAGTCAAGACACCGGCCTGGTCCCAGTCATCTGTAGGTTGACTGGAGCTGGGGATCTGCTCCCAAGATTGTTCAGTCATCTGACTAGCAAATAGGCCATGGTTGGCAGGATTCCCCAGGTCCTCACCGAAGGGCTCCTCCAGAGGCCGTTGGGTGATCTCAAGTATGGCAGCTGGCTACCTCCAGGGCAAGAGATCCAGAGACAGACCTTGCAGCAGCAGCAGCTCTCATTTTGTATGGGTCAAGCGTGAAAGTCATACAGCATCACTTCCCCCACACTGTTTCTTAGGAGTCTCTAAGCCTGGCCCACATTCAAGGGGAGAATTAGGCTCCCCCTTTTGTGAGGGGACCTTGTGGACATACTTGAAAACCACATGAACCTATATCATTTGGGATATGTTTTCCTTCATCAAGTGGCACAAAGATTATGACTTTAAACCTGTACAGAAGGAGATAATTCTGGCACATGACTAAGCTCTGTAGGAATGGCATTTGTGGTCAAAATAATGTAGTGATTTTCCAGAATCAACCTATAGATAAGATTCTTTTGCTTACAGAATGGAATATAAATATTAACCTGACAGTATAAAAAGGAATCATGGACATAAGAGATGCTCATATCTACAGAAAGTTTAGAACTTTCCCCCACTAAAAGGATTAAATAGAACACACATATAAAGAATTCAGCTTATTAACCTTTTTAGTGGCTTTCCTAGCTCATGCTATAACAAAATGGAAGATTTAGAGGTTTCAGAATAGCCGTGAAAGAAAGTTGGGTTAGGGGTCTTTCACAGTCTGAGGATGACCAGAAATCTGAATAACTTTCTTCTCTCCTTGTAGGTGGGTGGGATTAAAGACAAAGTGCTGGCAGCACACAGAGCAGGACTGAAGCGAGTCATTATTCCTCAGAGGAATGAAAAAGATCTTGAAGAAATCCCGGGCAATGTACGACAGGATCTAAGTTTTGTCACAGCAAGCTGCCTGGATGAAGTTCTTAATGCAGCTTTTGATGGGGGCTTTACTGTCAACACCAGACCTGGTCTCTTAAATAGCAAATTGTAGGCCCAAATCTCAGCTTTTCAGAATTTCAAGTTATGAAGTGCTAAAAGGTACTGAAAAGTTTTTTGTTCATGCCGTTAGAGGTAAGCAAAGTGTCCCTAATTTGTGAACATGATCACAGCAGTAACAAATCTCACTCAAGTGGTGGCTGGTGTTGATTATAGAAATGCTAATTTAATAAAGTGATTGATAAAAATTGAATTCCTGTCTTCAGTAGAATCATTACTGTCTCAAAAGATGTAGTGCCCATCAGTGCCCAGAACAGAAGCATCAGTATTAGCTGTAAGCTTGTTAGAAAATGTGAATTCTCAAGACCCACCAGCACACCTGAATCAGACTGGGGGGAGAGCCGGGAAATCTGCTTTAGTCAGCCCTCTGGATGATTCTAACATGTGGTCGGCATCAGGAACCATTGGGGTAGACCATTACCTTAGCAGAGTCACCTGGAGATGTTACTGGATCCTGACAACAGTAACATAGCAGGGGCACGGGACGAAGATGAAAATAACCCCAACCATTAGTGTTTGTGGAAAATATTCAAGTGAGAATATTTGAAATATTCCCAAGTGAAACCTGGGATGAGGTCTGCTCACCCCAATACGGGCTGCTGCTTATGCTGAAGTAGCAATCAGAACGTGAGGATTTCTATCGGGCAGAGCGGCTCACGTCAGCGCACATTAGCTTAAAAAAAAAGCCTGCTCCTCAGAGGCAGCGGTCTATCCTGGGATGGTCCCCACGCTTGGTTACCGGACTCCTGTCACTTCCCCTTTATTCCCTGTCCGCCTGTGCCAGTCCCCAGATCCGGTAGACTCCCTGCTCTCTTCTCCTCCTCTGATTTACTTAATCCAGGCTCTGGGAGAACTACAAAGTCAGGCTCTTCTGCTTACTTAGTTTTCCTTACCTATAAAATGGAACAGTAGTACTGAAGTCAGTGTCACTGAAGACGAGTAACAGTGAAACATGACAGTAAAATAATACTACACAATCTTTTATTACAAAATGTTAGAAGAGGCAGAAATACTTTGGAATGTCTTGGATGAGCATGGGATCCACAAGTTACCCAAATACCTGCTAGTAAAATATGAACATGTTTTGGAATTAAAAATCCCGATCTAGGGCTCCAGATAAGGGGCTTGCTATGGCCAGTGGGAGAGCAAACATCAGGACATTTAAAAACATTTCATTGACTATCTCTGTTATGATTTTATCACTTCTATCATCTTTATAGGGAAGGAAAAGCGAACCATACCGGAATTGCAATGCCTCCTTGAACACCCAGAAACAGCAACAGAATGCACTAAAAGGTGGGACTCCAGCCTGCCTGGGAGCAACAGCATCTTCTGTGCCCTCAGGCTTCGGCCGGCAGCCCTTTCTGAAGGAGCCCACAGGGAGCCCTGGGTGTGTGGGGGAACGTGCATAGAAGAGCAGAATTTACCGTTATTGGCCAGTATTCAGTGTATAAATCAGGGATATTAATTACATTCACGATGGTGTATGACCATCACCTCTCTCTCCAAAGCTTTCTTAAACTGTTACCACTGAACAGGATCTCCCCTTTCTTCTACCCATCTACCTGGAACTGTTCAGTCTCTTCCCATTTGCCTGTTCCAGCTACTTCATGTAAGTTTTTGTGTGTGACCTACCTCAGCTTAGCATGTTGTCAGGGTTTAGCCATGCTGACCACATGCATCAGAATCCTGTGTCCACGTGTGCGCCATGCCCCATCTCCTCCGTTCACCCGAGGGGATCGGGGTTGTCTCCGCCTCTCGGCTGCTGGGAAGAGTTCTGTAAACATGCATGTACGATGGTCCCTGTCCCTGCTTCTCAGTTCTTCTGGGCATATACCCAGAAGCAGAGCTGCTGTTCTTAGGATGAGTTTGTGCTTAACTTTGTGAGGAACCACCAAAACTTTTCCTCCACCGTGTTTGCTGTACCATTTGCCATGCCCACCAGCAATTCACAAAGACCCCACTTTCTCCACTCTGCCACCACTTTTCCTTTTTGGTAATAGCCATCCTCATGGTAAGTTAAGTAGCAGCTCTTGATTCCGATTTGCATTTCCCTAATAACTGGTGGTGTATCTTTTCCCAGCATTGTTTCAAGTGTTTCCAAACACCCTTTATATCAGAGCCAGCTGGGTTTTTTATTGAAAATGTTAACTCAGAAATTGTTAAGTAGGACTAGAGGTGAAGCCTTGGGATGTATTTAACCAGTACTCCACATGCCTTCTTTCTATGAGCTTTAAAAACTCACGTATTGGGGCGCCTGGGTGGCTCAGTGGGTTAAGCCGCTGCCTTCAGCTCAGGTCATGATCTCGGGGTCCTGGGATCGAGTCCCGCATCGGGCTCCCTGCTTGGCGGGGAGCCTGCTTCCTCCTCTCTCTCTGCCTGCCTCTCTGCCTACTTGTGATCTCTGTCTGTCAAATAAATGAATAAAATATTAAAAAAAAAAAAAACCTCACGTATTAAAACTAAATAAAGTTTTAAGTGTCTTGGTAATTAAGAAATTCTATATTGTCTGCTTAAAACATACATGTTTTTTGCTGGACTCCGCCTCTTTTGTTTGAACCTTACCGATAACCGTGTCAGGGGCAGAGGTCTTTAGTGTTTTTGATTATAGTGAAAAATGGCATCTTAGTGATTGATCAGAAAATATTTAACATCAGTTTATAAATCTATGATTACAAAAATGGTCTCCTGGTTATATGAGTGGTATTTAAAGGCTACTAAACAGACCTGACTGTTTTTTTTAATGGGGATGGAGCAGGCAAAAAAGTGTACTGAGCAGAACAGAACGATTTCCTTCTTTCCTCTTCTTGACATTGGTCAAGACTTGCATTTTGCTCATAGCACAGATTCTCTTCTTAAGAGTGGAAATGCAAATGGGTTTCATTTCCAGTGCCATCTCTGACAGTGGCTGCTTGAAATGCAGAGGATTTGGATTCCCATCTTTGGACCAGTGACTAGGACGTCTACCACCAGGATCTCCCTATACAAGGTGAGTGCCATTCACACTGTGAGGTAATCAAGTGCGGAGAGTAGAGCAGGCTGACTTCCTACTTTCCAATGAGAACCACTGAAAGGAGGCAAACTTTCCTATAACAAATTCCGGGGGTGGAGGTTGGCAGGGGAGCACTAGGATTTTTGGTGAACCAAAGTATCTATAGCCTCTCCCATATATGTAGTTTGCAGAAATATATGCATTTTTTTTTAAAGATTTTATTTATTTATTTGTCAGAGAGAGAGGGAGAGAGAGCGAGCACAGGCAGACAGAGAGGCAGGCAGAGGAAGAGGGAGAAGCAGGCTCCCTGCCGAGCAAGGAGCCCGATGTGGGACTCGATCCCAGGACGCTGAGATCATGACCTGAGCTGAAGGCAGCTGCTTAACCAACTGAGCCACCCAGGCATCCCGAAATATATGCATTTTTAAAAATTAAGCAATATTACAGTAAAAATCACTTAGATCAAAACAAAAACCTGTTCTCCATCAACATATTAAACTGGCCAGTGATTCAACAGGACAAATTCAAGTTTAAGAAGATAAATCCGAAAGACCAAATTTAAAGAGTATCACCTACCCAACCCCTACATAATTCCCTGAAGAAAATACCAAGACACCAAAAAACAAGACAGGGCATTAACAGAAGAAAGTAGAATATTGATTGTAACAAGGATGATTTAAGATCTCAAGTGAACCAAGAAATGTGGCTATAGATCTCATCATCCCTACAGACCAAGAATACAAAGAGGACTTAAAATATAGTTAACAAAGATAAACTTATTAGATGTCAAACACAAAATTTACTATCTTAATTTGCACAAATTAGCAAAACATGAGGTTACAATGTAAGGGAAAATCCTTCACACCACTACTCTAAGTGTCCACTGGAACCTCTCCAGAAAGCGGATAAAAGTATCAAGGCCTTAAAAAAATAAAAGAATCCCAAGAATATAATGAGAAATGTTCGCAGGTTATAAATAGCCAGAAAAGATTTACATGGACAACCTGGACAAAGCGGTATCTAACCTCAGGAAAACTGGCTAAAATTCTAGTCAATCCTCATCACTAAGTTTTCCCAAAACCATGTCTCTCCAAGATTATTAAAGTTACATGTGAGGGCATGGGGTGGGGGATGGGGGCAGTTCACAAAATTACATGATTTCAAGATAAATGTGTAAGCAGAAGTAAATATTACAAAGGACTCGAAAAATAAAAATATTCCTGTTCATCTCTGAATAGACGAGTTCCAGATCTCATATGTGCTCTTTTCTAACTTCCAAACCCTACACTGAGCATATACTACTATCATAATCCAAGAAACGCTTTAAAATACTGTAAAAACAAAATGATGTACCTCTACAGAAGTATTCAATACATCAAATGTAGAGGGAAAACTGCTTTTCTAAACACACATGCTGGGACGCCTGGGTGGCGCAGTTGGTTGGACGACTGCCTTCGGCTCAGGGCGTGATCCTGGAGTCCCGGGATCGAGTCCCACATCGGGCTCCCAGCTCCATGGGGAGTCTGCTTCGCTCTCTGACCTTCTCCTTGCTCATGCTCTCTCTCACTGTCTCTCTCTCTCAAATAAATAAATAAAATCTTTTAAATAAATAAATAAACACACATGCTAACAGGAAGAGACCAAAACATACATTTGTGGTTGATGTATTCCCTTTCACCACAAAAATGGCTACACGAGCATGTAATAACCAATTCAAAAATAATGGTTAGGTAGGGAAAGAGACTACACAAATCTTCATTCTGAAAATGGTTAACGGAAGTAAATTCTGTTATCCAAAACTGCTGGTGGGATAAGGGGGTCGTCCCAAATTAATTTTAACTGACTTTCTAATAAGTTTAGTGTACCCATAAAAGACACACAAAATAAAATGATCTCTGGTCATTCAGAAGGCAGTTTCAGAATCTTGTTAGGGCCTCAGTGTAATTAGCAACAGTTATCAGTATGGTGCTAGTTAAAAGCTTGATAATAGCAGCTAACATTTGTTGGGTGCTTATTACTGCAAAGCAGCACAGTTCTAGGTAACTTACTGGTATCCCATCTAACCCCTTGGGGAGCTACCATAATTAACCCCATTTTACACATTAGCAAACAGGGACCCAAGGTCCCATACCTGAGAAGTGAACTAGAGCTACAACTGGCACATAGGTCCCTGGAAGGCTGCTTTAAGGCCCAGGCTATTAAATATTAGGCTATGAAATACTAACTCTTACTGTTGGTTTGGGGTTTTTTTGTTTTTGTTTTTTTTTTTTTTAAATAGGAAGAAAAGAGATCAGCAGTTTAACTTAAATTAGTCTCCTATCAGAATTGTGACGATAAAAATGTCAGCAAGGGGGAAGAAATCAAGACTCTGTATACCCAGAGACCATATACTCATTCTTTGTTTAGAATAAATCTATCACACTTCAAAATACAGCATACGGTTTTTGGTTTATAAAATACAGAATTGAAGAGGAAAATAACTTTGGATATTAAAAATCAAACAGAGCTAAAGCAGACACACAAAAGTTTTTAATTTGCCAGATATTCTTTTAATGAGAATTATAAAAGACCAAAAACATTTTTTGCAAACTGCTTTTAAACAAATGATTTGCTTTTGATTACAAATACTGTGTAAGACGATGCCTTCTTCTGCAAAACCAATAAATACAAGAACAAATTTTAAACATGTGATTTGTCCAAGATATTTGGAGGGAAAAAAAAAGCCTGATTTTTTTTTTCAGTATTAAAAAAAAAAATCAGTATTCCCTAACCTTTCAAAGAATAAGTTCAAAGGTATGACTCAGCTGGAGAAAAGAGAGAGACAGAGACCATCTTACAACTGCTTTAAATAGCTTCTGGTAATTCTGCTGTTACCTTTCCTTTCTGGAACTCCTATCTTCTCAAAAGAGTTGAATGTAAAATACTTCTAATGAACTGATTAATGGGGGAAAAGAAAATACGTATTGAACACATATGTATAAACTTTACCATAAACAATTATGCATATCAAAAAGACACTAACTTTAAAAAGATACAAAAAAAGTGAGGAAAAACCTGAATTACAGAAAAGAAAGTCAAATTTATTTAATGAAAAACTAGAATTAATAAAAATTAGCAAATACACACACAAAAAAAATATACACACACAGCAGCACTATGTATTGACTCACAAAGGGGAAAAGCAGTGGTCCAAGACCACTCAACATGGCTTGTCGGTTAAAGGAGAAAAAAAAACAAACAAACCTCCCCACACACACACACATACACACATACGGGTGCACACACACACACACACACACATACACACACACCCAGCTCGCAGCACACACACAAAACAAAAACCCAGTATTTTTCAACAGTACAGTCAATCTACAACACAAATTCAGAATTATTTTACAATGCTTCCTTTCTTAATACAAAAGATGCCCATCTTGGGTGTATATATATTTTTTTTTCAGTGGTTTACTGCTGACTTATTTTTAAATATATTAGTGTTACTACATGCAACTGTTTCCTGTATTTAACAGCCTTTCCTTTTATTTACCTTCATGTGTCTAGCTTCCACCTACCAAAAGTTTCAGGTTGACAGGCAGATGGTGCCTTATTCTCTGTGAAATTGAATGCAATGGTTTTAAACACTGGCCAGAAAATATTTGATTACCATTTCAACACATGGAAATAGTTACATTGATGCCTAAATTGCCATTTTCTGCAAAAAGCTGTGCAATGCTGGTGTCAAAGACTAGGCAGTCACTATTCATAATGGCTGTGGCAATTCCCTCATGAATAGAGCGTGGAGTCGCTTCCCAAGTCAATCGCCGCCTATGACCATTTAGCTCAAGTCGATAAGCAAAATTTTCAGCTTGCTTGCGTGTTCCTATCAGCTGTACAATTGCAAAGAACTGCTGGTGACCATCGTACTTTTCCTGTTTCTCCAAGACTAACATGAAGTGAAAGCCAAAACAGGACTGCATCATCACCCAGTCAACAGCACCAGGAAGATTAATGTCTGTAGCAAGGAAAACTATATCCTCTCCCTGTAGGGTCGTAATGGACTTATGCTGATGCATCAGATGGGGCATTACAGCATCCAGAGAGCCTTGCCATTTACAGGAAGCACCAGGGCACGGACACGAATAAGGCCTAAACTCACAGAGCTCTTCATGGTCTGCTTTTTCTGTGTGTGGCAAAGTTATTTCACATCCAGAAGAGGCATATTTACAAGGGAAAAGTACAGAATTGGCCACTTTCTCCATAGCCAAGTTGCGAATGGATCCCAGAGGGCCCCGGCAGGTTGGACAACATGTGAGCTTCGGGCGACAGTTGCTACAAACGAGATGGCCGCTCTGACACTGAAGAATGGGTGGTAACACATAGTCAAAGCAGACCGGACACTCAAAAAGACTCGCCAAGTCATTGTTGGATGCAGTTGTGCCAGTCAGGGCAGGCACCCTCTGGGACGGCGTACACTTTGAGGTTCCAGTAGGTAATGCTGTTGCAGTCTGGCGGCTCATTTCTGTAACCAAAACATAAATAAAAATAAAAGAAGGCAAGAGAAAAAGAATTACAACCATCACTTGTTTTATAAATAATGCTGACATGCCAGAAATACTTCAGTTTCATGCAAAATGTACTGTGAGCAAAAGACTAAAGGATTTAAAAAACCATAAATTACACAAATTATGCATTTTGATTATAAGGAGTTGTACGCCAGATAAAATCTCTTTTATCAAAATGTCCCAGGACACATGTAGAACTCCCTTTCTTTAAAAAACAAAATATGAAAAATCTGCTTGGATGAACTAGACAACATGGAATAAATGCTGAAACAGAAACCGGACCATCAACAACTGAAGAAACTGTGTGTTAAGTAGCTTAAGTTCAATGAAATCCATTTTTACTGAACTTTCCCCTCCCCCTACCTGTGTTCAATTCCCCTGCTCAATCTATTTCTATCCCATTCTGGGTCAGCTCCCAACAGTTACAGGGAGTCACAAGTAATCCAAAGGGTCAGCAAGACATCAGTTTGATTAACTCCATGTAATGGTAAACAGAAATCTGCTTTAGATGTAGATTTAGGGAATGGGAGAAGGTCACCAGGGGAAGGGTCTGCTGCCATCCTATCATCCATTTTCATCTAGTAAGTCTTCCCTAGAATATTAACATCAGCTATGCATTAATCTTATTTCGTACTGATCAGTAACCCCCACCTCAAAAGTGTGACGAAGAGAAGAGAAATGGAAGGCCATCTTCAAAAGTTCTTAGTCTGGCACTTACAGAAAGTACATCTCTCTACTCTACTTCCATTCCACAATACAAATCAGATATAAATTGCAATGGGAAAGAGCCAGAAAATAAGGTAAATAAAGATAAAGCACCAGAGAGAGACACACAACACTGGGGACAGTATAGTGAACAGGTTAAGAATTCCTTGTACCCTAGGGTTCACCAGTGTTGCTGAAGCATTCATCAGCACAGTAATATTATTTAAGACATAAATGTCACCTAGAAGAAATGACAAGGTAACTAACTTGTCAGGCTAAATGAAGATAAAGCAAACATCTTCCCCAGGAAACTACCTTTGCTAGGATATGACAGGCCATATTTGTCTCAAGAGATAAAGATCACTCTACTAATGTCCTGAGAGGGTATTCCCAATAACTATATAAGCCATATTTCTAACAATATTAAACAATATTAAATTTTAATGCTTCCAATTTAATGGTTTCTCAATTATAATTGTTATTCTGGTGCAAAGAATGTGACTTTGAAAAAACAACGTGCCATATAAATGCAACCTATTCTAGATTACTTGAAGACAGACTCCTCAAGTGAGGGTTGAAGCTGCACCCCCCTCCAAAAAAACAGATTAATTCCACTGTCAACTAAAGTTAATATTCTACAATTGAGGAGTTTACAAAAGTACAGAATTCCATCATAATGTGGCTTACCACATGGATTTAGGGACAACAGGAATCAACTTTCATCATCTGAAATAATGTAAAACCCAGGTGTTAGATTCTTTGTGCTGATGATCCTCACTTTCCATCACCTGGAAACAAAGGGCATAGCACTGCCAAAATGCCCATGTCTATGCTGTATGCCTGTTTCATGGTCCATTTTATATCATTCACTAAAAAGCAATATGAGAATTAGAAAGTGGTTCCCTGAGCAGGAAACAGTCTAAACCACCAATGCCTTTTCAAATCACTAAACCAAAACAAGCTAATCACATTAAGGGGCAGTAAACTCAGTTTGTATTTAACATACTAGAACCAGGAAAATACAAGCAAGAAAAACGTTGTCATTTCATTTCTTAACCTAACAAATACCTGTACATTGATCATCAATCATGTTATGTTAAACATGTTTATGTTAACATGCTTATGTTAAAATATATATATTTTTCCCCAAAGACTGTAGAGAGCACAATTTAAATCCCTATCTAAAGACTGAAAACAAGTGAAATGAGGCCGGTATTTCTTGTGAATGGAGGTATTTCGATGACAGCAGCTACTAAAACCTCCCAAAGCTCCAAAGGTAGAACCCAGCTCCATGTTCAATCAAAAAGAACCCGAACCACACAACAGCCCTGCAGTAGGAACCAAGGACTCAAGTGTCTTTAGACAACCCTGAAGGAGTGATGACATAACCTGAAGCTTAGTTTAAACAGAAAAGTACAGCAGATCAAAAAAAAAAAAAAAACAAAACAAAACAAAACAAAAAAACAGCGCCGCAAATTCGAGCTCAATTACATTGCAGCCACTCCCTGATCCAGATTCCACTGGCTTACAACAACTTTCCCGTTTCATAGTTTAAGCAACCCAGTCTTTTAATGTCAATACCTTTTCTCTTCCTTGTCCCAGCTGCTGGTAAACATGTGAGCAAGACACCCCTCCAAGAGTACAGAAAAGGTAAGGGAGACTTCCCGGTCATGAGAAGTCAGGTAGCTCATAGCCTTTCCCCCAGAAGCAAATACGATTTTTAACAGAGTCTCCTCCTGGACACCTTCTGTTCCTAATCATGTCCGAGTTCAAGTTTTCAAGACGCGAAGTTTTAAGTGTCCTGCCCTATAACACACTCCATTCACTCCGAGGCACCGGCTACCGCAGCAGCAGAGAAATGAAGGCTCTCCCGTCCCAACAGGAGTCGACCACACCTCCCTGCGAGCTCAAATTCGCCTGCGTTTCCAAAAATGGGCGCCATCACTGAGCTGTCCTCCGCCGGGCCCTACACCGTCTGTCTTGGAAGTTTGTCTTCCCCACATTCGTTAGCTAGCCAGGTTGGGTGAAGGACGGGGTGTAAGGTACGAGGAGGCTGGAGTAAGAGCTCCCTCGGAGCCAGCTTTGGAGCCACTACAGGGTCCGGCCCGCCAGGAGAGACGCGAGGAGCCCACAGCTGGGGCCTGGCCGCCGCTGGGAAAGCCTGCTCCAGCCCGCAGCGCCAGCCAGCCAGCCCCAGGCTCGCTGCACCCAGCCGCAGCTAACGTGGGGCGGGGCTGGCTGGGCGGGGTCCACAGGGGAGGGGCTGACGCCGTGGGCACGCCCGCAAGCTCCGCCCCCCCAGCCCAGGCGGCTCCCGGGCACCGCACTGCGTGGCCCTGCGTGACCGCAACTCCAACCTTACCCTCGACCCCCAGCGACACTGGGACCTCAGCATTAACACATGCTTATATTTAGGTCGAAACATTACTTTCCGTGGAACAAAACAGATACTGGCAATTTTGTATGATTTCAATCTAAGACCTACACAGAGTATATGGAACATAAATGGCCAAACAAGTGCTCTTCTCCTGGTTAACCATGTGAACACAGTTCTCTGCACTTCATTTGCTATTTACCGGGAGTCAACTACCATATTTCCTCAATTCTAACTCACTCCTCCACTTCTACTCCTGTTGGCACCATACTTCAAACTCCTCTCCCTTGGAAGCAAAGACTGAAGGGAGAGAAGTAAACAGTACATTATAACCATATCAAACTCCAACCTCCAAACCGAGATTACATTCTCCTCCCACTCTGGGAAAACCATCTTAAACAGCCTCATTAAACACAGAAGCTTGTTTTGTTTTTAAAGCATTAACCGTGCCCCAATAAAGTCTTGGGCCTCAGATTTGCACTGCGTCAGGAAGTACACTTGGGGGTTTAACCTGTCATTACATCATGCTTACAGGGCAGCTTTTAAACGCAGCAGGAGCTGGTAGTGGGAATGAAACCCTGGGCAGTAAGTTATAGATTACCCACTTTCCCCATCAAATTTTAATTCTAATAACTTCCCAACCCTATTAATAGTGTGTTCAAACACTTCAGCCTCATTTTAGTATTAGGCTACACAAAACACCTTCAGGGATAGAAATATCACTGAAATTAGATAAAGTCTGTTCACTGACAAATATAAATTATTACTACCTACATTTTTAATCTAATACATATTCGTTCTACAGAGGTTTCAGGTTTCTAGGGCAGGAGACTTTAAATGGTTTAGGTAGGGAAACTCTTGCCAAACAGTTAAAACTGAACCCAAATGTGTAAAACAAGTCAAAGGGAAGGAATGATTCCAGGGGAAAAAAAAATCATTTTTCCCAAACTTCCAAAGGATCTGTTACAGAGCCTTAGAGCACCATCTGAAAACCATTAAGCTACAGACAAACCTCTCAACAAGTGAGTCAGGACAATAAAAGTGGAAGCATTCTGGAGGCACCTATACACAGCTGGATTCAAACCCAGTCTTCACCACCTGTTCAGCCATAAAACTGGGACAGTATTCCAGCCTCACATAGCTTTTGTCTGGATAATTTATGTATATCATAGGTGGTACATACCCCAAAATACTATTCACTTAACACCTCCAGAACTTTCTTGCCTTGCTTGAGGTCATCTATTAGTTAAAAGACCTAGAATGTGTAGGTTCCAAAAGATACTGAGTTTCTAAAGGTTATCAAACATGTCTGCCAAAGATCAACTGCCACTTAACTAATGTTTAGCATAATAAAGCTTAGCGAATTTCTCAACTAAGCAGAACATTTACAATGGTTTTACAAGGAGCTTAAAATTTCACAAAAATTACCTTACACTTTGGATTTTTGTTAACTTCATATTTTGTGGGCTTGTCTTAGTGTAAATGACAAGCCCATAAAATACAAAGTTAACAAAAATCCAAAATTTACGAAGAGTGCCCTATTACCTAAGCTTTCTAAAGTCTGTATCTCAAGCCCAGTTTGGTATTTAGTTTCCTAAATAGACTTTAACCTGCATCAAAACATTTTATAATCAGCCTTTAATGCTCTCAGTAATTTTAGAGCATTTAATTATTGTTTTGTCACATTAGCATACTTAAGTAAAAGTGGATGGACTTAAACTTTTATTCTTGATTTCATGTGGGAACCTTCGTTTCTTTTCATAAAGGGCTGATGAACAATTTCTCTGATTAGTCATAACTCATGCTTAGTAATATACAACAACTATTTTTTGAAGTTTACTATGGCAGGCAAATAATGCCCCCCCCCAAAGATGTCTGCATCCTTAAGGCCTGCCACTGAACCTATGACAGTGTTATGTTACAGTGGCAACAGAAAGCTAATACAGTTACTTACAAAATAAAGGTTCAAAATGGAGAAATGTAGTCGCACATGCAAAAAGGATCACAGTGTATTGCAAAGCAAGCTACAAACAACATACACAGGGTGTACACACTCGCACATGATACAGAAGTGAAATTTTTAGCAATTTTTTTCTTCAAAGGGGACAATAAATAAACTGCTTTATCAAGATTAGTCTGATTGAGTTGTGAAAACTATCAAAATAAGAAGTGAAATTTGCACTTTTAATTTAGTAAAAAAAATATGCAAATATCACCAGCCCTCTTTTATTTTTCCAAAAATTATTCCTAAAAATGATAAAATATTCACTGTAAAATAAAGTACAGGCTCAGATTATGAATTTGTTCTATTAGGAATCAAGGGGTTAAATAAAACTCCATTCAAAACATTTAAGGGCTTTTATCCTTTAACTCTTTTTTGCAAAAGAGGTACTTTTTACATTTGATATTGTGGAGGGTATTATGCAGAAAATGTTATCATTTCTATTTTTAAGATTCATTTCTATTTTAAGATTTACTTCTCACACACTGAAGAAATTAAAATTTAATGCAAGTCTTAAAAATTTAACAGCTTAGGGGCGCCTGGGTGGCTCAGTGGGTTAAAGCCTCTGCCTTCGGCTCAGGTCATGATCCCGGGGTCCTGGGATCGAGCCCCTCAGCAAGGAGCCTGCTTTCTCCTCTCTCTCTGCTTGCTTCTCTGCCTATTTGTGATCTGTCAAATAAATAAAATCTTTTAAAAAAAAATTTAACAGCTTAAAATGCCTAAAGTTAAAAAAAAATCAAACTTCATTATAAAACAATAATGCCAGGAAAAAAATTAAACAACCATTTTTAGTTTCCAAAACTGTAGCAAAGTAACATGAGGAATTTAAATTGTAAATATTTTCCTAAAAATAATTCTGAAAACTCCGCTGCTATAGAAGAGTGAGTGAGTGAGTTAGTTAGTTAGTTAGTTACTAGGAAGACTGGTGATATGAAATGGGGAAAGCCCAGGACAATAATCTGGTAAAATATCTGCTATAAAAAAAGTCTGAAAAAAGGTAACAGCCCAGTAAATGAAGAGGAAAGTGCAAACCCCAATTCATATCTGTAAAGCAATATACATTTGCCTTTTTGTTGCAGAAATCACTCTACTTTGAGACTTCCACCCCAGTAAAAAAAAAACAGCATATACTGACTCGGAACCCACTAGGCACTATGGTAGATACTGCAGTGTAGTAGCAGATGAAATGCTAAGTGGGAGTGAGATGCCTGTGAGAGGTCTTGCAGAACAGCAGTAGATGTACAACAGTTCAGAGTGCAGATGAGGAGGCATTAACACACAATACCATCTGAAATCACAGGGAAGAGGAACATGCCTAAAATGAGAAAAATCCCAACATTAAAAGACTGACGAGTTCACTGATGGGAGGCACTGGCCCTAGACTGCAACAGTTCTCAAACTTTACAGTGCCTACTAATCATCTAGGCATCTTATTAAAATGCAGGTTCTGTTTTAGAATCAGAATTATTCTGAACCTGGGCCTGAGATTCTGCATTTTTTAAAGATTTTTTTATTTATTTGACAGAAAGAGAGAGAGGTCACACGTAGTCAGAGAGGCAGGCAGAGAGAGAGGAGGAAGCAGGCTCCCTGCTGAGCAGAGAGCCCGATGCTGGGCTCGATCCCAGGACCCCGAGATCATGACCTGAGCCGAAGGCAGAGGCTTTAACCCACTAAGCCACCCAGGTGCCCCTGAGACTCTGCATTTTTAACCCTGGGTTTGGCCAAATGCCATGGTGAGGCTCGTGTGAGTAGCAAAAACCTGAATAACCGAGAAGGAAAGCGAAGATGAGAGAAAAGCAGAAGAGGGTGGTATCTCAGGAGTCAAGGGAAGGTACAGACTTAAGATCTATAAACATTCACATGTATAAATATTAAAGTAAATTATGCTTTATTATATACTTATAGGGAACTTGCACTCTTTCTGTAATCAGAAAAAAATTAAAAGGCAACAACAAGCAGAACTGCATGAACATGCAATAATTCATGGAATATATAGCATCCATGAACCCTTCTTACTTAATTAAAAATAAGCAATGGATCAAAGTAAGTAATTCAGAAATGGTGATCTTGTAAAAGGTGCAAATAAATACAAAAATTACAAAAAAAATATTATGGTAAGAAGCAGTAAAAATAATGGCACAGTCAACCATGTGGAATCTGCTGAGAGGTCAAGTATGATCATGCTTAACAGGTGTTCATGGGTTGGCATTATAGAAGTTACTGGTGACCTCTGCAAAAGCAACCTCGGGGATATGGTGTGCAAATCAGACCAAAGGAGACTGAACAGGATGCTGTGTTAACAAAAAGCATGGCTGTGGAGAGGACAGGCAAGTTAGAGAATGGCTGAAAGGCCCAGAGAAATTGTCCACATAGTTCCTCTTTTTCTTTTTTTAAATGGGAGAGACCAGAATATAGTGAATACTGACAGAGTCCAGAAAAGAGGGTAGTAATCCCAAGAAATGGAGCAATGTGATAAAATAAAATTCTTGGTGATGGGGGATTCAAAACTCAAGACTCACACTCAGGAGTGACTAGACTTTTTCAGAAGAGGTATTTTCTCCATAGTAAGCACAGAGAAGACAGAAGATGTCTAGCTCAGGAAGTTGGAGATTAAGAAAGTTTCAGTCTGAGAGTTTCCATTTTCTTAGCAAAGTCTCTGCACCATCATCCTCTTTTGGAGGGGGGTGGGGGGGGTGGATAAAGAAGATGGTATCAGCACCAAGCCAAGGCAGAGTGTTCTTTATGAATTGGTTGGGTCTTGTTGGTAGGACATTGAGGATACAAACATGTATAAGTATGTGTTAAGTCATCACCTTAGGTCCCAAGAAATCTCAGCTGCCTTTCTTGAACCAAAGGAGAAATAATTTGCCATTAACATTAATATGTTCTCCAAATTTCTGGATCAGAACTCTAAAACTAGCTAGAATGGCCAAACTTAACAGACAGTACCAAGCACTGATAAGCACAGAGGACTACAACTCTCATACTTTGCTGGTGGGAATACAAAACAGTGTAACAATGTCTTCCTCACTTGGACAGCATGGTTCTATATCCCAAATCTATTTTACTATTACATGGTATTTTTATTTCACATCTAATCTATAATTTGTTGACATCACGAATAAAAGTACTAACATCTCCCAAAACAAGGCAAGCCCAATTTTAACATGCTAATAGTAAAATTTTCCCTTTCTCACCTGCCAAGATAAAGATTATATTAAATGTCAAAACTGTGTCAAAACAATCATTGAAACCTAACTGCAACCATTCTGATTTCATTTCTCACAATTATGTCACAAAAAAATACCCATGCTTGGGGACTAGGAGCACACATGTTATGATGAGCCCCAGGTGATGTATGGAACTGCTGAATCACTATATTGTACACCTGAAACAAAACACTGTATGTTAACTATACTAGAATTACAATAAAAACTTGGAAAAAAAAAAGATGAATACCCTTTTTTCCCCTTGAATCCTTAATTATGGTTCATATTCTTGGCACAACCACCATACCTCAAGAAGTTTTCAGAAAGGACATATAAAAGTCTCAATCTTAGCAGTCCGAAGCTCTTACAGAAACTGCACAAGTTTGCAATTCCAGTCACACCCCTTCCCCCTGAGAACTATATAAATTCTGCCCATGATATTTGTAACAATATAGATGAAAAATCGAATGCTGTTTTTATTCTTATTCCTTTGCAGATAACATTCTCCCCCTGGCTTGTCAGACTCTTTCAAAGAAATTTTCACCAGGGCATCTGGCTGGCAGTTGGTGGAACAGGCAACTCCTGATCTCAGGGTTGTGAATTCAGGCCCTGCCTATTTTATTTAAAAATAAAATTAAAAAAAAAAATTTTTTTTCACCAAAAGATCTAAGTATATGCCATCAGCACTTGCTGAACAAAACACTAGCTGAGTCTTTTCAATCCAAAGATTCAAGTCTTTCACCTTTGTGGACTTCTCTCCTAATTATTCTTTGATCCTTCCCATCTACTCGTTTCTTTTCTGTACATAATTCTGATACTGACCCTGTTGTCACATATAGTTTCCTCACAATTTCAATCTTTGTTTTGCATATGCATTCCAAAAGAAATCAAGTTTTTTTTTTTTTGAAGATTTTATTTATTCGACAGACAAGGATCACAAGTAGGCAGAGAGGCAGGCAGAGACAGAGTGCGGGGAAGCAGGCTCCCCACTGAGCAGAGAGCCCGATGTGGGGCTCGATCCCAGGACCCTGAGATCATGACCTGGGCTAAAGGCAGAGGCTTAACCCACTGAGCCACCCAGGCGCCCCAGAAATCAAGTTCTAACTCATGAATTTGGGTTGATAAAATTACCTCATGACTTGCTTGATATAGTAAGGCATTTTTTAATTGTGTAGATACCTTCAATCTCCTACAAGAGAATCAAGATTTTCGTAGCAGGAATGACTGTTTCCCTGTCCTTTCCCTGAAATTGGAATGGCTACAACCACTCTTGTACTTCCTTAACCCCTCATACGAAAACATGAGTTTTCATATTTTAATTGCCATGCCTCTCACTGGACCTTGCCTGTTTGTCGTTGTTTTTGTTCTTGCTGCTATAGTCTTACCAGGTTGCAGGGGCAGCAAGCTAAATAAAAAGGCAAAATAGAGACCTTCCTCCAATTTCATTAAAACAGCTGCCCCAAATATTTATTAAACACCTAGTATATACCAAGTATTTGTCCTCAGAAGTTTACATATGCTGTGATTTCATTTCATTATTTCAGTGAGCTTCCAGGTCAGGAATCTATACCCTACCACATGGGTGAGAAAATAAATTTATAAAACATATGTTTCAGATAATAAACTAGTAAATAATGGAAGTTGGAGCTTATCTGATGAGAGAAGACTCAGAAGAAATGGGCAGAGGGGGGCAAATGACATCCTAGGCAAAGCAAACAAATATACTTTGAACTTGGAAGAAATCTTAACCAATTCTCATGTTCAGAAAAGAAAAATGATACAAATTACTTAGTAAATGTCATGTAACTTAGGTCAATGTTCTAACCTAGGCTGTATAATTTCTTCTATCTATATATCTATCTATTCATCTATCTAAATCCCCCAACATGGGGCTTGACCTCACAACTCTAAGAACAAGACCTGAGCTGAGATCAAGAGTTGGACACTTAACTGTTGAGCCAGAGCCACTCAGGGGGCCCTTCCTCAATCCTTTTAAGCCAATATGCTTTGGATATTTTTTAATGCAACTTGAAAAATTAATCTTTTCTGAATTTAAGTCTAATAACCTTCAAAGTAAAAAATAAAAATTTAATTAAACTACCTTTTCCCTCCCAATCCAAGAGGGATCTCTAATGTAGCCAGGGAAGATCAAAACAGAAAGATGACACCTAGTTAAATCCTGAACAAGTAACCAGTTAATGGAAGTCAGCTCCTTTAAGGTACCTTTCCTGATCACTTTATCTAAAGGCCAGATGACCCTTCTAATTATCCTTACAATATCTGTCACCACTTACAATTCTGACTATTAATTGTCTATTTTCTCCCCTATTCTCTCCCGACTACAACACCAACTTTTTACTCAGAACTCAAGAGCTCAGGTTTTTTTGGTACCAGCACATTTTACATCAGCAGTTTGTAAACTACATCCACAGCCAGCTGCCAGTTTCTAGAAGTAGTTTTATTGGAACATAGTTATACCCTCTCATTTACAAATTGTCTACTGACTGCCTTCGAGTTGAACAGCTGATCCTTTGACTTCTAAACCCTTTAAACCTATCTGGCCATGAGTGGGGGAAACCAAACTTACTCTTTACTGCTTTGTGCTTTTAAAAAATTACTGAGGAATCCAAAAGAGCTTTCTGTCCATGTGGCTTATATGTACTGATAGTTACTATATTAGAAATTCAATCTAATAAATTTTTAAAGTATTTTCTTTATTTTAAAATTACCATCACAACCTCATTGATATGTGCAATTTGAGAAAGAAGGCAGAGGACCACAGGGGAAGAGAAGAAAAAATGAAACAAGACGAAACCAGAGAGGGAGACAAACCGTAAGAGACTCTTAATCTCAGGAAACAAACTGAGGGTTGCTGGAGGGGAGGTGGGTAGGAGGGATGGGGTGGCTGGGTAATGGACATTGGCAAGGTTATGTTCTACAGTGAGCACTAGGAATTGTGTAAGACTGATGGGATCACAGACCTGTATGCCTGAAACAAATAACACATATGTTAATTTTAAAAATATAAAAAGGATAAAAAATAAATAAAATTACTATTACATTTACATTACATGTAAAAAAAAATCCATGACATTTTAAATGTTTATGAAAAATAACTTTTCCATAATAGGGAGAAAAATCATGCTGCTCAGTAGTTACCCAAAGGAGTTGAAAACATGTCCACACAAAAACCTAGATAGGTGTTTATAAGCAGCTTCATTTCTAATTGCCAAAATTTGGAAGCAACTGAGATGCTGTCCTCTGGTAGGTGAGTGGATAAATAAATTGGTACAACCAGACATTTTTGCACATCTTTTTAATATCTGATGCAATACAATGCAATTGGACATTCATTACCTGCTTTTGCATTTAATCTATTACGATGCCACATGCCATGTAGCCTCTGGGAAACTCCAGTGTACTCTCCAGTCTCATTACTGTGAAAAACAGTTCTGACCTTCAAAGGGTCTTGAGAAGTCCCAGGATCCCTGAACCATTAAACTTTTGGTCCTGAACTTCCGCACTGAGAAACTCTGAGAATAGACCCTGTTTGTTTTGCTCACTCTTGTGTCTCCAGCACCTAGGACAGTACCCAGGTACTCAAGTTATTTCTGGAAGGAATGACTAAATCAAGTAAACAGCATGAAGGACTCCAAGGAGAAGGAACAGCATATGTATTCAAGCAGAACTCACTTATCCCTGATGCCCCTGCAAGTAGAATGAATTTACTGTTGATAAACACCTTAAAGAGAATTCACAACTGAAATTTAGAATTCACTTTAAAATAACTATAATTGGTGCTGATCTTTAACAAAGGAACAAAAGCAAAAGAGAAAAGACAGACTTTTCAATGAATTATGCTGCAACAACTCGATATCCACATACAAAAAAGATTAGAGACAGATCTCACACCCTTCACCAAAAAATTAGCTCAAAAATGAATCACTGACCTCCGTGTAAAATCCCAGAAGATAATGGGAGAAAATCTAGATGACCTTAGGTTTAGCAAGGACTTTTCAAAAACACCACCAAACACATGAACCAGGAAAGAAACAACTGATAAGTTGGACTTGATTAAAATTAAAAATGTCTGCCCTGCAAAAGATACTGTCATGAGAAGGAGAAGGCAAACCGCAGACTGGGAGAAAATATTTGCAAAAGACTTATCTGATAATGAACTGTTATCCAAAATATACAAAGAACTCTTGAAATTCAACAATAACACTAACAACCCAATTTACACCTTAACAGACACCAGCCAAAGATATACAGACAACAAATGAGCATATGAAAAGGTGCTCCACATATCTGTCATCAGGGAAATGCAAATTAAAACAAGATACCACTACGCATCTTTTAGAATGGCCAAAATCCAGAACACTGACACCACCAAATGCTGGTGGGCATGTGGAGCAACAGGAACGCTCACTCATTGCTGGTGGAAATGCAAAACGCTACAGTCACTATAAAAGACAGCCTGGCAGTTTCTTACAAAGCCAAACATATTCTTACCATTAGATCTAGCAATCATGCTGCTCAGTAGTTACCCAAAGGAGTTGAAAACATGTCCACACAAAAACCTAGATAGGTGTTTATAAGCAGCTTCATTTGTAATTGCCAAAATTTGGAAGCAACTGAGATGCTGTCCTCTGGTAGGTGAGTGGATAAATAAATTGGTACAACCAGACAGTGAGTATTATTTAGCACTAAAAAGAATTGAGCTACCAAGCCATGAAAAGACACGGAAGAACCTTCAATGAATATTACTAAGTGAAAGAAGCCAATCTGAAAGGGCTACATGCTATATGATTCCATTCATATGACATTATGGAACAGGCAAAACTATGGAGACAGAAAAAGATCAGAGCTTGCCCCCAGACGTTTGGGGAAGGGAGGAAATGAATAGGTGAAGTACAGAGGACTTCTGGGGCAATGAAGCTGTTCTTCTGTACACTGTAATGGTGGATATATAACCTTCATCTTTCATTTGTCAGAACTCCTAATGCAGAACACCAAGACTGAACCATAATGTAAAGCGTGGACTCTGGGTGATAACAATGTGTCAATGCAGGTACATCAAACTGTAACAAACAATGTGTCAATGCAGGTACAAACTGTAACAAACGTATGACTCTGATGGACAACTACTGACAATGGGGGAGCTATGCATGACCGGGTGGGGGCAGGGTGAAGATGGGAAATCTCTGTACCTTCTGTTCAATTTTGCTACTGAATCTAAAACTGCTCTAAAAAATAAATTCAACTAAGAAAAAAAGAAAACACTACATGGTGAAGTGAATCATTTGATTATCATAAACACAGTCTTGGGGGGGGGGGAACCCAGATGTACTTCCTACCAATTCTCTAAATTTTCAAAATGTTTATGTTTATAACATCAGAGTTCCATAACTCACCAATTCCTAGACAGTAATTTCAATTTTTAGTGATGCACTATTGACAACATACCTGGAGAATGTGGCTATATACAGCGAAAAGGATTTGACTGGAATGAGAAGCTCAAACCTGAATTCCTACTTCAGCTCTTATTAAGTATTTTGATATTGAGCAAAATTACAATATCCTGGGCCTCAAATTTCTCATTTGTATAGGGCCCTAGGTGGCTCATTTGGTTAAGCAGCAATGATCTCAGTCTGCCTGTCCCTCTCCCTCTGCTCCTCTCCCTGCTGGTGCACATAAGCCCTCTCTCTCTCAAATAAGTAAATAAAATCCTTAAAAAAAAATTTCTAAAACTACCACAACACTGGACATCAATTAGCTGAGATCATATACATGGAAACATTTGATATATTAGTAACCACACAATCACCTGGTGATGTTTACAGAGTCATACTAGGAACCCCGCAATTTATCACTAAATAAAAAAGACCTGGACTATACAGGATTTTACTGAAAACTGTTGTTTCAACGTACTGTGTTCGTTTTCATGACCTCAATTTGGGATTCTGTCTGAAGTCTGACAAAGATCAGAGTTTGCTGTGACTGAAGCTCCATAAACTGGGCACCTACTGACCTATAAAGAACTGTGTCAGCAGCTTCATACACACCATTTATGTAAGCCTCAGAAATTAGGCTGTAGCTCCACACTACAGATGAGGAAACTAAAGATCAGAAAAATTAAGAATAAGCACAGAGCCTGATTCCAGATTGTCTGTTTTGTCCCTAAGTCTCATTTCTTTCCAGTAACCCTCACAAACAGTATAACCTCCTATTGGCACTGAATATTTAACTTCTCATCCAGCACATCTTTTCAAATTATATACAAGTTGACCAAAAAGAAAATAAAACAAATAAAAAGAAAGTAAAGAAAAAAGAATTTCCCTAAATTCTTTAAATTAAATCTTTGGCCCTAGCAAGTAGTTGCTTTTTGAATTTTTTTGTTTCAAAGTGGCAGAATCTGATGGTCTGAGTTTGTCATTAAACCATCAGACATTAAATCAAAGTATCAAGCAGTGAAGAGCAGAGAAATATGAGTAAAAGAGGAGGAGGATCAAGCAGGCTTTCTCGATCTTCTTATTTTACACCACACATTACTAAATAATGGAATTACTGGTAACACACTTGAACTTATCAAAACTTTATCACAATCATGATTACAATACAATCACTGCTGCAATATAACCAAATCTCAGAGTGTCCAATATTCACTTATTTGTATCCAAGTCTGAATACAATGGTTTATTACCAGGATTATGTTTTGTATTCTCTCAGGATGTAAAACTGTCACACAGTCCAGAAGATGTTTGTTTCCTCTTCTGCTCTGTCTTGGCATTAAGCTATACTAACCAGTTCTATCGACGCTGTAACATACAACCCATTCAATTCCACATTCCATCTGAAAAATATAGCAGATACACACACACACACACACACACACAGAGGCCATAAATTTTTAATCAGATCAAAACTGACAGCAACCCATTAAGAGTTGGTGACATTGCTTGGGAGACAGAACAAATTAATGAGGTAAAAAGTCATAATACATTATATGGTAGGTAGCTCTTTTACTAGTAAAAGAGTAGAAAAACAATGGAATTTATGAAAAAGAAATGCCACATTAAAAATTCATGGAGCCCTTTCAAATTAAGTATTTCATTGAAAATTATAATTTATGTCTTCATAAGCATTATATTTGAAACTCCAGCCAAATCATTTCCGATATTTCAAATAAGGATGTAACACATGAACTAACTTAATACTCAAATTTTCCTCAAACTTAAAACAAAAAATATAAGATTTTTCTCAAACTAAGATTCTATTCTCCGGTTGGGGGGGGGATGTCCACATTTTTCTACAAAAATTGAATGTTTTATTTTCCTATGTTTAATAATCTAAAAACCAGTACTGGCACTTTCTGAGTCATGTGACTCCATCTGGTAGCCAAATAATTGAATGCTCCCATTCACATTTATGGTCACACTGGCTCCTCCCAAGTCAGTACTATAGTACTCTAATCATGAAGGACTAAAGACAAAAGCAGAAGGCCACCTCAAATGCAAATGATGCACTGGTATAAAGCAAAGCCCTAATGGCATCATGGTTTTCACTGAAGCATTTATACACTGGTAAGAAAATACAACATGTATGGTGACCATACCATACCGGCCAATTCTGGTATGTTTGACTCAAAAAGAAGAGCATAACAACAGTCCACTGCATAACTCCATGTTGTTTCTCAAGACTTCAATTTAGCAGACAATATCCAGTGCTTTAGTAAATCAGTATAATTCGAATTTCACCCTGATTTTGCAGTTTTGTTTGTATTTAATGTGCAAGTTATGAACTGTCACCAACATCTAACAGAACTGACTCCTGTCTAATAAACTCCGTTCGCTGTCCCCACACAGTTTTCCTAGCTCACCAGCTACTCCTCAGTTTCCTTTATGGATAGCTGCTCTTCTCCCCAACCTCTTGACACTGGGAGTTGTCCATGGTCCTCACTCCGTTGATCTCATTCAGTCTTAGTTTTTAAATTCCACCAACATCTCCAGCCCAAATTAAAAAAACAAACCAAAAAAAAACCCCTCCAGATTTCTCTTAAACCCAAGATTTGTACATCCAAATTCCTAGGTATCCCGGAGGTGCAGGGATGGGGTTGGGGGTAGAGGAGAGCTGCTGAACAAAGCTGAACTCCTTGTCTTCTCCCAGACTACTCAACCCCACCACCTTCCCCTCTCTTGATGGCCACTCCATCCCTCCAGCTACTCAGTTCAAAAGCCTTAGAAGTCATCCTTCTTTTTTTCATCCTTCTTTTTTCATAACTAAAACCACCAGGAAATCTTACTCTATCACCTTTAAACATATATCTAGAATCCAGCCGCCGCTCACACCACCTCTCTGAATACAATTAACATAGTTCAAGCCACCATTATCTCTCAACAACATTATTACAACAGCTTCTAAACAGCACCCCCTCCACTCCACTTCCATCCTTGTCTCCCAACCCCTACTCCAGAATGTTCTGAGCACAGCAGTCAAAAAATCCAGTTAAAATTTATATCAGGTCATGTCACTCCTCTGCTCAATACCCTTCCTAGGCAACCCATATCCAAGTAACAGATACAATCTTGAACAACCTATATGGCCCTACACAAAATAATTACTCTCTGACTTCAGCTCCCACTTCTTTCCCTCTCACTCACTGCACTAGCCTCCTGGTTCCCTAAGACTAAGATGTTCCTTTGGACCTCTGCTTTAACATACTTTCCTCCTGAATGTCCTGATAACTAATTCTCTCACCTTTTTCTAATCTTTGCATGTATGCTACCTTTTCCATGATGACCACCCTGCTCCCTCTATTTAAAACAGTGACCAGCACTTTGCCCACTGATGCCACCATCATGCACTGCTAATCCTTATTCATTCCACTACCCACTCTGTCTTCCCTTCTCCTCCCCCATTTCTGCTCTATTTTTTTCCCACAGAATGTATTACCTTCTATCAGGCTACACAATTTAATTATTATGCTTGCTGTTGTAGCAGCACTCCTCCTCCTCAACCTGGAAGGCAGGAATTTTTGTCAGGTTCAATGATGTATCCCAAATACTTAAAAATGCCTAGCACACACACAGGCTCAATAAATTATTTGTTGGGTGAACAAATAAATCAGAAAGCAAAAGAACTTTAGAGCAATAACATCCAAAGCTAGGTAAAACAGAGTGATGCTTTTTAAAATCCTCAAAGAGAAAGATTACTATTCTAGAATTCTAAGTACAATCGAAATTACCTAAAAATATTGAGGGCAGAATAATGATGCAAAGTCTCAAAACACTACTTCCCCTGGATATGTTTCAGGAAGCTCCTGGAAGGCAAACCCTTCAAACATAAAGGAACAAACCAAGAAAAAGGGCAACATGGGCTACAATTAAGTAAGAGTTAACCCACAAGAAAGGTAAAAGGAACACTGACAATGACAATTTTACACTAGTGGCAGAAGGCGACATGAAGGATCAAAGCACAGTGAACACGCAGAGAAGTGTTAAGGAATGTGGGGTGGAGTTAGCGGTAAGCACAGGGAATACAAAGTAAGACAAGCATTAATGTCAAGGAAAATTATACAAATTCCAATTAAACAGTACAAGGAAAAAAGTAACAACAGCTTACTATATGGCTCAAATTGTGAATAACTTTTACAATTATAATAATGCAAATACAAAATCATGATGTTACGAAATTAAGAAAGTATATAAATGGGAAAGTTAGTATATGTGATGAAGACAGAAAGACAAGTTAAATCCACAAAAGGAATTCAACAGATAAGGCCTAAAATTGAAATCTGTATTTAATAATAAAAGCATGTTAGAGACAAAGACGGTAAATACAAAAATAATCAACTCAGTAAAAACAGTTGCTGCTGGCAAAGGACACCTGGAGAGGACTAGAGGCTGGAGTTTTTCTTCAAAAACACCAACGTAATAGAGTATTTTATTTTGAATTAAATGTGCATGTAAAACTCTAGAGAAAAAGGAAAAGGCAGTTTAAACACTTGGTATAAGAAATCACAAACTGCATGTATTGCTTAAGAAAGGACAGAAAATGGGATGCCTGGGTGGCTCAGTGGGTTAAGCCGCTGCCTTTGGCTCAGGTCATGATCTCAGAGTCCTGGGATCGAGTCCCGCTTCGGGCTCTCTGCTCAGCAGGGAGCCTGCTTCCTCCTCTCTGCCTGCCTCTCTGCCTGCTTGTGATCTCTCTCTGTTAAATAAATAAATAAGCTCCTTAAAAAAAGAAAGAAAGAAAGGACAGAATTTTGTTTTCAAAGATTGGATTCGAAGTACTGGCAAAGATGTGGGGAAAGAGACTTTCCTACACTGCTGGAAATGTCCACTATAGAAGCTTCTAAGATTTGGCAGTTTGTTTCAAATTTTAAAGTGTGTACACTCTATGACCCAGCAATTTCTTCCAAGTCCCGCTTCTAACTTACAGTTGGCAAAGGTTTATGTATCCGGATGCATACAGCAATCCTGTTTATCACAGCAAATAAACTGAAAATTCAAGTCCTATCTTAAGAGAGTGACTAAAATATATGGTCCATACAACAGAACACTATTCTGTCTTTATTTAAAAATAAGATGGGCTCATATATACTAATATAAGAATCGACCTTTTTAAATGAGTGGGTTAAAAAATAAAACCACATGATATCATAACCCTACTTACGTTAAAAGAAAAAAACTGTTAAGTAAATACACACGATGATATGGCTGTTGTATGTTTGTATGTACTGTATAATGACAGAAAAGAAACTGTAAAGGCATACAAACTGCTGAATACAGTTTTTAAAGACTTAAAGCAAGGGATCAGAGAAGGAGAGAGGCAACTCAAATTTGGAACCAAAAACCACAGAGATCAGAGATGGGACCACTGAACTATAGGCACACAACGTATCAAAACTGCAGGATACAGACTATAAGCACAAACGTCATCATTTAGAATTACACAGTTCAGGGGCTCCTGGGTAGCTCAGTCAGTTAAGCATCTGCCTTCACCTCCTGTCATGATCCCAAGATCCTGGGATTGAGCTCCACATCAGGTTCCCTGCCTAGCAAGGAGCCTGCTTCTCTCCCTCTCTCCCACTACTTGTGTTTTTCTTGCTCGCACTCTCAAAAAACAGAATCTTTAAAAAAAAAAAGGAATTACACAGTTCAAATACGTAGTTAGTGGCAAGTGGTAATCATTTAACAGGCAAATACTTACAAGGATTTATATCAGATCAAAGAAATTAAAATATCTATGGCTGACTTTAAAAAAAAGTAACACACATACACACAGACTAGAAACTATGCCAAAATGTCTACAATGGTTACTCTCCAATCATCAGATTATGAACAATCATGGGGAAAATAAGGTTGCATTTCTGTATGCATTCCTCAAATGTTCCATAAAACATACATATTATTTTGGTAATAAGAAAGGATTAGATTTCAGTACGTATTTTTGTCACCATACTCTCCTGCTAATGAGCTGCTGGAGACTTCATACAAAAATTGAAACACTGAGAAATCAAGAGCTGATTTTCTCTACCTGCCTTGATGCTTTTTCTCTCAGATTTTTTTTTCCTTAAAATGCCTCAAATATATGGGTACTAATAGGGGAAAAAATTTGAACCCACCCATTTATGTAAAAATATCCATATATCTCATATACATATTTTAGTTTGTACTTTAAAAAATCATAAATTTAGCATTTTCAAAGTTAACTGTAAGACAAAATAAAACTTTTCAGATCACCTTGCCAAACAAAATCAAAAGAATACAGTCTACCAAGATCAATTCACAACTATCTGTTTTAAGACAACTGAAGATGTCCCTAACAAAGCTAAATCAGGGTTTTTCACATACACATTCACATACACACATACACACACACACACACACACACACGCCTGAATTTTAACCAAACTCAAAGGGGCAGAAAGTAAAACACAAAGGAGAAAATAAAATAGCAAGTTTTGAGAAGTTAGATTATTCCATTTACTTAAATCAACTATTGAAGTAATCTTTCCAAGGTAGAGTCTTTGAAAGAAGCTAGTATACACTAAATTTATTTTATTTTTTTTAAGATTTTATTTATTTATTGAGAAAGTACAAGCAGGAGTGGCAGAGAGAGGGAGAAGCAGGCTCCCACTGAGCAGAGACCCTGGCATGGGACTCAAACCCAGGATCCTGGGATCATGACCTGAGCAGAAGGCAGATGCTTAACCTCTGCTTTACAGACTGAGCCACCCAGGCACCCCTACACTAAATTTTACTGCAGCCAAGTCTGTCAGAATGACAATAATAAATATCAGGACAGTGTAACACTTCCTATAAAATTCATGACTGCCATTAAAATTCTTCTAACTTTTAAGAAAATACTTCTCTCTGGCAATATCTACTTTTTTAAAAATAAAGATTATATGTCCAAAGCTTTTCCCTCAAACTTTCTCGTTCTCCTCCCATGTGCTCCCCACACCCTCTGCTATTAAAAACAATCAGGGGGTGCCTAGGTGGCTCAGTCAGTTAAGAGTCTGAGTCCGACCTCGGCTCAGGTCTTGACCTCAGGGTCCTGGGTTGGAGCTCTCCCTTGGTCCAGCTAGGTGCTCAATGGGGAGTCTACCTATCTCCCTCTCCCTCCGCCCCTCCCCCTGCTTGTGATCTTTCTCCCTGGTCTCTCAAATAAATAAATAAAATCTTAAAAACAAACAAAAACCCCAAGTAAGTTCAACACGACTGGGCAATCTCATACCTAATGAGAGGTCTTTGTCAGTTACCATCCTGGTCGCTTTGGCTCAAGCTTAGGAGAATAAACTGAACCAAAACAGACAATTTTATCTAATAATAATTCAGCTTAGAGTGCCTGAAGATTTACTAAAACAAAGCAAAAAACTAAAAGTAATTGGGACACATAGAAACTGGTCACAATGGTGTGTTCTCTTGAAAATTTATCAGGCTGTATGTTTACCTTTGAGCATTTTTTTCTATTTATGCTATACTTCAACAAAAAAATTTACATTTAGAAACAAAAATACTATTGCTCTAGATAGTCTCCAAAATCTCCTGGAACGGTATCAGGCTTCCTCATTGGCTAATACATCACAACACCTCTCCCCCTCCTCTGCTCAGTTTCTTAATGTGTCTATTACATCTTTAACCAACCACAGTCTAGTATTCACTAACTATAAATACTTTCAACTGGTGGCTTCACCCATACTTCCTTTAGAAAATACCACGGAAGCCATCAAATGCAGATTTACCACCTCCTTCCCTCCCTTCAGAGTGAAGAAGGCACCCGCACTCACGGCTCTCCTCTCACCTACTCACACTTCACAACCCTTCTATTATATTATCCCTCTTTCTTACATAAATCCCTCCCTTTTTCTACCAGACCATCCCTCTAATAACCAAACATGCTCTAGTATTGTCCATCTGGCTTCTGGGAGACCACATCCCCCGTCTGGGAGACCACATCCTACCTCACTATCTCATTCTGGATGTCCCACAGATATCTCAAATCCAACATACCAGAACTTTCCATTTTACTGCTATCCTTCTGTCCCTATTCCCTCCTTCAGTCTTTCCCACCTTGGTAAACAGCACTATACTCCACACAGCTGCTCAAGCCAAAAACCACCTAATTCCTTCCTTCCCTCACCTCTCACATCTAATCTACCAACAAGTCCTGTTAATTCTATCTCCAAAATATATCTTAAACCCATCCACTTTTCTTCATCTTCACTGCCACCCCCTTAATCCAGGTCATAATCCACTACTGCCTAATCAAAGAAATGGTCTTCTGACCAATCAATTCTCCAAACAAAAGCTAAAGCTATCTTAAAAGTTAAAAGTGAATTATACTACTCCTTTAATTAATACCTTCTGATGGCTTCTCAGTACCCTTAAAATAAAATTTACATTTCTTACATTGACTTCAGGATCTGATCCCTGGCTATCTCTCCCCATCACCCATTTATTCCAAACAACACACTCTTCCCTCAACTTTTAGAACAGTAAGTAAATGCTCATTCAAGCCTCAGGGCCTTCACCTCTGCTTCTCATTCACTCTGAAAGGTTCTCCCTTCACTCCTTCAAAGGGCTAGCTCTTTATCCTTTTATCATAGCTTAAAAGACAGCCCTTCTGACAGGTCTCCACCCCACCTCCATTATTCCTTACTTCAGCACTTTTAACTCCTTTATAGCACAGATGGTTCCCAACTTACAATGGCTTCACTTGTGATTTTTCCCTTTATGACGGTGCAAAAGCGATATGCTTTACTTTGAATTCTGAATTGTGAATTCGGCATTCTCAATCTTTTCCCAGGCCATCAATGTATGATACTCTCTCCCGATGCTGAGCAGCGGCAGCAAGCCACAACTCCCAGTCAGCCAGGCAATTCAGAGAGAAAACAACCAATACACTAATAATCACTGTTTTTCACTTTCAGTACAGTATTCAAGAAACTGTGTGAAATAGTCAACAATTATTATAAAATTGGCTTTGTGTTAGATGATTTTGCCCAACTGTAGGCTGGCTAATGTGTTTCTAGCATGTTTAAGGTAGGCTAGGTTAAGCTATGATGTTGAGTAGATTAGCTGTACTAATGCATTTTCAAACTACGATATTTTCAATTTACAAGGATTTACAAAGAAACACAACCCCACAGTAAGTGGAGGAAGATCTGTATATATCACAATTGCTAACTGTTTATTTCCCTCACTAGAATGCAAATGGTAATATTTACAGAAATTAAGAAACTTAACTTTTTTTTAATTATTTAAGCACTTTCTATGGATAGGAAAATGTGCTTTTAAAATACAAACAGTGTTCCACAAACATAATAAATAGTAAGTGACAAAGCAAAGAGACACCTTCAGGTCTAATTCTTCAGAGTTCTGTCCCCTTCACCCCTGAACAATACTGCTACTCTAGCATTAGAATATGGGGAATGGGGGGGGGGGGGGGCGCCTGGGTGGCTCAGTGGGTTAAGCCGCTGCCTTCAGCTCAGATCATGATCTCAGAGTCCTGGGACTGAGTCCTTCATCGGGCTCTCCGCTCAGCAGGGAGCCTGCTTCCCCTCTCTCTCTCTGCCTGCCTCTCCAACTACTTGTGATTTCTCTCTGTCAAATAAATACATAAAATCTTAAAAAAAAAAAAAAAAAAAAGAATATGGGGAGTGGGGCCAGCTGCAGCCTCACGAACTAATGAAAACTAAGGCTTGGAGAGTTTAAATAATCTGCCCAAAGTAGCACAATAGATATTTGAGAGACTGAAGTACAATCATGAGCAAAGGCAGATTAGATACAGAGACTATTCAAGAAACAAAAAAGCCAGCTTGACTAGGCAGGACAAGAAAAAACGTTGGAGGATAAGGCTGGAGAACCACATTTTAAGGATAGTGTGAGGGTTATTAGTTTGTCAGTCATTCAATAAACACTTACTGAGCACCAAGTACATACCAGAAAAAATGCTAAACTCTAGACCAACAAGGGTGATTAAGACAAAGTCCTCATAAAGACCGCAGTCACAGAGATTGCCTCCCTAGTAAGGGGGGGCAAAGCAGTACAGAAAAAATACAGTTCAGAGGGATACCTGTTAAGAGTGGGGTCCAGTGTGCTATAGGAATACAGAGATGACACCCAATTCAAGATGGGAAGTCCAGGGACAGTGTCTCAGCTAAATGATGTCTAGGCTGAGATTATAGAGCTAAACTGAAAAAAAGAAAATGGTGCACAGAGGCACTTGCAAGTACATAACTGAAAATGCCTGTGTACTTACTCTCCACATCAAGGAACTCTGTACTTCATACTGAAGTTCTTGTAAATTGCCTACATTAGGAAGCTCCCTTCAACTACACTCAACAGTAAGTAAATAAAACAGTAAGTAAATTCAACTACAATAGGAAGAACTGAAGGGAGGAGGCAGAGACCAAAATAGACAGACCACTTAGAAGGCAGAAGACTTGAATGTAAATATGAAAATGACTGAGAGAGAAGCAATACAAGATTTGAGACAACCAGATGGCAACAATATCAGGACCCGATGACCAACTGAAAATAGGGTCTAAGAGCCTTGGACATTTGGAAATAATAAAGGTTTTAGTTTTTCACATGTGACTCTTTAATACCTTGGTATATAAAAGTGGGAAATACCTGAAGGAAAAGACACTGTCAAGAGAATGAGAAGACAAACCACAGACTTATCTGATAAAGGACTCTTATCCAAAATATACAAAGAACTCTTGAAACTCAGCAATAAAACTAACAAACCCCAACTTAAACCTTAACAGACACCTAGTAGGTCAGGAAACAAGTATGTACTGAGTGTTAGGCACTGAGGATATAGGAATACAAAACACAATTCTTGCCCTTATGCATTAGATACTCTAATAATTATAGCCATGGAAAAAAAACCAAGTAATTTTGAGTGCTTTAGAAAAAAACACTATTTAAAAGAAATGATTAAGGATCTTACTATTATAAAAGTGGAAAGTTATCCCCAGTTGCTTCTTGGAGGAAGGGAGTCAGGGAGAGTTGGGAAGTCTGAGGTTTTCATGTATTGGTTTTGTTTGTAGGGAGGGTGTATACCAAAAGTATTCAGAATTTAAACATTTACACAGTGTGTATGGAAATTCCACAATTACAGCCAAAAGGCTGTAACATCTCTTTAAGCAAATAAAGAAAAACCTACAATCTTTGGAGACTGAATAAATCAACAGCTTTGAAACACAATTTAAGGGGTCACTTGGCAGTGTTACTAAACTTACTATTGCTCTCATTATGTAAGACTTGTTTTCAAAACACTGTATATACAGAAAATGAAGTCCTAGTCTTCACATTATGTCATTGCTGTCATAGCTAGATATCTTCTTTATGACTCCAATTAGTTTAAGCCTAATTATAATAGTCTTTAAATTACAGATATTAAAGAATACTGCTCTACATCAATTTTATAAGAACTTTGCAAAGCTCAGAAAGAACAGATATTAGGCTAAAGTGAATTAAATTTCTGAATTTGTAGTCTGTGGAATACTTACCATGAAAAGCTCCGTATCTATTAATTATACCATAATTCAGTTTAAAATATTAATAAGTGTTACTAAATTATGCTGGAAAGATGCCAACAGGGGGCATCTGAACCAATTCTATACCTAAGGAAAGATTTTGGCAAAGCAAACTTTAAGGCTGCAACTAACCATTTCAGATCACAAGTTTCTGTAATTTCCAGAATGAAAAATTACACAATTTGTATAATCCACTTTAAGTCTTAAAGTCTACTTGTCATCAACTTCTCCTCAAATCAATACCCTCTCCTCCACAATTTGAGCCAGTATCTCCCTGATAAAATTACCAGACCATTACATTTATCACACTACACTTTGCTCTATCCTTATGTCCAAAAGAGGTGGTAACACCACAGACCCCTAACACTCAAAGGGATTCATGGTTCAACTTTTCCAGGTTAGTTAACGCCAAGTGCTTGGAAGCTAACTGATCCATAAACGTAAAAGTGCTAAAAGGAAACTTCATTTAGTCACTTTGGTTTTTAAATTCCAGACCAAACAAAACCTCTTCAAATCCTTTACTATATAAATTTCCAAATGCCATGATCTCAAAAGTGCCTGTTCGTTTATCATCTAAACCTCTTATTTTCATTCTGTACAACTAACAAAATGCAGTAAAAGAAAAACCTAAGCACTAACGACGTACCATGTGATTTCACATATTCTGGTCTATGAACTTCCAACGTATCCATCATGCCAAGATAAACTCCTCATGTTTCTAAATAATAACAGCCCTAGCAGCAAACATTTATTAAGCACTTACACGGGCCTGCCACTGCTCCAAGTCCTTCATCTATTATCATCTCATCAGTTCTCCCAACAATCCTAGGAGGTAGGGACTGTGATTACACCCATTTTGCAGATAAGGAAAATGAAGCACTGAGAGTTTAAGCATCTTGCCCAAGGTCACAAACCGGTGTGGCAGGAGGGACTTCAGAGTCCAGGCTCCCAACATTCAACTGCTTAAAAGAGTTAACAATTTACCCTTGACAGCCGCTTATCTGGAAATGGTAAATATTCAACTGCTAGAACTGGCAGTCGAATCGCTGCCCTATATATCCAAGCTCACGGCTTCTGTGACTTTGACAAATCGGCTACACAATGTGATCTTTCCCAACACACAAACTGGGACTTCTTTCGATGTCAGAACAAACAAATTCTGAATCTTTCCAGGAATGGGGAAAGAAAAACCTACGCAGCACTGTGGTCCAGGTTACCCACATTCCTAAGTTATATCTCAGAGACTCGAAAAGGCCCCCAAACTACCTGACAAATGACGCCTAGGAAAACCAAGGTTTACAATAAAAAGCTGGGGCTTCCCTGGCAAGCCGTGCACGCGATCTCCTCGCTAACGACATAAACAAGGGAGGAGGCTGATTCTTCCCACGGCACAATGAAGGTTCAGGCCGGGAGCGGGAGCAGGAACGCAGCGCCACCAGAGACCGCCGCTCCCGGGGTCGCGGGCAGGCAGAGGAGGCCAAGGACGGCCAAGTCGCCCCGGCCCGGGCCCCGGGCCCCGGGCAGCGCGGGGAGGGGCTGGAGCGAAGGGCCGGCCACTGCCCGCACTCAGCTGACCTCCGCCATGTTGGCCGCACACCCCGGGACCCTTCACAACAAAGGCCGGCACCCGGGCTCGGGGAGCGCCCAACGCCTCACTCGGCCGGGCCCGCCTCCCGGGCGCGCGGGGGCCGGGCCGGGCGGCCAGGAGGCCCTTCCCCGCCCTCGCCCGGCAGCGCCGGGCCGACCCCCGCCGCCGGCCTGCCGGGCCCGGGGCGCCGGGGGCGGGGGCGAGCCGGCTCGCTACGGCGGGCAGGGCTGAGCAGGGGAGGGGAGGGGCGGGGGGCGGCGCTCGGCCGGGCGGCCGAGCTCCGGCCGAGACAAAGGCGCCCGGCGCCGGGGGCTGCCCGCGCCCCCACCCGGGCGGCGCGACCCGGCTCCGCCGCCCTTCCCGCCCGCCGCCATTACCGGTCCTGAGCGTCCTCCTCCCGGAGAGCCCCTCGCGGCCGGCTCCTCCCTCCAGGCCGGGCCCCACTTACCTGTAGGCGGAGAGCGCGCCTCGGACCCCGGTCCTGGCTCAAACGCGCTCCGTCGCCGCCGCCAACCCCCGCCACTGCGGGCAGCGCCACCGCCTCCTGCCCGTGCCGGCACCGACGGGACACCCTGGGCCGCCGCCGCCGCCGCCGCCGCTCGAGAGCGCGCCCCGCAACGGCCGCCCCGGCTCCCCCCTGGCCGCCGCCGCCGCCGCCGCCGTCGTTTCGCGCGTCCTCGAGCCCGCCGCGCGCCCCCGCTAAATACCACACACTGCGGCGGCCGCCATGAGGAGGCGCGGCCCCGCGCGCCGGCTGCCAGGAGGGGGCGGGGCTTCCCGCGGGTGCGCAAGCGCAGAGTCGCTCACCCGGTTGGCCGCGACCCGCGCGGGCATCGCGGTGCGGGTGTCCGGGGGTGGCGGTTGGGGCTTCGGCTCCTCGGTTACGGTTGCTGCGACTAACGGCTTGCGCCCAACAAACGCGAGCACGTCACGTTCTTGCCCGCAACCGTCCCCGCCCGGGAGAAACTGCCGCTTCCTGCCGCGTCAGAGAACTGTGGTCGCGCGCCCCCCGCGGGGCATTGTTCCGCCGCCCAAGGGGGTCGTCCTGTGCCCCCGCCTTCTATTTACGGCCGATCAGGTCTGGTTTGCTGGTTTCACGGCGCCTCCACCGGCCCTTCCCAACTACACTCTTTCCCAAAGGGAAAGAAACCGGCTGCGGCGGCCGCCGACCGGGACCCCACCCCTAAATGAGAAGTGCAAGCCCCTCCCTGAGGTTTGAGCCGCTCTTCAGCGAAAGCGGGACGAGTTTCAACGGCTTGTTTTAGCTGACAAGTGGGTAGTAGGAAAAGCACGCCTTTACCCCCTGTGTCCTCACTCGTCTGGAAGTCTCACGCATGGGATTCTGCGTTTCTTTTTTAATAAAAAATAAAAGTATCATTCATAGTTCTTTGATGGGTGAAACGTCTGTATCTGAGCAAACGCCAGTGTCTGAGGCGTTTACAAACTGGATTTCCATGTAAAAGCCTCCGTAAAAATACTATTCTCTGTTAAAACTTGAAAGATATTTTTTACATAAGATATTAGAAATCATCCAGGGAGTAGTCTTTCCATTATCTCAAAACTATTCACCAATAGGAACGTCTTTTGGCTAGTAAGTTTTTATGTAAGCACTCTACTGAGAACACACTCAAAAGTTTGAGCTCCAAAGCCAAAGACCCAAAGTTATTTTAGGCACTGATGCAAGCTGCTAATTTCTGGCTTCTCAACAAATTTGTGCAGTGTTGTATGTTAATACCTCTACTTCTCAGCCTAATATTTTGCTGATTGTGGCTGCTGTCTTTCTCCGCAACCATTAGCACAATTCAGTGTTTCTTGAGGTTGGGAAAGTAAAAGACCACATGTGTTCTTAGCTGCAAGCTATACTACTAAGATACTAATAACAAGGTGGTCCCCAAAGCCCAAGTCAGAGGAACTTGGGTGAGTTATGTACAGTTATAACTTGGTGTTATTCATTCCTTCAACAGTAAATATTTACTTAGAGATTCTAATATGTTCTGTTATACATTGCGCTTGGACATGCACGCAACTTTCCCACTCAGGGAGACATTCACCTACCTGTTTTTCATTCCTTTCTCCAATGCCAGGCATAGGAGACACTAGTCCTGTATTCAGAGTAAAAGAGAAAAAAAAAGTAAAAAGTAAAAAGATAAAGGTGCCCGATGCCAAGAAGGTATATAACTGGCCAGATAAATAATAGAAGGTAGGTGACTGAGAAAGAACCAAAGTTTTAGAAGAAATTAACCAGGTTAAGACTTGAATGAAAGGGAAAACATTTCAGAGGAAAGCCTTGCACGGTAAGAAACTGCCCAGTTCAGTTCCTACAACTGCCCAGTTGTAGGAACTGAAAACCAATCTCTGCTGTAGGTTTTTTCTCTTGGGGGGAACAGGGAAGGGTCTGAGGGAGCACAAGGCATGGGAATGTTGTACTGACGATGATGAAGTCGAAGAGGTGCAGACAGAGGTGGGCTTTGTGGGCCAAGGTATCCAAATTATGTAATGGACAATACTTCTGGGGCTGGTGAGGCCAAGCAAGGATTCACTGGGGATAAAGTTGGAACTGTGCCTTGGCGTAGGGCTAAGAGTTGTCCAGAGGAAAATGGAAAGGCTTTTCAAGCTGTGGTATAACATACATGAAGTCACAATCACAAAAGAGAATGTCCGAGACTGAATGTGATAGGGAGGTAGGCTTGGCTAAGAAGATTGGCCAAAATGAGCAAAGGCTGACCAGAGAGAACAATTCTGATTAAGCAAGAAATGAAGGCCTGAACCAAAAGAGGCAAAGAGCATCCTGAGGAGGGTTTTGGAGAGACAGTTGGATCTGGAGTGAAATCAGTTGGAATTAGGGAGGATAGGATATGAAGACAAGCAAAGAACTGAGGAATCAACATCTTTCCAGGGTTAGGTTCTAAACCCACCCATAAAGAAAAATTTAAGTGAATCAAAATAACCCTTAAAAATCCTTTGAATTGCCCATAATTGACAGTCAACATTATCTGTTTATACAATCCCATACCAGGTATGAACATATAAATACCCAACAGTACTTGCACAAAATATAATTTTGCAATATTCTTAATTACATTATTTAAACTTCAGTTTTCTCTCACATATTTTTGGTGGCTGGGGGTGTTACAAGGTCAACAAAGTTCAGTTTCTCTCCACTTCAGGGGTAACTTTTCCATTTTCATAGGTGATGCATTGGGAATAGTCATGTGGCCTATACTGGGTTGTAAAGTCAACTTTCTCGCTCTAAGGGAGAAGAGCAACACTGGACTATTGCTCCCCAGAACTTCTGGGCCTCTACAAACAGTGCAACAGGCATTAGCAAAGAAAACCTGCCAATATGACAAAGTTCCAAACACCCTGCTTTGCCAGAATCAGACTTTTGGCTCCCTCACATCCCTGTCCCTTCTCTTATCCAGCAGCATTTGTCCATCTGAAAATAACAGAGTCTCACCTGGCCCACTGCTGACAGGAGGGAAGTCACCTTATTAGCTGGTGGATTCTTTTAAGCTGCAGGGCTTCCCAGGACAAAGTGTTCCCTGGAGACACCACATACCAATCTCCAAGTGTCGAAGGTTTTACGTCAGCCACTCAGAAGCAACTTCTGCCCCTGGAATTCTCACACTTGTCTTCCTTGGTGCTGGCTCTCAGCTAGCAGAGTCAAAATTACTTCTTCCTTCTCCTGCTTCCTGCTTATACAAAACTAATCTCATTTGATTAATTTCATCTCCACTAATCTTAACCAGATTTAGGAAGGGTTCAATCTGATTAGTTCATTCCTATTGGAGGTATGAATGGAGGCTAACTGGGGCAGGCACATCACTACTATAAATGTGAAACATTTGAAGGAAAATAGCCTAGTTGTGAAGTAATTAGGCATCCATTTCTGAATAGAAAGACAGCTCTACTTCCAGGACGGTTAATCTGTAGAAAAGCGTCTGTTAAACTGTAAAGCCAACCCCAATAGTGCTCTACGTGATGATATTTTGGGATGAGGGCTGGATATTTTCAGGCCATACGGGGAAAATATTTCAGGGTAGGTAGCCTTCCTATCAGCCTCAAATCACATCAATGACAATTCCATCTACTCCAATGGGACATAAAGTGCTAGTCCTGTACCTGACCCCTCCCTCGTTAGTGTTCTGGTGAAAGCAAGCAACTTGACTTTCCTCTTTCCTACTTAGGAATACAGCAGATACTGATGACACATCGGTACTTTGGGATCTTGTATGAACTCATAGAAACTTGATATTGAACATAGGTCAGATCCCAACTCACTAGCATCTCCTCAATGACAACTCGTCTTTTCGCCATGCCTGGTGAGATTCTGCCCAAGAGATGAAGTAGGTGCAGGTGGAGTAAGTAGAATGTGTTTTGACTCCCTGCATTGGTCCATGATTTTTAACAATTGAACCACATTCAAAATGAGATATCATTATTTCCTTCACTAAAAATACACACATACACACACATTCCTCCTCACTGCACACTCTCTTATGTGGCTATTTTTAAACTGTTCCATGAATTAAAAGTACTCAGACACACCTGTCTAGCCAAATCTTTGGGCACAACAGTGTACTTAATTTAAGAAACATGAATTCAAGGGCTCCTGGGTGGCTCAGTCATTAAGCATCTGCCTTTGCCTGGGGTCATGATCTCAGCATCCTGGGACCTAGCCCTGAATCGGGCTCCCTGAGCAAGGAGCCTGCTTCTCCCTCTCCAGTTCCCCCATGGCTGTGTTCCCTCTCTCACTATCTTTCTCTGTCAAATAAATAAAATCTTTAAAAAAGAAAACATGAATTCAGGGGCATCTGGGTAGCTCAGTTGATTGAGTGACCAACTCTTGACTTTAGCTCAGGTTGTGATGTTGGGGTCGTTGGATCAAGCCCCGCTTCAGGCTCTGTGCCCAGCATGGAGTCTGCTTGAGATTCTCTCTCTTTCACTCTCTCTGCCCCTCCCCGCCCACTCTAAAAAATAAAACTTTTAAAAATTTAAAAAAGTAAAACACAACATGAATTCAAGGGGTACCTGGGTGGCTCAGTCGGTTCAGTGTCACTTTTGATTTCAGCTCAAGTCATGATCTCAGGGTTGTGAGATTGAGCCCCACACTTAAGACCACTTAAGATTCTCACTCTCCCTCTGCCCCTCCTCTCTCTCTCTCTTTCCCTCTCTAAAAAAGAAAGAAAAAGAAACAAAGAAAAAAGAAATACGAATTCAAATTATATATTCAACTTGCATATATTTTATATTGTTATATATTATACATATCAGATATACTCCATCTCATCCCTCCAGTACAATATAAAGCTATAGCAACTTTCCAAACTTTCCAAATGCTTCCAGAAGCTCAAAGCTTTAGGCTCACTTAGCATAACCTTCCCTCTCCCCAGCCATCAGTCCCCTTTTCCCAAAACATAAATCCTGCCTTTGTTTAGCCCTTGTCCTGCTGCTGCTCTAATTAGTAGACTTCTGAATAGGTCTCTGCAATCCCTGAATTTTTGGAAGGCCCATATTTCAAATTTCTCTTCCATCAAGACTCTACTAGTTCACTGACTCATTTGATGAATGTGTTAGTGCCAGTCAAGGCACACACGCTGTCCTCTAAATAGTCAAAACAAATTGTCCTTTGCATGGAATATCCCAGATAACATTGTCAAAGTTGGCAAAACTAGCTTAAGATAGTAACGATGTTTTCAAGCATCTAATGTCAATATAGTTGTTTTATAATAGACCGGTTCACAAGACCAAACCTGTCACTCATGGATCACTGATGGGCTGTTTGTTTCCAGGTGATCATAGATATCTCCTGCCCAGGAAACTATTGCTAACCACTCTAATTGTAGACCATCAGTACCCATTTATCATTCGGCTTAGATCGATACCTCTGAGGACATTAGCTTTTCCTTCCAAATTTGGCTCTAGTGCTATCCAAACGGAGAACCTTTCTTGACCTGAAACTGGGAGGTACTCCCTCCCCAAATAGATTCCTATCAGCTTCGCAAAGGAAAGCACGTCCCCAACATGTCAGACATGCCTGAAAGAGAGCAGAAACAATGTTTTCTTTATCAGACACACCTGTTGCCAGTCATTCACTGTCTGGGGTTAGTGAATGTATTAAACAGCATCCAAGACAAATTCTGCCAAATACGATGGAGAAGAAATTGGAGACACAGGGACGCCTGGGTGGCGCAGTTGGTTGGACGACTGCCTTCGGCTCAGGGCGTGATCCTGGAGTCCCAGGATCGAGTCCCACATCAGGCTCCCAGCTCCATGGGGAGTCTGCTTCGCTCTCTGACCTTCTCCTCGCTCATGCTCTCTCTCACTGTCTCTCTCAAATAAATAAATAAAATCTTTAAAAAAAAAAAAAAATTGGAGACACAGAACGAACATCCAAAAAGGTGAATGGGACTGTAGGAAGTCCCATTCTGTAGGGAGTTCTCGAAAGCTGAAATAGTCAGAAAATGCCTTAGCTCACAACTCTTTTCTCCTTGAATTTAATCTGTTTCATCAGGAAGAAGATGACATGCTAGACACTAAAGTTTGCAAGAAGCTAGAAAAATCATGTAGGCTTTGTATGAACCTGGTGGTCTGTGGGAGTAGGTGGTGTGAACAACAATTACTTTCCAAATGTCAGCCTTAAATCAATGAAATGCCATTAGTAGTCTCAGTGCTTTGGGTCCAGTCCCTGCCCACCCTCGCTCCTTCTCCCCACCCTCCACAATACACACATTGTCATTTCCAAGGATACAAATATTTCCTTTAGAATCATCAGGAGGTAGCCTTTTTAAAAAATTATATGTTGAGCTCCTGTTATGTGCTAAGGAGTACACTATGCCTTTGGAAGCCAGGGGCATGACACCCCTGTGTCCCCATCAAGGTCTAGCACAGTGCCTGGCACAGAAAGAGCCCTCAAAATTTTTGTTAAGCAAATAAAGAAATATGAGACAAGGACGATGTCTATAAAAATGCTGGCTGCCGGGGCCTGGGTGGCTCAGTTAGTTGAGTGCCTGCCTTTGGCTCAGGTCATGATCCCAGGGTCCTGGGATGGATTCCTAAATCGGGCTTCCAGCTCAGCAGAGAGTCTGCTTCTCCCTCTCTGTCTACCCCTCCCTCTGCTCATGCTCTCTCTCACATAAATAAATAAAAGCTTTAAAAACAACAACAACAACAAAACCCTCTGGCTGCCTACAGAATCTATTTACTATTTTTCTTGTCCATGTTTTCACTCATTGTTAGCAGACATCTTTTCCTTCTTTCTTGGAAGAACTAACATTTATTGAACTCCTGACATGCTAAAATGTACAGGTTACTTCATTTACAACTAAGAGTATGTATGAAGGGTACATTTTCAGGATGAGGAAACTGAAACTCAAGAGAAGGTAAGTAATTTTTCCCGGGGCACACACTAATAAGCAGTGGGGTGAAAGTTAGCATCCAGGTCCTCAGGGCTCCGAAGCCTTTGGTCGTGCCTGTGTGTTTCAACTGAGTTAGCTGATCTCTAGGGGTTTATACATGAATTCTTTTTAAATTCAGGATTCTCATTTAATAATTTTAGAGTTAATAAGAGTATATGTTATATTATCTAGACAACTACTTACAACTATCTATGTTAGTTAAAAAATTAAGGCCTGTGTGTAACATGTTGGGTATAGTGGTGACTACTAGAAACATTAAAACTGCAAAGGGCCACTAGGAGAGGGGGATCCAGAAGAAGATGGGGTGGAGTAGAGGGAGACTGGCTTTCATCTGAATTATTATTTTTTTTAATATTTTATTTATTTGGGGTGGGGAGAGAGAGCACAAGCTGAAGGAGGAGCTGAGGAGGAGGGAGAGGGACAAGCAGAGTGCAGAGGCCAATGCCGGACTCAATCTCAGAACCCTAAGATCATGACCTGAGCTGAAATCAAGAGTCGGATGCTCAAATGACTGAGCCACCATACATCTCCTTTATTCACCTATATTGTGTTGCTTTTATATTTAAAAGCAATAAAGACAATGAAAAGTCTTTAGGGACATAATCTGTGAGTTCTAGATGCCACTAAGTTAGAAACCCTAGGCAAGTAATTCAACCTTTCTGGCCTTAGTTTGCTCATCTATAATAAGAGACCTCTGTTCCAGGGTGATTGTGAAAATGAGTGAGATTCACTCAAAACATGAGTGAATCCATGGGAAACATTTAGGACAGCACCTGGCTGGGGTAGACAGAAAACAATAGAAAGGGGTTGGGGGATAGGCACGGAGGCAGACAGAATAATGGCTCCCCAAACACCCACAAGCTAATCTCCAGAACCCTGACTGTGTCCCCTTCAGGACAAAAGGGACTCTGCAGGTAGGGGTTGAGTTGAGGATCTTGAGATGAAATTATCCTGGACTGTCCCAGTGGATCCAATATAATCACAAGGGTCTTTAAACAGGAAAGAGGCAAGCAGAAGAGTCAGAGAGAAGGACATGTGAGGACAGAAACAGAGATCAGGGTGGTGCTGGGAAAGAGCCCGGAGCCAGGAAATGCCAGGTGGCCTCCAGAAAGCTGAAAAGGCAGTAGAACAGATTCTCCCCTGGAGCCTCCAGAAGGAACCAGCCCTGCCGACACCTTGGCGTGAGCCCATTGAAACTGATTTTAGGCTTTTGACCTCCAAAACTGGAAGAAGATCCACTTGTGTTGTTTGAAGCCATTGACGTTACAGTCATTTGCTACAACAGCACTAGGAAGCTCGTACAGACACAAAAGGAAGTGTAAGCCCTCAGTCAATAAAGATGGAAAGAGAAGTGAGAGCCTACGGAGGACAGCGCCCTTTCAAACATCACAGAACATCTGGAAACAAAGCAAAAAATGTCCCTGGGCCAATCTGCCAACAAAGTGAAGGCAGAAGACTGTCTGCCTGGTTTAGTCATGTTGAAATGGAAGAGGCCATCAAAGCTGCGTGTTTGCATGCATAGCCTTTTTGGCCCTCGAGAAAGAGCAAATGCCTGTCTGCTAATATTTTAGTGAGACTGGCCCCACACATCTGAACAACTGATTCTTCGTAACTGTCTCTTTGGTAGTCAATAAGAAATCGCTTCTTGCAGTTCTTCTCTTAATCAACAGAAACGCTGATAAACCCAGCTGACTTTCCAACACGTGAGATGTGCGTTCATAGACACATTTCTCCTCTTTCTTGTTCTTTCTTTTAATAAAAATGTGGCTCTCAAAGACACCCAGAGAAGAGCACCCAGGCTTACAACATCACCGCTTTAATGAGCCAAGAATTCTATTTTTTCCCTATTACACAGAACAATAATTCTTAACAGCTTAAACTTTCAAAGCACTTCACAAGCATTTAATTAATCCTCTCCACTGCCAAAGAGAAGGAAACTGATATTCATAGTATCTCATCCTGACACCCTTTAATTTGGCAAGACTTCCGCTGGCTTTGAAAAAGTGTCTGTACCACGAAGGTTATTTGGGCCACTGTTGCTTAATCGGTCCTTCTTACCTAATGAAACCTGCTAATCGGAGCGGTTTAAATTGCCATTTCATCAGGGCTAGATGGGGCAGGGGTGGGGGCTGCTCGGAACCTGGAAGAGAAATGGCAGTGATTCCCTCAGAGAAATGACAAAGCTCATCTGTGCCGAACCTGCGAGATGGGGCTCGTGATTAAGGCCGATTGCCATTTGCTTCAGAGCCTGATTCACTCCGTGGAACTGGGGCACGATGTGTATCGTGAGGCCCTTCTCAGACCTCTCTTGAGGCCCAGAGGGAACCAGCGGCTGAATTTCACTGTGTTCTTTGCTCAGCCTCTGGGATGCGTGGGAAGCCCCAGGAAGCCCTACTTTTCTCTCTGTTAGGCCCGCTTCCTGCCAAAGGTGTCACGAATAGAGACCAGCCATGCCACCTCGCAGACCAAACCGGACTCCGCCAGTTCCGGGCCCCCCAGGCCTTTCCCCTCCTCAGCCTCCCACCAGGCCTGCTCCATTTACTGCATTTTGGACTAGCTGATCTCTTGCACTCCATTACGTCAGTGGTGCAGGGGCCAGAATAATGTCAAAGCCTATTTTCAATTCAAGGAAACAAAATTCAAGGGATGCTGAGTGCCTGCTGTGTGCCATGCATTGTGGGATCCTGGCTAGATAAGGTCCTAAGACCTCAAGAACCTTGATTTTAAGTAAAATAAATAGCCAAATAACTATAATACAATAATGGAGGTGCCAACAAGCTATTGCTGAGAGAAAAGGGCATGAAGAGAAGGAATAGAGAAGGGGAAATAGCATTTGTGGGGATGGGGAGGAATCAGCATCAGGTTTTTGACAGGGCTGGTCTTTAATGTGGCCCTTCAAGGATGTGATTTTAATAAGCATAATGGGAAAGTATCATAAGATATAAATATATCTATGGTCTTTGTCCCTGACAGAAGTGCCTGTGTTCCAGACCCTTCCATTCCTCACCCTATGTACCTCTCCATCTGGTTGTTCTTTTGTATCCTTTATAATATCCTTTATAATAATAAGCTGGGAACAGTAAGTAGGGCACTTTCCTGAGTTCTGTGAGCCATTTGAGTAAGTTGTTGAACCTGAAAAGAGGAGTTCTGGGAACCCCCTACTTTGCAACCAAGTCAGATAGAAGTGTGGGTACCTTGGCACCCATTTCTTGCAACTGGTATCTTAATTGAGGGCATTCTTGTGGGACTGAGCCCTTAAACCTATGGAGTCTGATGCTGGCTCCAGGTACTTAGTGCCAGCATTGAATGAATTGTAGGACATTCAGTCAGTGTCTCGAGAGCTGAACTGGTTGTTGGTGTGGAAAAATCCCACACGTTTGGTGTCTGAAGTATTGTCAGTAAAAACAAGTTAGAGGAGATATTCCAGACCAAGGGACTGGGAAATGTGCAGGGTATGGGGTGTGGGTTGGGGAGAACAGAAACCTACAGTTTGTCTGGGCCCTCAAAGAGGTACATCTGGACAGCAAGGCTGAACCAGAATGTTCAGGTTTATGGACAATAAACACCTATTGATGTGTTGCGCCAATTTATTCTCGTACCATTGTCAGAATATTCTCCAGATCCGCGTAGCATCCATATTCTTCTTTACTTCACATCATTCTTAAATCAATTCACCGTTAACGTAAATTTTTTAAGATTTTATTTCTAATTAATGTCTATCCCCAATATGGGGCTTGAACTCACAACCCCAAGTTCAAGAGTCACATGCTTTACTGACATTTACCTATGTAAATGTAATGAACACTCTGTATCAGGGGTCAGCAAGTGTCCTCACAGACCAAATCTATCCCATCATCTGTTTTTGTATAGCCCACTGGCTAAGAATAGTTTTTAAATTTTTAAATGGTTAGGGGGAAAAAAATCAAAAGAAGAATATTACAGGACAAGTAAAAACTGTATGAAATCCAAATTTTAGTGCCCATTGATAAAGTTTTTCTTCAGACATAGCCATACCCATTTATTCACTTGTGGTCTATGGTTGCCTTTGTGCTATAATAGCTGAGTTGAATAGTTGTGACATAGACCATATGTGACTCCTTTAGTCTAAAATATTTACTATCTAGCCCTGTATGGAAAATGTTTGTCAACCTCAGATACAGAGTAAATGCATTAACATATACAGTTGGAAGTCTCGACTATAAATGAAAAGCAATGGGAACAAATCTTTTTTTTTTTTAAAGATTTTATTTATTTATTTGACAGAGAGCACACGTAGGCAGAGCAGCAGGCAGAGGGAGAGGGAGAGGCAGGTTCTCCTCTGAGCAGGACTTGAGCCCGATGCAGGACTTGATCCCAGGACCCTGGGATTATGACCTGAGCCAGTAGCTTAACTTACTGAGCCACCCAGGTGCCCCAGAACAAACTATTTTAAAATAAAAGTAACACCAGCGGTACACACTCAAGTAATGCCTTGGGAAAACAGTGATTTGCTGAGCACCTGCTCTGAGGCAGGCACTTTTAGCTAAGCACGTTTATATGGGCTGATAACAGCTACAACGCAGCCCATGATTTAAGATGAACCCAGCTAAGTACTTTACATGTACATATTATTTCATTTAATCATCAAGACACTTCAATGGAAACCGTGCTGTTTCCCTTTTGGAGATGAGAAAACAGGCTCCCAGAGGTGAAACAACTTTCCCAGGGTCACAGCCACAGTGACACATGCAAGATTTCATCTCAGGTCTTGGGATTTCAAGGCTATTACAGGTTTAACATCAAAGCCCATCACTTCACATACCGTGAGACCAGCAATGCTAAGCTGGAGAGTCCATTCCTTTGTAACCAAGAGGAGCCCTTGAAAGTTTCTGAGCAGGGAGGGTGAGATCTTCAGAGCCCTTGGCGTACTAGCATGGTCTGGCCATGCTGAGCAGGAAGGACTGGACTGGGTACCCCAGAGACAGATCAATTTGTAGGTTCTTATAGTCAGTTAGTGATGCTGCAGTGGGGGTCAAATCCAAAGGGCTTAGTGGCGAACTGGACATTTGAAATGAGAGAGAGGGAGAGGTCAACGTACCCCAGGTTTTGACTATCAGGGATTGGGGGAGGATGAGCAGAGGGCAGGAGAGGGCGCTAAATGTAGACAGGAGCTAAATGCAAGCTGAGTGGCCAGTGAGGTGTCCAGTTGGAGAAATGCAGCAAACAGGAGGAAATTTGGGAATGGAACCTGAGGGAGTAGTATGCTTGGGTTATCATCTTCCTAGAGGAGATGGTTAAAATCATGGGAGCCAATGAGCTGTTCAGGGCAAGAGGATAGATGTGTCTTTTCCAACAAAGGTGGAGGAAAGGCAGTTGACTCAGTCGGTTAAGCGACCAATTCTTGGTTTTGGCTCAGGTCATGATCTCAGGGGTGTGAGATCGAGTCCTGCATCAGGCTCCACAGTCAGCATGGAGTCTGTTTGACATTCTCTCTCTCTCTCTCTCCCCCTCTGCCTCCTTCCTCCATTCTCTCTCTTAAACAAATAAATCTTTTAAAAAAGAAAAGGCGTTTGTTTTCCTTCTTGTCCTCTTTTTTGGATCACTTGCTCTAGGGGCTCCAGTCACTCTGGCATGAGAACACTCAAGTGACCCTCTGGAGAAGCCCACCTGCTGAGCAGTCAAGGCCTATCCCCAACAGCCCGCAAGGAACTGGCATCTCCAGCCAACAGCTTTGTGAGTGAGCTGTCAGGGGACGGCAGCCCAGGACCACGGGCTGACGGCAACTTCACAAGAGATCCTGAATCAGAACCACCCAGCTAAGCCACTCCCAGATTCCTGACCCACAAAAACTGGTTAATAAACCAGGTGTGCTGTTCCAAGGTGCTAAGTTTGGGGTAACTTGAGAGACACCCATAGATAATTAATAAAGCAAGCAATTGGAGCCTCTTGGCCAGGAATCACTAGGGTTTCCCCCTTTCCTAGAGTATCTTAGAAACGTAAAACCTAAAGAGGCCTCAGGAACTCCTATCCCAGTTCTCCGGAGTGGAGGGGGGAAGGCTTGGTGGCAGAGCTTACACAAAGACCCGTGCTTCCAACTTCCCCACGCGAAGTGAAACACCTCTGCCCAGCTGCAAGGCTGTACCTCCTCAGTGCCTCTGCCCATCTGCTCATCCAACAAATATTAAGCACCTACTTCATCTGGGCGCTGGCTAAACAACATTGAGCAAGACAGACCTGTTCTCTGGAGTTTACATTTTAATGGGGAAAGGCGGTGATGATACAAGCAAGCACATAAATAATGGCCGACAGCGTTAGGCGCTCTGGAGAAAATAAAGCAAGGTGACGGGGAGACTCCTGGGATGGGGGGCGGGGCGTGAGTACGGATAGGGAGTCAACAATAGGCCCGCCCCCATGGTGGTAGGAGCCAGACTGACAGCACAGATGGAGGCCCCAGGCATATGCCTAAGTACTTAGAAGTATAAATCAAGCTAACAGATTATGGGTCCAAATATGTTCTACTATCCTATGTAAAAAATATGGCCTCGTAAAGACCTGGAATACCAGTTCTGAATTTAAAATCTGCAGACGTCCCAGGGTCCCACATTGGGGCAAAGCAGCACAGAGCCGGCCAGCTCGACCTTGAGCACTCCTCCTGACTTCCTTCGCTCCTCACCCATCCCCCACCCCACTCTGCCTCACATCAAGGGGCCTTCCGTGTGCCTATGCGGACACTGTAGCCCAGAATCCCAGCTCTGCCTGTCCTCTCCCCGCAAATATTTGCCTGAGCTGGTGTTCACTCAAGTGTCTGTCTACCCGCAAGAGGGCAGGAAGGGGGAGGAGGAGGACAAAGCCTTAGGACTAGTCCCAGGGCTGTTGAACAGGGATTCCAAGGTTCCATTTGCTGAAGTATGGTCCCGAAGGGGGCTCTAGGTGGGCACCTTTCCCTGGCCCCGAAGACGCCTCACATCTGAGGGGCATGGCCAGAGAAGGGGCCAAAGCCTATTACAGGTAGTGCATCATTTTCCTCCTGCTGCTGAAACAACCACAAACTTAGTGGCTGAAAACAGCACAAATTTATTGTCTTGAGGTTCTGTAGGTCAGAAGTCAGGTAGGATCTCACAGGATTAAAATCAAGGTGCCAGGGGTGCCTGGGTGGCTCAGGGGGTTAAGCCTCTGCCTTCTGCTCAGGTCATGATTCCAGGGTCCTGGGATCGAGCCCCGCATCGGGCTCTCTGCTCAGCAGGGAGACTGCTTCCCCCTCCCCCTCTGCCTGCCTCTCTGCCTACTTGTGATTTCTCTCTCTGTCAATAAATAAATAAAACTTTAAAAAAAATCAAGGTGCTGGCAGGCTACATACCTTTCTGGAGGTTCTAGGAGAAAATCCATTTCCTTGCACATTCAGGTTGTTGGCAGAATTCACTCCCTTGCCATTATAGAACTGAGATCCCCACTTCCTTGCTGTCTGGCAGCTGAGGTTCATTCCTACCTTCTCTGTATTCCTAACCCATCACAGAATCATAGGCTAGTCAGATTGTTAGCATTGGCAGATGACTTTAAGGACCCTGGGCCTCACTGCCCCCCAAATAGAGACCCCACTTTAACAGCTTAGAAACACCCAAGTGGTCTTAACTCCAGTTGATATTTCTTTCCCCTATACCTCGTCACATTCCGTATCAGAAAGGCCACCTCTCTGCCAATCCACCTCCTCACATCTTTCAAGCGCCAATCCAAAGAGTGCCCTTTCTGGAAGCTCTTCCCAGCTGTGTAGTGACTGGCCTTATGCTATGTCCCCTTTAGGCAGGCAGTGGGGACACAATTTGGCCAGCATCCCCTCATTTGTGTTCTCTGTTAGATGTTTGCATGTCTTGTTCCCATCACTAAACCACGCATACATTGTGACTTGTCTGGGTTCCCCCATCGGAGACAGCAGAGGTGACTGAAACACTTTCCGTGAAGGAACACTGGAAGGCAGGTGTGTTGGAAAACAGAAGGAGATAGGCCCTCCCTTCAGAGTCCTGGTGGTAATTTCAGACTCGTGCTGTGCCTGTCCCTGCATGGTCCGTGCAGGGCTGTGAGGAGGTCATCTATGTGCCCAGGACTATGCCAGGATGCAAACTTTCTGGCACCTTCACATATAACTTTGGAGGACATTTCCAGCATCTTCATTTTGTTTTGGGCAACTCTCTAAGAATGCCTCCATTTTCAGTTCCCTCTGAACTCACACTTTCTTAGACTCTCTGAAGGGAAATTACAGGATGAAAACAGACTGTGAATATAAAATCAGAGATCATTGGATTAGGGTTATCTTTAAGATTCTTCCAGAATTTAAAAGGCTCTAATTTGTAGATAATTTCTGGAGCCCCTCTTGCTAGCTAAACATGCCAACCAAAATCATTTTCTAAACATAGAAAGAAAAAAATATTGGGTTCCTCTACCCAGTTTGGTTCCCTCCTCTAAGTAATAATGCAAACTTTTCCTGCCCCCCCAACCTGATAAAATAAGAGTTAGTGGAAAGCACAAAATATTTACATGAAAATTTTTGGGGGGTGTTCAATCCCGCATGAGTTGTTAAATCTGGGACCCAGGAAAGTGAGGTATTCAATACGTGAGGAATTGAGCTCTTGCGACAGAACTTGGATACTTGGTACTGGGTGGGGAGGGGGGACAGGGAGAATTGTCAGTTTCCAGATGTCTTTTGCCAGCCTGATAAGTATTGTAAGACCTAAAGGGAGCAGCCAGGCTGAGACATGAAGCAAAAGGCCAGGAGGAGGGGCGCCTGGGTGGCTCAGTGGGTTAAAGCCTCTGCCTTGGGCTCAGGTCATGATCCCGGGGTCCTGGGATCGAGCCCCACGTTGGGTTCTCTGCTCCGCAGGGAGCCTGCTTCCTCCCCTCTCTCACTCTGCCTGCCTCTCTGCCTTGTGATCTCTCTCTCTCTTTCTCTGTCAAATAAATAAAATCTTTAAATAAAAATAAAACTAAAAAAGGCTAGGATGAGCAAACACCTCGCTCAGTGGCTTCCAAATACTACTTTTGAGGGGTTTTTTAAAAATATTTCTTTCTTTTCTTTTTTTAAAAAGTAATCTCTACACTCAATGTGGGGCATGAACTTAGAACTCCAAGATTAAGAGTCACACGCTCCACAGACTGAGTCAGCCAGGTGCCCCAATTTTTTGTGATTTTTTTTTAAACTATCTTAACTACAGTATTTTTTTTTTTCTTTTCTTTCCTTTTTTTTTTTTTTTTTTGGAGAAAGTATAAGATCTGAGTGGTCACATTTTTTTGCCCCTGGGCATGAAGGAACAAGGCAGGACATTATCCATCCGGCACCCTTCAGGGCTTCATTGTTACAGCAACAGGGATGGATGGGCAAGCGCAGATTTCTGAACGCGGATGGCCTCAGATTCAATGTAAGGATGAGCATTTGTGAAGCCCAGGTAGTGAAAGGAGAGAGCAAATAAATACTGTCCGCTCCTGCACCCTGGCCGGGCCTGCACAAAGGAGTCCATTAAACCAATTGACGCAGGCCCTGCTGGAGAGCTGACAGAGCTCTTGGCGGGGTTAGGTTTCCCCTCTGACTGGGGATCTCAGATAGCCTCCCTTCACTCAGGAGCTCCATGGAGGTGCAACAGCAAAGTAAAGGCCAGAAGGCTGGGAAAGACCCTGCAGCCCAGCCCCCTGAGACTTCAGGTCTCCCCATCTGTGAAGTGAAGGTGTTGGTCTAGAAACTTCTGCAGCTCTAATTCTGTGTGTAGAGGCAAATCATTGCCCAAAAAAAACCCCAAAAAACAAACAAAAAAAAAAAACAACAAAAAAAGCGCTCGGAAGACTTAATATGTATTGGATAGCTTACCCTATATCAGCTGCTTCTTATTAACTCGCTGAATCCTCACAACTCAAGTAGAATTTGTCCATTTTATCCACTGTCTCTCTCATTGTATAAATGAGGAAATGAGGTTTGGGAAATGTAACTTGCCTAACTGGGGTCGCTAGAGTTAGGCAGGGATACACCAGCCTTCACTCTGAGTTCTATCTGGGTCCAAAGTCCATTTCTTTACACCACTCTGCTCCCTATCACCTTTTATTTCTTTACTACTTTCTATTATGTGTCACCAGGCCTGGCAAACCTGCTAGAACTCACAGGTGAAGCTATTCTGCCCTCCCGGGAGGCCCTCAGAGTCTGGCCTTTGTTCTTCTGCAGACTTTGCTCTCCAACAACCTTGATCTCTGGGCCACTGCATCTCTTGACCTTCCTGAAAATATGGGTTGAACCCCACGTTGGGCCAGACACTGTGCTGAACTGTTCACGTGCTGCCATGACCCTTGTTACAACCCAGTGATATAGGTGTCATGGTCATCCCCACTTTGCAGAACACACAACAGACCTAGAGAGGTTAAGTAACTGGTCAGATGGAGATAGGAACCCGATGATCTCATCTATTAGGCTACAGAGCTTCCCTTTGATGAAACAAAAGTGTCAGGCCCCTAGTGCTGTGCATGTGCCATAACCCAGATAAGATCAGTTATTCGAAAGCCCACAGTCCAGGAGTGGAGAATTTGATGTCAGTTCAACTCCTTCTGTTCTAGTTATTTTCTGAATGCCCATTCTGCAAGCACAAGGGATACCATCTGCTTTCAGGCAGAGACCACAGCTTTCTATCAATCCATGAAGACTCACTGGAAACTAGGTTTTTTTGTTTTTGTCTACATGGACTCCACGCCCACTCACAACCCTGAGATCAAGACCTGAGCTGAGATCAAGAGTCAAACACTTAACCAACTGAGTCCCCGGGGAGCCCAGGAAACTAGGTTTTTTAACTGACTTTGACTTAAGGTTCCCATTACTCACATGGATGATCCAGAGACTTGAGCTCTAGAATGAGGAGATGTCCCTTTGAACAGCTATATTTCCAGGTGGCTTCTCAGCACTCTAGAATCAAATCCAAACACCTGCCCTGTGTGATCTGGTTCTTGCTTACCTCTCTTTCCCTTGGCTTTTAAATGACTGAATAAATGGGGTATCAGCTTTTCTCATGCCTTCAAAGAGCCCTTTTATTTATTGGTTAATTTATTTTATGACCACCCTAGACTTCCCTACCAAGGAGCACCCAGTAAATATATTGATTTATTTGCATTTGCTGCCATTTATTGGTTCTGATTCTTGTTGATTTACCTAAAGCATCAGCAGAAGTAGAACCCAACTTTTTGGAGACAATTTTTCGCAGATCTTTTAAATAGAACAGCGCCATGCTTGCCTTTGCTCTGGACTGTTTTCAAGGATGTTGTTGGTGTAGTAAACAATAGCCTTTGAAGATAAAGACAGTACAAAGAGCACATCTTCTTTGGAGAGCACACAGCCTTGGAAGACAGGGATAATGGCTCGCTCTGAAGACAGAGGTAATAGGCTTGGGCCTATTATAAAAGATGTGGGTTCCCATACATGCAGCAGTGCAACCTGCTGTGAATGCATGGGCCACCTGGTCCTCTCCACATCACCCCCTGGGAACAGGGCTCAGGGAACAGATATAGACACTGCTCATACAAGAGCCACTGCTGTTGCTGTGAAAAATAAAGTCCTTTGTCTCTGACCCAGGAGTCTCATGTCTGCTGCCACATTCATGAAACCCAGGCAGGCTAACTCATTGGCTCGAAGGAAGGGAAAGACCCAAAACTTTCCCGGGTCTTGACACCCACAGCCAAGTTTGCTTTTGGTGATGCAGCTTTGCTGCACTTACGCTCCAACCCAGCACAGAATTCCAGCGCCCTGAAGTCAATGATATTTCTGGGGTATAAAATTGCCAAGGAGTTTATATAGAAGCTATTTATTTAGACATGTATTTATAACACTCTAAGAGAAACTTATAAGCATTGTGGTGTTTATAAGCTTTGCAGTATCAAAATGTTGCCACTTTTACAACATCATCAGAATGAAGGAGGAAAAAACATGAAGCTTATTGTGTGCCTTACATGATCTTTTTGTGACTTTGTGTTGGCTGGCCTCACTACTTTCTGTTCATGGCACTGAAAGGCACTGTGGCTTCCCTTCCATGATCCTGAGTAACTTGAGGTAGGGCAGGGGAACTTTGCCACGTTGCATACTTGCATATTGCTATAATTTCTCACAATTAGCTATATGACTTTATAATTTAAAAGATTTTAGAAACTAAAAATAAAATACAATTCATTATAATGGTAAAAGTAAGTTCCAGCATCAAATAAAAAGCAAGAAAAATTTCAGAGCCTGTCATTTTGGATATTAGTCCTCTTTCATCCCTATTTTATTTTATTTATTTTCTAAAGATTTATCTATTTATTTGAGAGAGTGAGTGAGCATGAGCAGGAGGGACTGAGGGAGAGGGAGAATCTCAAGCAGACTCTGCTCCGAGCATATGGTCCAGTGTGGGGCCGATCCCATGACCCTGCGATCACCACCCTAAGATTATGACAGAGCTAAAACCAAGAGTCAGGCACCTACCCAACTCTACCAACCAGGTGCCCCCTCCCTTATTTTATAAATAGATTATTTTCTTTGTTTTGTGTAGGGGAGGCATGAGAGGAGGGCAATAATCAGACTGAAATAGAGCAAAGAGAAGTTCTCCAAAACTTAATTCTTAAAACTTAAAAAGTTAAAAAAAATACATATATATATATATATACACACACACACACATAGTTTTCCTACCTGAACTTAGCTCAGTGGTGAGTAGAAAAATGTATGAGCTCCTGTTCCCTACCTTAAAGGAATTTACCTGTTATGAGGGAGCTACCTCATGCACAAGTAATGTAAATAAAAGCAAAGATGAGGCATGCCTAGAAGAGACAGGAATGCAGGGTAGGGGGCACACCGCCACAAAAACAGCAACATTTAACATGGAGTGAGAAGCTGGGAGTGGAGATAAGTCCCTGGAGGGGCCACACATGCTTGAGGGGCACATCGGGTGGGTGCTGGGCAGTGAGTCTGGAAAGGAAGGGAGCTGCCTCTGGACGCATACATTGGAGTCAGATTGAGTTTGAATACCCAAGAAATGTGGACTGTATTTATTATTGGTACACATTTGTGTGTTGGATCAGGTTGGTGAACAGAGAAGGCCATCCAAGGGTGACAAGGGGAAGAATGGGGACATTGGAGAGTTGAGAGTCATGATGAAGGAAAAGGCAAATCGAGAAGACAGGGGAGAGGGCAGACTGGAGGCCAGGGCATCTATGAAGAGACTCCACCTCAGAAAGCCTGCCCTTCTTGCCCGAGTCTCACAGAGCAGGTGGCAGGATGGGCATGTTTATGGAAGGCAGGATTAACAGAAGTCCATCACCTGCATTCTTATTGCAGGGGATCAATTCAATGAAGGTACAGATTCAGTATTTTAATTTGAGTGAATTCTTAAGTCATAGTTTTGGTGTGTCAGCTTCATTCAACTCTGCTGACACCCATCTCTGGGAACCGTGGAATTGTAAAACGTGACAGCTGGACAAACTTCTACAGTTTGGATCTCATTTCCACAAACCCTTATTTACTATGTAATTTTTAAAAACTGAACTTGAGGTCCTTTAAGACTGAGCAACAATGCTTACAAACCAAAAGATAAAAAATAAGACCTCCCGTCTCCCCCTCCATACAACCAAATCGACAAACCTGTTTATTAGGTGGAATTTATGAGGACCGTCTCAGAAGAGACCTTCCTGATGGCCTGAAATACTCTAAATTGACTCCACATACCATTCTTCCCAAAGTAGATTCAGATCTGCACCTTCCTGCAAAGAGAGGGTTTATCAGTCACTTTTGGTGAGTCAGCTGGGCTGCTCCAGGTACTAATTACCGAACGTGTAACAACACATCAGAAATAGGCCAGGGGTCATGGTGCAAACACTTGAGTAATGCTTGAAAAAAGGCTGCAAAGGAGCTGAGTACGTTCTCCTCCCCTGAGCCCTATCGCAACTCAGCGCTCCTACATTGTGAAGGCTGAAGAGCTGGTGAGGCATTTTCCTTAAGGTCCTTCAGAGATCAAGGCTGGGCAACATCCAGGACATGGGTCTGCCCTTGGAGCTTCAGGTTGGGCCAGAAGTCTCCTCTATCTGACCTGCCTCTTCTTGGCACACACACAGGAAGTTTGTGACATCCCTCTGAACCTCCCAAACGTCCATCATGGGCATGTGCTTACACATGACTCTCAACAAGGTTTATGACAGCCTGTGCCGATGGAAATGCCTTTGCTACAAACACAGGCAGTCGGGGCAGGGACACCATTGCACAACCCCCACCTCACCCAATTTTTCCACTAAAAGCAAATTGTTCCTTAGGGACCAAAGCAAGGTAGCCTCGTTCAGAAGATTACCTACCCCAAGCAATGTATCAGACCCTTCGGCAACCCCAGTCTTGTCCACCAGTCTTCATATGTGCGTCCATTAGAATACAACAGTGCATGTGCTTGTTGAAAACAACAACTATGCAAGCTTTGGGTTAGAGCATAAACAGCTGAAAAACATATTTGTGGCTAAAGAAGTTAGCTGCTCAGAGAAGGTAGGTGGTAGATGGGATGCTCTGAGGGTTAGTTAACTAGCATTAGTATTTTCTGGGCCCTACACACTTCTAATTGTGAGCACCCTAGGCCAGATGAGTAGATGAATCAGGGGAGAAACCTCCTGCGGGGCTCAGCAAGGGCTCTCACAGTAGAGGTGCTTATGGCCATGACGTGAGGGAGAGCGAATCAGACTGCCTTCACGCTTCACCAACACACCCCACTCCACATGGCACTGTTTCCCAGATCCCTTCTAAGAGCTGTCAAATGATATCCACCAACTTGGTTGAGTTCTGAACTTAATTTAAAAAAAAAAAAAAAAAGGCCAGCCAGGTGACTCACCGAGTGTAAGTGGACCTAATCTGTTGGTCAGTGAGAAGGGGAGGGTTTGGTGAGGAAATTAAAGGTTGATTTTTTTTTTTTTTTGCTAATAAGTATAGATAGGGTTGGGTGGATAAAATTTTGGGAGAAGTTTGGGGAGAACAAAGGAGCTGAGTTCTGTGAAGAAACCCAGATCCCAGGAGAGCAAGATGTGCCAAGACACTTAGTTGCATGAAAAACCATGAAACTGCCAATAAAAGTCTATGTGGAGATGAAGAGTGGATTGCATGTGGGGAAACAGTACAGGTGCATTTGGGGACTATGCTGGTGATGGTCCTGCCGGTCATGTCACACAGTTTCTATTTTACCTCATGTATGTCGGGGAGTCATGGGAGCATTTAGGCAAGTGAGTAACTAGATCTGATTTGTGTCTGAGGAAGAGCATTCTGGCAGCTAAGAGGGAGGGAGAGGGGCAGGAGGGGAGTCAGGGGACCAATGAGGGGCCACAACAGTGACCCAGGGGAGGGGTGGTCGGGGCTTGATTGTAGAGAGAAGAGGCTGAATGGGAAATACTTTCTGGAGAGAAGTCCAAAGGACTAGCCACTGGGAGAGGAGGGAAAAAGATAAACATATCTAAGTGTCCCACTTGAGCACCAGGTGAATTTATTAATTTATTGGGATGGTAAAGACTGTGAGGGTAGGAGGTGGCACTCAGCATGGAATGTGAAAAATCAAAGTTTGGAATGCTTATAAGAAATCTACAAGAGGCTCGGGGCGCCTGGGTGGCTCAGTGGGTTAAAGCCTCTGCCTTCAGCTCAGGTCATGATCCCAGGGTCCTGGGATCGAGCCCTGCATCGGGCTTTCTGCTCGGCAGGGAGCCTGCTTTCCCCTCTCTCTCTGCCTGCCTCTCTGCTACTTGTGATCTCTGTCAAATAAATAAATAAAATCTTTAAAAAAAAAAGAAAAAGAAATCTACAAGAGGCTCACGATATGCCTGGGGCAAGCTTTAGAGAACAATTCAAGAACATGGCGCGAAGGCACTATAATCTCCCGCTTAAAACCCTCTGTGGTCCCCTCTCGCCTAAAGCCTTGGTTTTAACTTGACTCTGAATGCAGGCGGCTTCCTACTCATCTTTAGGGCTGGGGCCTCTCCCCCAGGACACAGAACCGGCCCTCAGCAGACAGGCTACGTCTACAGGTTTATCAGGCACTGTATATACCTTCAAATTTTTCTCTTTGCCAAAGTAATACATACACACTGTGCAGACTCAGATAATAGGGGAAGTTTTAGAAATATTTAAAAAGAAAGGAGAAAAGCCCTAAAAGCCCTAGAAAGTGAGAGTCCCTCCTAATCCCTGCTTTTCCATCTGGGCACTTAACCAAGGTGGTCTAACTGGCCAGATCTGGGATCTGAAAGTGGTATATCCTTCCCTAAAATGCCCAGGGTTGCCAGCAAACAGCCAGGTCCCGGGAAGCACCCTCTGTGAGTCCCTGGGGAGAAAGCGGAGACAGCCTGCTGTTCTAAGAAGGTGTAGGAACTGCAGTGTGAGGAGGGGGAGGCTGTGCGGGTGTGCCGTCCAGTTAGCCAACCCACTCCCTGCGCTCAGGGCCAGCAGCCAGGGCCACCTCCTCACAGGCTCCGAGGGTAGAAGCCCTGAGTTAGGGAATGTGCAGGTATTACGACTACATACTTTGATTTTGAAATCAATATTTTAGTTATTTTTCAATACACGATACATGTCCATAGTAAAACAAGACAAAACAAAACAAAACCCACTCAAATTCCAACATTTCCAAAGGAAATTTTTTCCTCCCATTTCAAAGGAAAAAGGAATACTTTCACTCCTGTCCTGCGGTCTTCCAGGGCAGAGGCCGTCCTCTTTGTTTCTGGGAACCGAGCCCATGTGGAGGTAGCAGGCCCTTCCTTTACACACCTGTGGTGCCACGTGACCCACTATCCTCACCTCCTCACCTGGGGTTGAGTCAAAAGCCCTTGCTCCACCTACTGCAAGGGGACATAACCCCCTGTTTGCCCTGGGCCCTGGCAGTGTTGACTGGGAGCTTGGATGGAATGGCTGTTGGAGTGGTTGTGATATTGGAGGTGAGAGCCAGTGGTTTTGACCAGTTCCAAAAACATACACATTTAATACAACAAATTCTTGGTGATTTATGGGAGTGGAGGAAAGCAGGTATATAGGTGCCGCTGATTGACTGACTCCTGCTCTCTGTCTGTCTCTCCTTTTTGTCTCCCTCCTGCCCTATCCCCAATACATAGTAGCCTGAAAATGTGATTTGAGTTTTTACTTTTGCTGAGATGTTTGCTGCCAAATTTGTTCACCCCACAAATACGTACGAAGCCCCTAGTTTGGGTCAGGCCACGTGTCAGAGCAAGAACGTCATTCACGCAACAAGCACGTTGCTTGGCTTCACAGAGCCTTCAGCTGGGTGGGGAGGCAGGCTTGTAAACAGCTATGGGGGCAAAGGGTATGGAGAAGATCAGAGATGGGAGTGATAACTGAGCAACAAATAGACCAGGGGATCAGGGAAGGCTTCCCAGAGGAGGTGGTATTTTAGCTGAGATCTAATGAAGGAGAAGAATTAGTCAGTCAAGATGGACAGTGAATTAGTAAAAGGGAAGTGTGCAAATACGAAGATTGGAAGGCAGAGAGAGGATGGCCCACTGAAAAAAATGAAAAGAAATGGCATCTGCAAGAAATGACAAACATACTGGTAAAGCCTTTATGCTTTCTCAAGTTAGATGGCCTGAGTTCAAATTCCAACTCTACCACTCAAGGCTGTGTGACCCTAGGCAAGTTAATTAACCTCTCTCTGTGCTCAGTTTCCTTGTCTATAAAGCAGGACTGATGATTGCACCTGCTTCGTGGGATATAAATGAGACAGTATGGGTGAAATTGCTTAGAACAGCACATGGTAAGCACTGAATAAGTCTTAGCTATTATTTTATAGTTCTTTTGGGCTGGCTGGAGACCTGTGATGAGGGACTTAAGCAGAGACAGAAGGAAGATGATGTCAATGGTGAGGGGAAACACAGGACAGTTCTTGAAAGACCTTTTTTTAAAACTTTTTTAAAAATTTATTTATTTATTTGACAGAGAGAGAGAGAGAGAGAGAGATCACAAGTGGGCAGAGAGGCAGGCAGAGGGAGAGAGGAAAGGAAGCAGGCTCCCCGCTGAGCAGAGAGCCCAATGCGGGACTCGATCCCAGGACCCCGAGATCATGACCTGAGCTGAAGGCAGCGGCTTAACCCACTGAGCCACCCAGGCGCCCCGAAAGACCTTTTTTAAAAAAAAAATTTATTTATTTGACAGACAGCGATCACAAGTAGGCAGAGAGGCAGGCGGGGGGAGGGGAAGCAGGCTCCCCACCGAGCGGAGACCCCCCCCCCGATGTGGGTCTCGATTCCAGGACCCTGAGAACATGACCGGAGCCGAAGGCAGAGGCTTTAACCAACTGAGCCACACAGGCGCCCCTTGAAAGACCTTCTAATTCATGTTGGGAGGATTGGACTCTTCAGGCAACTAGAGAGAAACCGAGAGCAACAAAGGCATATGGAAGGCCCTCACTGAAAGCAAGGACTTGGTAATCTCCCTGAGCCTATGGGAGACAGAAAGGCCCAGGCTGCGGGGTAGTGAGGCCAGGGCCGGCCTGTTGCAGGTGCATGATGGACCCATAAGGATGAGCAGCCTCCCCCGCTCTGGGTCTGTACCCTCAGTGAAATCGGTTTCCTTGGGGACCAAATGAGACAAGGGAGGCCAGGGTCCCCCTTTGCACGGTACTCAGCACAAAAGTATGGGCTGATGCCTTTCCCCTGCATTCCACAAATAGTTGGTGAATGTAACAGCTTCAAAGTTATTACACTACCCCCTTCTCCAAACTAGCCCAGGCTTCCTCTTCACAAAAATCTCTGATTTCGCCAGACAGACCTCTCGACATTAACCTACCCTAGTTGGAAGCACATTCCAGCAGCTTGACTCTTAACCCTGTGCAGCCTGGGCGATCTCCAGTCTCTCCAACATCCCACATGAGCTGCAGTGGTATTAACTGGATTCAGTAAAATACGCCAGGTAGTGCTTCTTTGGGAGAAGAGAGGCTCGAATCACACACATGATGCGTGTGTGTGACTGTTTTGAGAAGTCAAAAACAATGGAGGTGGAATTTTGCATGCATGCTTCTATCATTTTTATGAGTTACCTAAATCCTGAACTATTCGGTGTTTTATGAGTACACCCTCAATGTCGAGGAAAGATTTCATTCACTGCAGTGGCACAGACATGTACTGAGGTCCTTCTCTGTGCCAGGCCCTGGGTACCCTCTGAGGACACAAAGGTGAGTGAGACACACAGAGCCAGCATCAGGTTTTGGGACACAGGGTCTGTAGGAGAAGAAAACCAAGTATTACACCACACAATGGGTGTTAGAGTTGAGGCATAAAACCAGCTCCAGGGAAGCCCGAGGACAGGGCTGTTGGAGCACATCCATACAGGTTGTGCACTGCATAACTCTGGGCGCCATTCACTTAGACCAGGGTTTGGTAAACTTTTGCGGAAAGGGCCCAAAGAGTAAATATTTTATCCTTTGAGGACCACACAGTCTCTGTTGCAATTCCTCAACTCTGCTATTGTAGCGCTAGGTAGCTGCAGACAACATGTCAACAAGTAAGTATGGCTTACTCATTTAGGAGCACTGAAATTGAGTCATGAACTATTCTACTTTTCATTTATTTTCAACCATCCCAAAGCATAAAACCCTTCTTAGTTCATGCACTCTACCAAAACAGGTGGTAGGCTGGGCTTGGCCCAGGTGCTATGCTTTGCTGACCCCTGACATAGATCACAAGGAATGTAGCATCCTTTTGAGTTGTGCAGTAGCCTGAGGGCCCTGTCCGGCTTCACTCAGAAGATTCTAGTTGAACTAAGTTGTAAAGGATAAGCAAGTGCTGTCAAGGTGGACACTTCAGGGAAGGGATGCCCAGCAGAGGGAACAGAATGGGCAAAGGCATTGTACAGTGGCACTGGAGAAAACAGAGAGAGAAGGCAATGGGACACAGAAAGGTGGTTGGGAGAAAGACAGTGGAGTGCCTTGCACACCACACTTAACAGTGTGGGCTCTGTTCCGTGGGCAACTGGGAATCATTCACCATTTTAGGCAGAAAGCAAAAGGGTCTGTGATTGCATTTTCGGACGTGGAATGCAAGATGGAGAGGCCAGTTAGGAGGCCTGCAAACCAGTCAGGGAAGAGAAGGCAAGTGCCTAAACAGGCAGGGGGCAGGGAGTTAGGAGAAAACATTCGAATGTCAACCAGACACATGAAAAGATGCTCAGCATCAAAACCAGTGAGATACCATTTAGCTATTAGAGGAAAAGAAAGAAAGTGTTGACAGGGCCCCCCGGCTGGTTCCGGTGGTGGAGAATGGACTCTTGATCTCAAGGTTGTGAGTCCCAGCACTATACTGGGGGTAGAGATTACATAAAGCTAAAATCTTAAAAAATAATAGTAAGTGTTGACCAGAATACGGAGACATCAGAACCCTCCCACACTGCTGGTGGGGAGGCAAAATAATGCGGCTGCTTTGGAAAACAGTCTGACAGCACCAAAAAAGCAAGTGAGCTATGACCCAGCAACTCCACTCTTACATATATAGCAGGGTGGGGGGAAATAAACCTATGTGCATCCAAAAACTTGTACACGAATGTGCACAGAAGCATTATTCATCCTGGCCACAGGGTAGAAATAACCGAGACGTCTATCAACAGACACATGGATAAATAAAATGTACTATATCCATACAGTCAAGTATTACCCATCAACAAAAAGAAACAAAGAAGTATGAGCTGAGAAGTCCAGAAGAGGCTAATATATAAGACAGAAAGATTAGTGGTGGCCTAGGGTTAGGGATGAGCAGGGGGACTGAGACGTGATTGCTGAAGGGCACAGGGTTTCTTTTTGGGGGTAAGATATTCTAAAACGGATTGTGATGGTAGTTGTATAACTATGAATAGACAAAACCCACTGAATTGTAGGCTTTAAGTGGGTGAAGTGTATAGCATGTAAATTGTATCTCAAAAAAAGCTATAAAAAATCATTACCTTGGGGCGCCTGGGTCGCTCAGTGGGTTAAGCCGCTGCCTTCGGCTCAGGTCATGATCTCAGGGTCCTGGGATCGAACCCCACATCGGGCTCTCTGCTCAGCAGGGAGCCTGCTTCCCTCTCTCTCTCTATCTGTCTGCCTCTCCGTCTACTTGTGATTTCTCTCTGTCAAATAAATAAATAAAATCTTTTAAAAAAAATCATTACCTTAATGTAACTCAGAAAAGGTAATTTTCTCTCTGCATCTTGAAGTAAATTATCTATCAAATGCAATTTAAACCCCTCATCATTCGTTTTAAAATACAGTCCGTTTTTTGGCTTTTATTTAATTTTTTTTTTTTTTTGTAATTTAGGTTTTTGGCTCTGTTCCATTCAATGGCTGTGTTTTCATCCTAGGAATGATATGTTAATAACCACTTTTTAGAACTAGAACACTATAATCCATAGGGAATTATATGTGAAATGGAGCAGACTCAGAATTACCCTCGGACATCTGCCTTTCCCTGAGTCCTCACAGCCAGTCATCCAAGATCTCTTCAGTTTGTTTATTTATGTAACGGTCTTACTGAGATATTATTCATATACCGTACAACTCACCTATATCAAGTGTACAACCCAGTGGTTTTCAGGATATTCACAGAATTGTCCAAAGAACACCAATCTATTTTTTTCATTTTTTTAAAATTTATTTGACAGACAGAGATCACAAGTAGGCAGAGAGGCAGCAGAGAGAGAGGAGGAAGCAGGCTCCCTGCTGAGCAGAGAGCCCGACATGGGGCTCCATCCCAGGACTCTGGGATCATGACCCGAGCTGAAGGCAGAGGCTTTAACCCACTGAGCCACCCAGGCGCCCCTATTTTTTTAATTTTTAAAATTTTTATTAAGTAATTGAGGGAGAGAGAGAGCAGGAGGGGCAGAGAGAGAGAGAGAGAGAGAGTTATAAGCAGACTCACCGCTCAGTGCAGAGCTCAACACAGGGCTCAATCTCACGACCCTGAGAACATGACCTGAGCCGAAATCAAGAGTCAGACGCCTAACTGATTGAGCCACCCATATACCCCCACAATCTGCTTTTTAAAACTTTTTTTATTATCACCAAAAGAAACTCCACACCCAGTAACAGTCACCTCTCATTCCCCCATCCTTCTAGCAGGCAGCCATTAATCTACCTTCCGTCTCTCTAGATCCACCTGCACTGGACATGTTACACGAACAGAATCACACTGTGTATGTTTTTTTGTGGTTGGCTTCATTCACCTAGCGTATGTTTTGGTTCATGAACATTGTCGCATGGATCAGCACTTCATTCCTTTTCATCGATGAGCAATATTCCACAGTGTGAGCTAAACCACATTTTGTTTATCCATTCACTCGTTGATGGATATTTGGTTGTTTCTGCTTTTTGGCTAAAATGAATAATGCTGCTATGAATATGTACAGGTTTTTGTACGGGTGTGCCTTTCCTTTCTCTTTGGTACATAATTAGGATTAGAATTGTCAGGTCAGGGGTGCCTGGGTGGCTCAGTGGGTTAAAGCCTCTGCCTTCGGCTCAGCTCATGACCCCAGGGTCCTGGGATTGAGCCCCACATCGGGCTCTCTGCTCGGTGGGGAACCTGCTCCCCCCTCTCTCTCTGCCTGCCTCTCTGCCTACTTGTGGTCTCTGTCTGAAAAATAAATAAATAAAATCTTTAAAAAAAAAAGAATTGTCAGGTCAAACCTCATTATTTTATAGGAACATAGCAATGGTATTAGTTTCAACATTTGGTAGACATGGATCTTATTGTGTATTAACTCCAGGTGTCATATGGTGAATTTCCCTCCATCCAGGGAATTCAACCACCCAAACAACCATATCCTTAGATGTTGGTATGCACAATAACCAATACACTGGGTGCAGCTATCAGTTCAAAGAGAGATATACACATAATAGCCTCCACACGTCTTAAAGGAGAACTCAACCATGCGCTCACACCCCCCAGACATTTCAATTACATTACATGATAATTACAGTATGATATTTACCACCCCACAGGAGGTGAGAGAGGGTACAGATAACAATACCCCTTTTGCTCTTTTGCCATATCCTCACATTCCTTTTTCTTTTCTTTTTTTTCCTCACAAAAGAAGCAAGTAGGGTTAATGATACAGTCATGTCAGCAATCCTGGCTCTCAGGTGTAGGGGCTCAGTGAAGTTCTGCCCAAAATAGGGGTAAGAATTCTCATCCAACATCCTCATGATTCTTTTCTTGTGTGTGTGGTTAAAAAATATATAACATAAAAGATGTTGGGCGCCTGAGTGGCTCAGTCAGTTTAGCGCCCAGCTCTTGGTTTCAGCTCAGGTCGTGATCAGGATTGTGAAATTGAGCCCCCCGTTGGGCTCCAAGCTCAGCGCAGAGTCTGTTTGAGATTCTCTCTTTCTCTCTCTCTCCCCCTCTTTCCCTCCCCCTACTCTCTTTCTCTCCAATAAATAAAATATTTAACATAAAAGATGCTATTTTAAATTAAAATTAAATTTTAAGTGGCATTACTTCTATTCATGATATCGTGCAACCATCAGCATTATCCATTTCTAAAATTTTCTGCATTACTCCAAACAGAAACTCTGTAAACTGTGAGGAAAAAAACCAATTCTCCTCATTCTCTGCCTCTGGTAACTTCTATTGTACTTTCTGACTCTATGAGTCTGCCCATTCTAGATATTTCTTGTAAGTGGAATCATATATTTGTCCTTTTGCATTGGACTTATTTCACTGGATGTAATGTTTTCAAGGTTCATCCATATTGTAGATGAATCAGACTCTTGGACACTTTCCGTATTGTGGCTAAATCATATCCTGCTGTATGGCTATGCCACTTTTATGTCTTCACTTCTCTGTTGATTAACATCTTGTGACTACTGTAATGAACATTGATGTACAACTAACTTTATGAGTCCCTCTTTTCTTTCTTTCTTTCTTTTTTTCTTTTTTCCTGCCTTTCTTTCTTTTTTTGAGTATATACCTAAGAGTGGAATTGCTGGTCATATGGTAATTCAGTTTAATATTTTAAGGCAATACTAAACTGTTTTTCACATTGGTTGCACCATTTTACATTCTGGCCAGCAAAAGGCTCCACATTTCTCCAAATTCTCACCAACACTTATGTTCTTTTTTTTTTTTTTTTTAAATTATAGCTATTCTAGTAGTGTGAAATGGTATCTCATACTGGTTTTTTTGCATTTCGCTAATGACTTGTGGTATTGAGCATCTTTTCATGTGTTTATTGGCCATGTGTACGTCTTTCTTCAGAGAAATACCTATTTAAGTCCTTTGCTCACTTTTTAATCGGGTTGTTTGTCTCTTTGTTGTTGAATTTCTGGAATTCTTTTTTAAAACCTATTCTGGATGTTAAACCCTTATCAGATATATTAATTATAAATATTTGCTTCCATTTTATAGGTTGCATTTTCCTTTTCTTGATAATGTTCTTTGATGAAAAAAGGTTTGTAGTTTTAATGAAGTTCAATTTATTTGTGTTTTATTGGTGATTTTAGTGTCATATTTAAGAATCACTATCACCTTATGACTCCTATGTAAGAGAGACAAAACATATAAATATTCCTCCATACATCTTAAAGGAGAACCCTTTAAGAAATGGTAGATCAACTACCACCTCATGATGAAAATGGCAGGTCAACTACTATCCCACGAAAAAAATATTTGGAAAGCATATATTTATACTGAATATGGGCTAAAAATACAAGACTTATCTTTTCTTGGACAATACTGTTATTTAATGAAGTATGTTTATATTGTTTTGAGAACCTCTCTTAAGTCCATTTCCATCTGTTTGAGTCTCCATCAGTGGAGACAATTTGAGAGGTATCTGCCACACCCAAAACCACCCATTTTTCTCCTTCTAGAAAAACTAACCCCCGTCCCCCCAGTGTCCTCTCCACATAGGTAGTGTCCTGGAAGCCATGTCTGAACCTGGTCAGGACTCAAGCTGGGCAATCATTTTCTCTTTTGAGAATCTGTATTTGACACTGAGAGATGTGTTAGTTACCATAAGGGATTGTGAGACAGCCACATCCCGATATTTCTGCTTCACTTCTTGCCTTGCAGGGTCCATGTGAGACCCCTGTTTATTTATAATAAATATTTCTTCTCTGCAAATTTATATGAATCAATTTTGCACTGGGATGCTATTTTGAAACAATGTTTATGCTCCCATATTGGTGGGCTGGTTCTTCTCCCTGCAGAAACCTTGACTGCAGTTGGAGTTAAGCTATGTTATGTTCCTTAAGTGAGGAGGTAGGGGTTTTAGGCTTATCCCCTTGGGGATAAGGGGTTCTTAGAACACAGGATCATGAGCCACTTCCCTGAACACAGTCTAGGGATGAATGCCAGCCCTGAGGAGAACCCTATCCTCTAGTTCAGCGCCACTTTCAACAGGACGTAGGGGAGATGTGAGGGTGTGGTGCTGAAGGTGACTGCAACAACTCGTCTATGGCAGAATACTTTGACTCTCCAAGTTGTGGCCTTCAGGAACCTATGTGGCCCTATTGAGGGATGCAGAGAGCCTGAGAGGACCTGTAGACCACCAGAGGCTCATGTCTGATGAAGTGGCTGCCAAGGTCAAAGCCTAGGACATAAGTAGTAGAGGCCAGGTGGATAGTCATACTTCAAGGGGCATCAGTCCCTGAGGGCAGGGAGAGGAGATGCTCAACCTTAGAGACCAGTGAACACTCCCAGGACACAGCCTTGGTAAGAGTGACCCTTGTGCCATCTCCAGGGCTCAATGACCCTCCATACCAAGGCACATCTTAGGGAGAAGGGACATGTGCCTCAAAAGAGCTGTGAAATTACTGTTCTCAACTCCTACTGACTAGACTAGCCTGGACACAGCTCTTCTTCCTGACTCTCACTTCTCTGTAGAGTGTACACTCAACAGACACTGAAAACCCAAAGAGGTCATGTTTTCTTTCCATGTCTGTGAGTTCTATGAAGTTTAACATACTATACTAAAATCAATATTATAACATAATATTAATTAACATACTATACATATAATATGACTATATTATTCATTATTAATTAAATAAATAATATAACATAATTAATTGACATATATACATATAATATAATTAACATAATATAAATAAATATCATATAACATACAAAACAACATACCATACTAAAATCTCCAAAACCCCAAATCTGCAGACATTGTTATCAGGAGCCGGAAGAAGAACCCAAAGGGTACTGATTGCTGTCTTGCTTCCCCTTCCCTTTTGCCACTCCCTTCCATCTTTCCTTTCTTTCTTTCCTTCATCCATATGTATCAAAGGCCCTATCCTGGGTCAGGCTCTTCATCAGCCCGAGGGAATCCCCATTCCTCCCACAGGGTCCTCAGAGGCCTGAGGGAAAACAGAGATTAAGCAATTTCCAAGCCATGAATTAATGTCAACAACAGGGGCCTTGGGAACAGAAAGGAAAGCCTCTCAACTCTTGCTTGGGCAGGTGTTGAGGGAAGGTGTATGAGTCTCAGAGAAGCAGTGTGTGCACCTTTGTCATGGGTGATGGTGTCTGTGGTAGACACGCTTAATTATCTACCCAGAAACTATTCTCATTCTTCTTCCTCACTGAACCCCGACTCTATTTGGGGCTGCATGTGTGCCCATCATCAGCACTGATACATGATTGCTTCTGTTTCCATTGTCAGACACTCTATTTTCAGCTCCCCCTTGTAGCTATGGCTGGTGGCCCAGACCTGGACAAAGAGAAACACTGCTAGGGAGCTTCTGCCATGCTTTGCTTCCCTAATAAATTGGACAGCTCTGGCTGGTGCCAGCCCCTCCCCACTTTTTCTATCCTGAGTGCGTATGGGATGCCTGGAGCTGCGGACCATCTTGCAATCATGATGATGAAAACTCAAAATGTTAAGATAGCAGAGAGCCAAAGATGAAAGAGTCTGGCTTCTCAAAGACCTTGCTCAGCTGTTACACCAGTAATTGACGATCTATCCCCAGATTTCTTAAATGGAAAAATAAAACCTCTGCTAATGGAGTGTTTTTAAAAGCATTACTGAAACATTCCTAACTGACACAGGGTCTCAGAAGAAAAACTTGCTCACTCAACATTTGGGGCCCACCTGCCTTAGAGTTGGTTTTCTTCCCATTCACCCTGAAGCAAAATCTGACAGTCTGCAGCACCATGTATGCCCAACTTTTAAGGACTGAATTGTGCCTCCCCTCTCCCCTCTGTTTATATGCTGAAGCCCTAACCTCTAATGTGACTATATTTGGAGATACGGTCTTTAAGGAGGTAATTGAGTTCATAGGAATGGGGACCTAACCCAATAGAACTGGTATCCTTATAAGAGGAAGAAGAGACATCAAGAGTGCATGTACATGGAGAAAAGGCCATGTGAAGACACAGTGAGAAGGTGGTCACTTGCAAGCTAGCAAGAGAGGGCTCTGGAGAAACCAATCATTCTGACACCTTGATCTCTCACTTCCAGCCTCCAGAGCTGAGAAAATATATTTGTTGTTTAAGCCACCCAGTCTGTGGCATTTTGTTATGGCAGCCCTAAGAAACAAATGCACCCAACTACTTCCTAAACAGGTCCTTTCTGGAGAGGATATAGTGAAATAGTCCGTCACTCACAGCATCAGCAGGACCCACCACTGCTGTCCTGTCTTTCTTTCTTAAATATGAAGGGAAACCTTGGGCCCCTCAGCTTCTGAGGCAAGCAGCAGCATGAGAGGGAAATGTCAAGAGTTAGAAACCCAAACAAGGGGTGCCTGGCTGGCTCAGTGGGTTAAGCCTCTGCCTTCGGCTCAGGTCATGATCTCAGGGTCCTGGGATGGAGCCCTGCATTGGGCTCTGCTCAATGGGGAGCCTGCTTCCTCCTCTCTCTCTCTGCCTGCCTTTCTGCCCACTTGTGATCTCTCTCTCTCTCTGTCAAATAAATAAATAAATAAAATCTTAAAAAAAACCTCAAACAAACAAAAAAAGACAATTCAAAGATTAGAAAGAAGTCTTTTTAAAAAACCATCTAATGAACACATTCAGAGAGATTCAAAACAATAGCACATCAATAAAACAAGGAAAGGAGGTTAAAAAGAAAGAGCAATTAGAGAATAAGGATGCTTTTAAAGATAAAAAAATCACTGCCAAAATGAAATGAATTATTAAAGGATGGAAAATCAACTTTGGTAAGGAGTCAAACTATGAGAGCAAAAAAAGAGAACTAAAGAGAGAGAAGAAAGCAAGAAAACAAAAAAGGGAGGAGGGGAAGAGATAATAAAGGAAGAGAATTTCTAAGAGTTGAATAAGGACCCAAATTTTGATTGAAAGCTCCCACAGTGAATGAAAAAGATACCTTAGTGAAATGTTAAAATATCAAGGGACTAGAAAGCCCCCAAAAATTTCCAAAGAGACAAAATTAGCCAACTAGAATGGAATTGGGATCTGTTTGGTTTTAGACTGCTACTTAACAGTGACTCTGGACATAACAGATATTAAGTTACAAGAAAAAAAATCATTTTGAACCTGGAATTTTTTTTTTTTAGTTTTATTTATTTAAGAAATCTTTATGCCCAACATGGGGCTCGAACTCACAACCCTGAGATCAAGGGTTGCATGCTCTCCCAACTGAGCCATCCAGGTGCCCCTTGAACCTAGAATTCTATATCTGGTCAAACGTCTACCAAGTAAGAGAGCAAAGCAAAAAACTTTTCTCAGAAAATTTAACTCCCACATGCTCCCTCTCATAGGAAGCTATTTGAGGATGTGTAACTATTTGAGGATGTGTAAATAAGTAAATAGGGAAAAATGGGATCCCAGAAACTGTGCATCTTAACTCAGGAGAGCAGTGAATGCAAGACACAACATTGCTGAAAAGTAAACTAGTTCAGCTCAGAGCAGGAGGATGGAGGAGTTCAGGACAGGAATCTGGGAAAATGGAGGGCTTTAGGTGAGGTGTTTTTAAAAAAATATAAGAACATGTTAAAGACATACCATGCAAGGGATACAAACAAATAAACAAACAAAAAAGCCCTAAGTCGGTCAGAAAGTCTGAGAGGGGAGGAGAGAAATGGTTATATAGGAGAATAATGGTCCAAATTGGAAGCAAACCAAAATGAATTTAAGGTGACTGTATTTCATTCCATGGCAAACCCCAATGCTTTTTTTTTTTAATTACAGAACCCTATTGTATATTTAATTTTATGCTAGTTCTCATAATTCCTCCATATTTCCCATATCTCATACATATGCTGATGGATATAAACTGGTTTTAAAAATAAATATGAATGGTACCTGGGTGGTTCAGTCAGTTGAATCGCCAAGTCTTGATTTAGGCTCAGGTCATGATCCAAGGGTCCTGAGATCAAGTCCTGCATCAGGCTCCATGCTCAGTGGGGAGTCTGCTTCTCTTTCTCCCTCTGCTGCTCCCCCTGCTTGTGCTCTCTCTCTTTGTGTCAAATAAATAAATAAAGTCTTTTAAAATAAATAAAAATAAAAATGAGTGTAAAAATTCATAGTGTCTGGGCACTTTTGAGACCCTTCTCGTATCACAAAGAATATTTGTGTTTTTTGATCTGGGTGCTGGTTACACAGTATTTGGCTTATGAAAGCTCATCAAGCTGTACTCACAATATGTGTGCTTATCTCACGTAGGGTTGTTTTTGTTCTTTTTGTTCAAGTGTACCCAACGAAAGATGACGTGTGGAAGGTAAGGCAAAGAGAATGGAGAAGAAAGAAGAAGTTTCTGATATCTTTTGTTTAACCAAGTGAGAAGTTAAGAGAGCATGTCAGGTTGATAGGAAAGAAATATAGTCCTGAATATTTAAATTTACCAAGGTAACCAATAGACAGAATAACAGTGACACTGGAACAATGACACACGGAGAAGACCAGTGAAGAGGAGGTAGCGCGAGCAAAAGCCTCATGCTTCACAGCATGACTCCGTAGGTGTCCTCTAAGGTGGCATTAACGAGCTGAAGAACTGAAGTTACTAGTGGTTCATTGAAATTTGTAAAGTGCATGTATTGAAGTAATCTCTATACCCAATATGGGGCTCAAACTCACGACCTTGAGATCAAGAGTTGCCTGCTATGCAGACTGAAGGAGCCCATGCAGGACTGGGAAAGGAGACGGCTGTCATGGGTGTTCTGAACTATTCAATTCACTGCCACATGCAAAATGCTACTGTAATAATAAAAATATTATTGTAATAAAATAATATTGTAATAATAATGTGAAAACTTAAAAACTATGCAATAAATCAGCACTAAATTGTATGATGTAATCCATAAGGACTGAAGTGGAGCTGAGAAGAAAATTTTGACGTTTTATGACTAGAGCAACTCTTTGCCCTTCTAATGCCACCAAGACCCACCGAAGTGTTAAAGGACCCTTTGACTTTTAAAAGATTTGGGGCTCTAAGGCTCTAAGAAGCATCAACAGCTTTTAACGATACTAGGAGAACCTCAAAGATGCTCCAAACGAAACTAATGTTTATTACTCATGTTCTTTTTATTTTTTTAGTAACCTCTACACCCATCATGGAGCCCAAACTCACAACTCTGAGATGAAGAGATGCATGTTCTTCCAAATGATCAAGCCAGGTGCCCCATATTACTTTGTGTTTTTTAAAAGCAGTTGAGTGCTTGCTTCGGCAGCACATATACTAAAATTGGAATGATACAGAGAAGATTAGCATGGCCCCTGCACAAGGATGACATGCAAATTCATGAAGCATCCCATATTTTTAAAAAAATAATAAAAAAAAATAAAAAGCAGTTTATACCCATCAGCATTTGTAGGAACTATGGTGAGGGGCATATGGGGGACTATAGGAATTTGCATAAAACTCAGTAAACAATAGGATGTTGTAATCTCAAAATTTTTGGAGTTTGCCATGGAATTGAACATAGTTACTTTAAATTCAGATCTGTTTCATAACCTGGACAAAACTCAGGGATGGTATCAATTTACAAATGTTCCTACATTTCGGTCTACAAAACCTCCACTGTGCCGAACATTAGAGGCTCAGCCCAAACTCTCGGATGTTTTTGGAGAGTAAACTGATTTGTGAATTCACATGGCATTTTCTACGACCTTCCTCCCAGAAAATAAAAGCATTTTGCTTTCAATTTCAGAAACTCTTGGGTCACCCTTGAGGGCCCTCTGTGAAAGGATCCATGAAATCTTCCCCTAGGTCTTGAAGTACTGAGGACCACCACGTTTCTAATGCTTCCGTAGGTCCCAGGGCAACTTGGGAAGCTGGTAGTAAGGAGACTCCTCTTGCAACAAGCCCTGGTCACTGAGATGTTCCAAGTAGAAGCCAGTGGAACTAGCTGAGCACCTCCTGTAAACAGGTGAAGAAACTGAGGGCCAGAGAGGGGAAATATCTTACTTCCTCATCCACTCACAGTCACAACAGCGATAATCTCAGAGGAGGGCCTACAGACTGGGAGTCACTTTACAGATGCACCTTGATCATCTTTCCAATAATAACTGGTCCTGCTCTGGCATGATCATCCCTAGTCTCCAGAGTCAGAGAGGGTCGGTGACTTGTCAAAGTCACACAGCAGGAAGTAGTGCAGCTTGGGGAGGAACCCATTCTGGGTGACTTCAATGCAGGCAACGAAAGGTTGAGGGGGCTATAAAGATGGCAGAGATACTGTTTTACTCTCATAAAGCTGTCCGTCTTATTGGTGGGAATAATGCAATATACCAATTAAAATATTTATTGGATGTTTACTACATGCCTGGCTTAGAGAAAAGGGCCCTGGGAGAGGGCCTTGAGTACTGCATGCGTCCTGCCCAATTTTTCATTCTCTTTGGCTCAGATAACGGTTTTACTGCTGTGTGCTCTCTGGCTGCAGCTTGGGAGAGTGTGAGTCCTGGTTTCCTGAACCCCGCACCAGCTGACACCCTCGGTGATTCCCACCTGAAGGGAGGGAGCCCTGTTTTCCACTTTGATGTCTCAAGTAGGAAGCAGTCTGTGGGGAGTCACCTCTGCCTGGTGACTTAGGAGGAGGTGAAGACCTCAAGGAAGACAGGGGACCTGTTTGGGGGTCTACGTGGGGTGCATGGATCCACTTTGGGCTTCAGCGGGCCGGCCACCAGTCTTTGATCAGATCACCGGTTCTAGTGCCTAGTGCGCAGCCCTGAGCTCTTCCCTCCTCCCCTTCCCCTGAGGCCGGCTGACCCCTGCAGCCCTGTCTCCTCTCCTGGGCCCTCCTCACCCCCCTCCCTTTCTACCGTTGTGTCTGCCTGGATGCCACACGCTGTTGCCTCCCACCTTGCTTGGTCCACACAGTTCCTCCTGCCTGGAAGGCCCTTGCTGTCCCGTCCACCTGACAGAACACACCTATCCTTCAGGCTGCACAAGTTTCAGGTCTCTCATGAGCTTCTGTGACACCTGTAAGCCTAACCTTGAGCCCAGCAGCTTCCAGGGCCGACTGTTGCCAGAGGCTCTTCATACTTCCGCCCTTTGCCGCTCATGTGTTGTTCTCCACCACTGGATGTCAGGGATCTGGATTTACTTGTTCCACATCCTCATCCTTGGTATAGGGCATGCTGCCCATCAACACTCAAAAACAAAAACAAAACTGCCTAAAAACGATCAGTCAAGAAAAGGAGGCAAAACTAAAAAGGAACAGGGGTGCCGGGATGGCTCAGTGGTTAAGCGTCTGCCTTTGGCTCAGGACATGATCCCAAGACCCTGGTATGGAGCCCTACATCAGGCTCCCTGCTTGGTGGGAACCCTGCTTCTCCCTCTCCCACTCCCCCTACTTCTGTTCCCTCCCTGTCTCTCTCTGTTAAATAAATAAATCTTTAAACACACACACACACACACACACACACACACACACAACTAAAAAGGAACAAAAGACTTTAATTTGGGGGATCTCAGAATTGCAGTTTGGGGAGCACAGAGCAACCGGAAAAGTGCCTGGCTCACATAGAGCACTTTATGAGAAAGAAGGAAGGAAGTCACTTGATTTGGATAAAGAAGAGAAGGAAAAAGCCCTGGAATTTGGTGCTGAGCTGTTGAGCCACTTCTAATGACTAACTTTTTGATTATTGTATTGGTGCTATCAAATGAGAGTGTCCCTGGTGAGCATTAGTTAACTTTACTGTCCCCATGGGATCTGAATACCAGTTGCCCTATTGAAATTTTGTGAGCGGCTGCATTGTAAATTGCTGCTTCTGGCCCAGTTCGAGAATTCATTAGTTGGGAAAGAAAATGGACCTACAAATGCAGTCTTTTATGTCCAGAAATTTTCTACGATGCCGTAGAATGAGTGCATGCCCCCTCCATGCTCTCCTTCTATGTCCCTGGGCCTCATGTCAGGACTCACGACCTCCAGGAATTGCTGGATCTTTAGTCCCGTTCCTTGCTTTATAGATGTGAGGAAATCAACACCGGAAGGAGGAAGTGACTTGCCCAAGGTCACACTGTCATTGAAAAAGTCCAGACTAGAGCCCATGGTCCCATGGTTGGGGACGGAGTTCAGACTAGGGCCCAAGATCACATGGTTGGTGACAGAGTTCAGGCTAGAGTTCAAGGTCACAGAGTTGGTGACAGAGCTCAGGCCAGAGTCCAAGGTCATAGAGATGATGACAGAGTTCAGACTGGAACCCAGATCTCCCGTGTCTCTATCCAGTGCCCCATTTCCCTCACCATGCTTCTAGGAGCAGTTTCTCCCTTGAGGACATGGCAGTTTTATGCTTAGCCCCAGGACCTTGTGGGTGGCATGAGTTGTCCTCAAGAGGACAGAGGGGGCCTCCAAGGAAGACCTCTTGCTAATGGTGAAGGAGGAAGGAAGTTTGAAGTTGTAAGAATTGCAACAATCCCTGGTTTCCGCAAGTGAAGCGTGGAGGGGCTGAGCCCTGCCGTAGAGCGGTGTTCTAAGGGTTGGGGAAAAGCTGTCTGATAGGAGCAGGTGAGACCTTCCCTAACCTAGCCCACATGTCCTTTCCAGGCTCATCTTCCCTACACCAGCCTTGACAGCTCACACACCGCCACATTCAGCCCTTGCCTGTCCTGGCCAATCCCTGCCCTTCTGTCCAGTGCATCTTTGCATTGGGTCTACTTGCTTAGCCTGAGCTCGCTTCTCCTTTCAATCCAGCAATTGCAAGCCCAGCCCACCTTTTGGGCTCACCCCAAGGACCACTCCCTCTGGGAAGTCCTCCCTGATTCCCTTCCATTCTGTGTCTCACAGAGCAGGCTCACTCTGGTTAGGCTTGTCTTGGTCGCTTCAATCTGGATACCCGTCCCTCTTCTCTTTACCCAGTAAGCCTGAGGGCTGAGATGCTATCTTGTTGATACCGTGCTCCCCCACAGCAATCAGTAAGCCTCAGGGGATAGTAGGTGCTTCATCACGTTCCTGGTAAACAATAAACAAGCTTTCCCAGAACAGTCTTGAAGGTCCCAACAGCACCTCCAAGTCAGAGGTCCAGATGAAAGGGAAACACCGCTGTTGCTTCCAAAAGCATCATTCCCCTGTTGTGCAGAACTCACACCCCGTTGCTTCCCTCCTTCCCCCCTCCCTTCTCATCTGACTATTTTGGCCTAACGGTCACCTCAGCACACTTCCATCATCCCCAGGCTGGGGCCCATCCCCACTGCCTCTCCCGCAGCTGACCTTGCCTCACCAGATGTTTACTTTGCCTCAGGGTTGAGGAGTCCGAAAGCTGCTCTTGCAACATAAAGCCGCAGGCAGCTCTGTGACCTTGGCATGGTACTTCCCCGCTGCAAGCCCTGCAGTTCCCTGCAGCTGAGGGTCACCTGACGGCTGGGGCTGCTGTGAAGATCAGATGAGCTATGGCATGAGATGGGCTGAGAACGGTGATTTGACACACATACTTGCAGAAATGGATAAACCCGGATCTAGTGCCTGGCTTCTCCATGTTGCCAAAACCTGCTTCTGAACTTACTCTCCCATTTCTCTGTTTGGTAAGTCCTGCTTGGATCAATACTGTAGCTGTCTCCTCACTGCTGTCACTCATCTGACCAGCCATACCCTTCAGAAAACCAAGACCCAGGGAGGATGGGCTGCTGGCAGCATCCCCAATCCAAGGTCATCTGCTGTCTTTGCCCAGGTTGTGGGTAAAATCCATAGACGGTGAGAGACCGACAGTGTTGTTATTATTATTATTTTTTTAAGATTATGTCACAAGGGGAAGATTCTGAGGGTGTGGAGCAGGTCCTGCCTTCTGGAAGACCCCATGTGTGCCAGGCTTGGAGGGATCCCTGTCAGTAAGGGAGATGGTGAAGTCGAGGACACCCACTGCAAAGGCGTCTTTGCAGGCTCTTCGGCTTGCCTCCTGGGAGCTCCTTTCTGGCTCTCTTAGTAATCCAAGGGGAATATGGGAACAGAGTTCTGGCAACGCATTGGGGTCCGACCCAATTGGGGTCCTCACCCCCCCAAAAAAGATCACCCCCCTCCCGCAACTCTCCCACCTGGAGGGTAATTCCCCCCACAATTGTAGGAGCCGTGCACACCTTCAGTCCTCAGTGACACCATTTGGAAATAGCAGAGGGAATTAGGTCTCTCATAACCATCTGTTTAAGTGGCTCTAAATTAAGTCCCAGTGTGTGATCTCTGTTTCTTTATATCCTGGTTGTTAATGAGAGGCCCCACTGGGCAGATGAGAATGTTTTTGAAGAGCCAGCAAAAGAGTTCGTCCCGATAACGCCAGGAAGGGGTAGCGCGAAGCTCCGAGGAAGGACTAAGGGGGAGAGGAAGGTCAAGGCTGGGACTGTTTACACACCGTGGATTTCTGAAGGCTTGTGAACAGTTGATTGTGCCTCTTCCTCCTTCTCCCTTTATATTCTGTCCGGGTTTTCAAATGGATGAAAGTGGGGCCTTAACCTTGGGTGACTTTCACAGCCAAATGACATTGACAATGGATTTGTGCAGGACTTCTCATTGGTGACTTTGTAGACTCTTGGTTAGCTCACTCCTGTCTTGCTGTTTCCCTCGACCAGCTGGGGTCCAGAAATGGCTCTACAACCTTCAACAGAGGGAATTTAATACCAGGAATTGGTTACCCAGAAAATGGAAGAGACGAGAAGCTAAAGGAAGACATTAGCCATAGCAGGAAGCCCTTTACCCCTGGCCTGAGGAGCAAAAGCCCAAGGCTGGTGCTGGCCGACAGGAGCTAGACCAGAACAAGGCAGCTGGCCACGTGAAGATAAAGGCTGCCCTCAGGAGCTGGAGCCACGAAGGGCTGTCCTCCGACAGGTGGAGACAGAGGAGACACAGCCACCGGAGACAGGTGTTCCCTAAGGCAGCGGAGGTAGGGAGAGACGCCCCGGTTCTCCCCTCCCCCTGGCCTCCCATCTTCTACCCAGCTTCTCCCATCGGGCAAAGCTATCTGGAAGTCCGTCAGCAAGGGAGCCTGGGAGATGCAGCTTCCTGTAATACAGAGAACAATAGAAGGTCAGGGAGCAAATAATGAGCAGTCTCTCCAACAAGGCAAGGCTGCTAGATGAACCAGCTGGGAAATAGGAAGGCACTGAATAGGAGGCAAGGGAGCTAAGTCGGGGGGCTCGACCCCCATTTGAAGTGATCCAGTAGTGTGTCCCATAGTGCAACAGCATGCTGGGTACAGGAGCTGAGGAAGGTGGTGGGCAGACAAGGCGGGGCAGCATGGAACCGTTTGTTAGGGAGTGAGAAAGCTTATCTCTCTTCAGTTCTCTCTCCAGTCATCTGATGGCTTTATTGAGAAGGTCTCTCTCCGTGGTGCTAACAGGTCTTTAAGTTCTAGCCTGTGCCAATCTCTTTCTCTCTCTTTTTTTTAAATTTTTTTTATTTTTTATTTTTTATTTTTTTGCCAATTTCTTTTTTAAACCTCAAGAGATAGTGACCTCAGGTCTAAGGCTTTGGTTAATGTAACTGATGCTGTTGGCCTGTTCAGCCCTCTCTACCCAGTCGACACACTCTCTCACACTCACACAGTTCACACAGCCTTCTCTTGGGCACTGCCTCACCTGGAAAGACTCTACCATCACCTGGAAAGACTCTACGATCACTCTACCATCACCTAGAGCATTGCAGGCAATGACTGACTCATGTAGGAGACAATGAACCATGTCCAGATGGTTCAAGTCTGTGGTACCGTTGATGTTCCAGAGCTCCCCACAGGAGCTGGCTGAGGCTGGCCTAAAGGTGAGCCCACACCTTTACTTACCCTGTTTCCCCTCGCCTTGGCCTTTCAAGAGCCCTCCCTCAATAAATCACTTGTGAAAAGATCCTCATTGCTGGCGAGTTGTAGAGAATCTAACTAACACAGCAGGCAAAAGGATCTAGCTAGAATTTAGTGACATTTTGTTATCCTTTTTAATATTTGTACCTGTCTGGTTTATGGTAGACTATAAAGGTTTTCCATTTATGGTAGTGATGCCAGGTTTCATTTTAAAGTAATTTTTTTCATTTAAGAAATTTAAAGAAAATGTTAAATCATAGTGGCTTCATTCATAGTCCCAGGCTAGAAGCCACCAAAATGTCCTCAGGTGGTGAGGGAATAAGCAAATCCATATTTGGCCAAAAAAAAAAAAAAAAAAAAGGAAGGAACTATTGATACATATTAAATAAATAAATGAATAATACATAATAAATAAAACAATAGGAATGAACCTCGAAAACATTATTTTAGGATCCTGTCACTGAAATCTAGGCACTTCATGATTCCCCTTGTCAGAAACTTCAAAAAGGCAGAACGGTTGGGACTGATACCAGGTCGGTCCGTGGTTGCCAGGGCTCTGGAGTGAGGGGACGGCAGGACCCCAAGGGACAGGAGGGGACTTGGGAGTGATGGAACATTCTGTACAACATGATTGTAGTGATGGTTACACACTGTGTGTATTTATCAAAACTGATCTCCACTTACGGGATGAAGAAAGCATGGGAAAGAAAGGTCCACACAGAGAATACAATCAATCAGTGGTGTCAGAAGAGTGTCTTATGGTGACAGGAAGCAGCTACACCTGCAGAGAGCGCAGCATAACTTAAACACTTGTCCAGTCACTATGCTGTAAGCCTGAAACTAATGTAACTTATGTCAGCTGAACTTCAGTTAAAAAATAAAAGGGAAACTCAAAGGCATAATACAGCAAGAGCTGTTATTTTTGACAACAAATTGTATGAATCAGGAAGAAGCTAAATAGGGAACAAAAGAATATTAATAAAATTAAATTGAAAAATGAGTAGGCTATATGCTTCAAAAGGGTGAGTTCTAATGTACATGATACCGTTAATCAAGCTGATTTGTAAGAAATAGTACAGACTGCATGTGGGCTCAGGAGACACTGTGACAGTGGGGGAGGGGAACGGAAGTCCGGGGAGAATGCCCGTTTGTCCCGGGGAGTATCCGGGTCTTCCCTGGGAGGCAGATGAGTTGGGGATGTTCTGTTGGGTTGGAGCACAGTGGAGGAGGTGGGTGGGAACCACTCAGATTTCACTCCCTGAGTAGCCAAATGATGCTTTCTGACCCGTGGCCTCAGGCCTGATGCTTGTGCCAGATGCAAACAGCTGGGGGAGAGTGATGAGCAGAAGCAGCAGACCCTTCTCTCTCCTTCCCATGAACAGGTACAGTAGAAAGCTAGAAAGCAAGTGGACCCCTGCCTATGCATATCCACACCTTTCCTGATCTTTTTGAGTTGTTTTTTTCTTTTTTCTTCATGAAGATTTTATTTATTTATTTATTTGACAGAGAGAGACAGAGACAGAGGGACAGAGAGCGAGAGAGAGAGAGAGAGAACAAGCAGAGGGGAGTGGGGCAGAGGAAGGAGGAGAAGCAGGCTCCCTGCTCAGTGGGGCTCCATCCCAGGACCCTGGGATCATGAACTGAGCTGAAGGCAGATGCTTAATGGACTGAGCCACCCAGGCACCCTGAGCATTTTTTTCTTTAAAGCAAATATCCCTAGCCGGAGAGGAAGGGGGAGGAGAAAGGAAGGGGCTCCTGGGGGTGGGGCCAAGAAAGATCTCCCCCTGCTCAGCCTTGACATGAAGTGGAGCAAAAGGAGGGATTGAGAATGAACATGAATTCTTGAACGACCACCGTGGAGAGCCGGATGGATGATGGAAAAGCCCCCAAGGGTTATGCAGGCAGGAGTGTCCGCTCTCAGCCTTGGTTTTTCAACTCCAAGCTGCTTACGGATGGGCCCTTCTCTCTCTGCCCTTTCTGTCTTTGATTCTCTTTGATGGGAGCTCAAGCTGAGCAGAGAGAGGATGGCTTTATTTAGCAGAGGAAACTACTCTGAGTCTCATAAATGTTGACTTTGTATGAAGTCGGCTTATCCAAACATCATCCATCACCTTGAACCATATTTCATCAAATTAAATGGCTACATTTTGCAAAGAAGTACTTGTACTAATATTTACCTTGCATCTTGTAAAATCATATGGAAATCGAATAATGATGTTGGAAATAGAAAAAGTGAATCCCCAGAGAGAATATGGCTGAGCTAGCTGTGCTTTCCCAGGGGGTCTATCTGGCCCAGTGAACCCCCTCCTCCACTCAGTCCCCGTCCTCATCTTGTGGCAGCCCCGACCCCAGCAGGAAGCAACTGGCAGTCTTCATAGCCTGCTTGGGTGCTCACATGGAGAATTTTTTAGATTTAGGCTCAGCCCCCTTTTCTTCTCCACGGGCTTTTTTTTTTTTTTAACTTGCTAAGAAATTTACTCACAGAAATGTGAGTAAATGGTTGTATGGTTATAGAAAATCTGTTAGCAGTAAACATGAATGGAAAATAATGAGAAAAATTACTTTGGTCATTTTCTTTTTTCTTTTTTTTAAAGATTTTATTTGACAGACAGAGATCACAAATAGGCAGAGAGGCAGGCAGAGAGAGAGAGGAGGAAGCAGGCCTCTGGCTGAGCAGAGAACCCAATGTGGGGCTCGATCCCAGGACCTGGGATCATGACCTGAGCTGAAGGCAGAGGCCCGAACCCACTGAGCCACTCAGGCGCCCCTGGTCATTTTCTAAGTAATATGCATATTGTTAATAATCTCATTCATTGGGGTGTCTGGGTGACTCAGTGGCTTAAGCCTCTGCCTTCGGCTCGGGTCATGATCTCGAGGTCCTGGGATGGAGCCCTGCAGCAGGCTCTCTGCTCAGCAGGGAGCCTGCTTCCCCTCTCTCTGCCTGCTGCTCTCCCTACTTGTGATCTCTCTCTCTGTCAAATAAATAAATAAAATCTTTTTAAAAACCTCATTCATTATTTATTATTTATTATCAAATATTACAGAGCACATGCTATAGATGATATCGTACACTCTGACAGATACCAGGATTATACCTGCCCAGGTATGCATCCAAACGTGGATGGAGCAACTGACCATATTTGCGTTCATTCTACAAAATCATGGAGTGCTTACCATGAGCCAACTCCTGGAGCAGGAACTGGACAGGGAAGATGAGCTAACAGCTCAACTGCCCAAAATGCCACTTTGATGATGAAAGCATCTACTCCATCTTTTCTTCCTGTGTTAATTCACTCCACATTTACTACTTTTCTTTTCATCATTTCATGGCCTTTTTTTCTTTGAGGTATGATTGACATATATCACTGTAAGAATTTCTGGAGTGCAACACAATGATTTGATATGTGTATGCATTGTGAAATGATCACCACAATAAGTCTAGCTAGCATCAGTCACCATACGTAGTTGCAAAATTGTTTTTTCTTATAATGAGAATTTTTAAGGTCTACTCTCTTAGCAACTTTCCAAAATGCAATACAATGTTATTAATATGTTACCATATGTACTTTATATTCCCATGACTTATTTATTTTCTAACTGGAAGTCTATACTTTTGACCCCTTTCTCCCATTTTGCCCACACTCACCCCTACCACCTCCTTGCATCTGCAACAATTAATCAGTTCTCTGTGACTATGTGTATGAGCTTGAACTTTTTTTAGATTTCACATGTAAGGGAGATCATTCAGAATTTCTCCTTCTTTATCTAACTTGTTTACTTAACATAATGCTCTCAAGGTCCATTCATGTCACAAATGGCAAGTTTTTTCTGAAAAATTTTATATATAATGTTCTTTATTCATCTATCAGTAGACACTGAAGCATTTAGATTGTTTCCAGGTCTTGGCTATTGTAAATAATGCTGCAATGTACATGGGTGTGGATATCCTTTGGAGGTAGTGTTTTGTTTTCTTTGGATAAATACCAAAAAATGGAATGGCTGGATTGTATGGTTTTTCTATTTTTAATTTTTTTGAGGAACCTCTGAAGTGGCGGCAGCAATTTACATTCCTACCAACAATGCATAAGAGTTTCTGCTTCTCTCTATCCTCGCCAACACTTATTTCTTGTCTTTTTTGATAATAGCCATTCTAACAGATGCAAGGTGATATCTCATTGTGGTTTTGATATGCATTTCCCTGATTAGTGATGCTGAGGATCTTTTCATGTACCTGTTGGCCATCTGGATGCCTTCTTTGGAAAATATGTCAATTTAAATCTTCTCCCCTTTTTTTTAATCAGTTGCTTTTTGCTATTGAGTTATATATTTTGGATATCAACCCCTTATTGGATATATGATCCGTAAATATTTTCTTTCAGTAGTTGCCTTTTCATTTCGTTAATGATTTCCTTGACTGTATTACATTTACTCCTGAATGTCCTCTACTGGGCACAAAGATACGGGTGTGAGATATTTCCCCGCCCTTCAGGAGCTCACAGCCTGGACACCGCAGAATCCCTTCCTAACCCTGCCACCACGAACTCCCTCCACCATCCACCCACCAGAGGGAGGAGAGGCACATCCGGCGGTGTGAAACAGGGGCCGAGAAGACAGAGCAGTTGACCAGTCAGTTGCTCAGTGTCCCGCCTGGGCTCTGGCCCTGGGGACCTTGGAGGAGGTTGACTCCTCCCAGTTGTACAATGTACTTCCCCTTCGCTCACCTTCATCCTTTTGCAATTGGTTGTCTAAAGGCAGCGTGCAACAGTGTGTCTTTTCCAGAACAAGGTCTGATACACGGTAAGTGTATCAATAGCTATTCATGCTCTGACCTCCTCTGTCCCCTTCGCGGAGCCAGTCCGGCCTGTGGGGCAGGGTTTTGGACAAAGTCTGAGGTGCCTTGCTGCTCTGGTATTAGAGTGACTAATATTTAGAAGGGTGCCACCTGCGTAATAAACGCTCGAAAGAACCATGAGTGATGGTGGTGGCAGTGGTGAGGAGTCCTGAGTGGCTCAGGAGCTGGGCTATCTGCAGAAGGCAGAGAGAAGCTGGAGGCCCTGGATTCCAGAGGTTGTGTCCAGCTCTGGAATGCCAAGGGATGCTTCTGATATCCATAGACGAAGATGGTTCTCTGCTTCTCCCTTGTCCAAGTAGCCCATCCCAGCAGTCCGCACTGCAAGATTACCCAGAAGCCTCCCAAGGCGGGACTTCACTCAGAAGCCTGTGGCGGGGACTTCCAGACCTCAGGCTGCCAAGGAGGCTGGAAGGGGCAGAGCTACGTCATCCAGCAGCCCGCTCCTGCTTCCCTCTCGGTTGTGGGAAATGGTTCTCCAGTGACTTCCCTGCACCTCTGTTGGGGGAGCGGGTGGGGCTCTATTTATCCTTCAAGTGCCATAAAGGAAGGGGCTCCTTGTTTTGCAGGATGAGGGGAATAATTGCTAGCTCTTTTGCTGTTTATAGTTGAAATGATGTCATGTGGCCTGACATCTCGAGCATTTCCCTTTCTCACTTCCTCCCTGTGCACTGTCTTCCTTTGGTTTAAAATCTTGAATCCCTGATGCCAGTTTCCCCATACGTTCTAAGAGGCACAAGGAACGAATAATTTGGTCCCAGAATAGTTTGGGCCAAACTTTAGTGAGGGCTGGCTGTGTGACAGACACAGGGCTCAGCCCCTCTCAGTATTCACTCATCTGACCCTCAGGGAAGTTCTTGGAGGTGGGTGCTATTCGCTTTCGCCGTGTGCAGATGAGGGAACTGAGCCTCTGTGTACACAAATCACGTCTCCAAAGTTATCAGGTGCTAAGTGTTAAAAACAGAATCCAATCTCCCCCTTTTTTTTTAATTTAATTTTATTTATTTATCTGACAGACAGAAATCACAAGTAGGCAGAGAGGCAGGCAGAGAGAGAGAGAGAGAGAGGGAAGCAGGCTCCCCGCTGAGCAGAGAGCCCGAAGCAGGACTCGATCCCAGGATTCTGGGATCATGACCTGAGCCGAAGGCAGAGGCTTTAACCCACTGAGCCATGCAGGCGCCCCAGAAGCCAATCTCTTAACTAGAAACCATTAAATCTCCAAGAAAGGCAGCTCCTGTTTCTGGAATTTGGTTTGAAAGAAAAGTCAGGAGGACAAAAAAGTCTTACTTTGGAGGTGACAGCTAATTAGAGGGTAAGATGTTTGTTGGTGGTTGGAGGAAATTTTTTTTTTTTTTTTTTTTTTTTTTTTATCAGAGTGAGTGAGCACAGGCAGACAGAGAGGCAGGCAGAGGCAGAGGGAGAAGCAGGCTTCCTGCTGAGCAAGGATCCCGATGTGGGACTCGATTCCAGGACGCTGGGATCATGACTTGAGCCAAAGGCAGCCGCTTAACCAACTGAGCCACCCAGGCATCCCGGAGGAAATGTTTCTTAATGTGAAAAATGGACCTGAAACATCACTTCATTTTTAGTAAATAACTACGAGTGAAACAGCCTTTTCCCATTTGTAATCTATTATCCCAGGCACAGGGACCAGATCGTGGCCAAGAAAACAACATCTCTGAGCACTGTCTGAGCGAGTCAGAGGGGTGAGTGAGGGACCTGCAAGTGTCCTGTTTCCCGGTTGCCCCAGCAGGTTGGCCGTGCCCACACCAGTGGTCTGTCGTCTGCGATCCGTTGCCCGTGACCCATGGCCATAGCAGAGCAGCTCGGCGGCCCCAAGGCCTCCTGCAGAGACCTCATAGATAACCTGCCAGAGACTGTGCTGGGCAGGGACCGCCGCAGAGCTGGAGAAGTTTTGGTTGGCTTCTCTGTTTTGTTGTGTTTTAATAATCAGGGAGGAAACCAAATGAAGAAGCAAATATCTGGCACAGAACAATCCAAAGAAGATTCCAGGGCCTCACCGGAGAAGAATCCAGACCCACCCGTGGCTGCTGTTGTCTTATTCAGGCAGCGAAGCCCGGGCTTGCTGGATGCCGCGGGGAGAGGAAGTGAGGAAGAGCTGGAGGAATAAATAGTCTCTTCCCGGCTGTGGCGTTCCAGAAGCCTGTGCCTTTGGACAAACAGAGAGGAGGAGCTGACTAAAGAGGGAGGGGGTAGGAAGACCACACCCGTCCCCCAGCATGGGTGAGTGAGGAGAGAGAGCAAGCAGAGGGGAAGCCCTACAGTAGATGCTGGGGCTCCACGGAGGGCCTGAGCCCTCCACGCCTTAGGCTGGAGGCAAAACACTCCCCAAGCCAGACTGTGGCGCTAACCACCAGAGCACCCAGGGTCACTTCCCAGGGCCACTTTCCCTGGGGACAGGGCAAAACACAAAGAAAATGCTGGGGCCACAGGCAGTTTCCAAGAGTGGGGAGCAGCGAAATCATGCCGGGCATGCCACCCCTGAGAGGGGCCCCACAACCAGAGCCCTGAGGAGGGGTCCCTGCAGACAGGGTCGTGGGCCCACAGTAACAAGTCCTCAATAAATCCCGAAGAAGTTAGGGGCAACCCCACGGAAAGGGGTCGAACCCTAAATTGCCTGACCTGACCTTGCCAAGATAGATGCTCACAACAAAATTAAATTGAGTTATTAAAAAATGGAATGTAGGGACGCCTCGGTGGCTCAGTTGGTTAAGCAGCTGCCTTTGGCTCAGGTCATGATCCCAGCGTCCTGGGATCGAGTCCCACATCGGGCTCCTTGCTCAGCAGGGAGCCTGCTTCTCCCTCTGCCTCTGCCTGCCATTCTGTCTACCTGTGCTCGCTCTCTCCCCCTCTTTCTCTCTGATAAATAAATAAAAATCTTAAAAAAAAATGTAATGTAGGCCACATTTTTCTCCAGTAGGGAATCCCCTGAACCCCCAGCTCCCGAGTCTGCAAACTGAGAGCATGGCTGGTCCATCATGTATAGAGGGCACATTTCTCTCCTCACAGAGTGTGGGCACCACGATTCTCAGCAAAACTTGCTGTTCTGGTAGCTTCATGAAGGTGTCTGGGAAGTGGCCTACATGACAACAGGTCTCTTGTCACTTTGGGGAATCCAACCCCTCTGTGGTCTGGAGAAGGCCTGCTTCCATCCTGCACAAGGAGCCTCTGAAGGGAGATTCCTTGTTCCTCTGGAATGGTGTCTGCCCTCCTGGCAGGTGGCCCCCCACCTCGCCCTCCTGCCTCTGTTCTCTTTGGAATTTCAAATCCTAGGCAGTTAACGTTTGATGCTGAAGACATCATTTCAGAGACTGGAATCCATGGGTCTTAGCTTGCCCCTCAAGGTCTGCTATTACATGGTTTCCAGCAACGGCTCGTTTCATGGCCTGTCACAGCCCCTCTTGGATAAGACACTCTGATAGCGACATTTCCAACAGGTGGCTCTTCGGTATGTCCTGTCATGTCTCTGCTCCCATCCCTCATCCCCCACCTGGCCCATCCCCCATCTGGCCCTGGCCATCAGCCCCTGAGTTTTCAATACTCAGCTCAGACATCACCTCCTTTGTGAAGTGTCCCCAGGTAAAGGTAACCACGTCCTTCTGTGTGACCTCACTGTGACAGGGGGTCACCAGCCCTAACTCTCACACCATGTCAGTGAACTTGGTTTTCACAACGTTTCCTTCCATCCCAAGACTTTCAGGTTTTAGGAGAGAGAGCAAAGAGGAGAGAGAGAGGGGAGAGAGGAGGGGAGAGAGAAAAAAGAGAAAGAGGGTGAAAGAGAATAGAAGGGGGTAAGAGAGAAAATAAGTGGAGGAGCCATCAAAGGGGGCACTAAGTCTTTGGCCATGTAAAAGGGTGTTTATGAAAATGCCCCAGCTCCTTCACCATCATCATTATTTCATAAAAGCAAGGCAATGTTAATGCAAAAAGTAATAGGAAGGTCATGACTTCAGATTTTAGAATGGTGCTTTGAAGAAGACTCAAAACACCTTCTAATTTATAATCACATGTCGACCTCCTATTTCTTATTTGAGACCTTCTGCCCTGGAGTGTGAGCCCTAGTGAAGTGCCTGGCGGCCTGTGAGCGCACAGCTCCAGCTGCTGGGGTTTCCCTGGCAACCAGAACCCTCAGGGTGCCCTTCAGATGCTGCCTGAGGCCCCCGCCCCCATCCCCATCCCTATCCCCATCGTGCCTCAGTTCTTGTTGATGAATTCAACCAACTAGAAGCCATCAATGCCCAGAATATCATCAGGAGTTTCCCAGCGTTGTGACCTCAGTTGAACAAGGGTTTGTTTGTTTGTTTTTATTTTTATTTTTTAATTTATTTGTCAGAGAGAGAGTACGAGCAGTGAAAGCAGGGGGCAGAGGGAGAAGCAGTCTCCCCGCGGAGCAAGGATTCCTGCTGAGGATCCCTTCCCGATGGGAGACTTGATCCCAGGACTCTGGGATCATAGATCATAACCGGAGCCCAAGGCAGATGCTTAACCCACTGAGCCACCCAGGCATCCCAATAAGGGATTTTCTTAAAAGGAAAATCCCATTTGGATTAGGAGCCTCCTGCTGAGAGCAACCGCAGGGCCCATGGACCTGCCTGGAGCCCCACCCCCAACACTGCCGTACTGGAGGAGGGCTTTGGAACTCCTCCCCGAAACCCGGAAAGCCACTTGTGATGTTACTATGGGCTCGGGTCCTCAGTTCAACACCCTTCCCTTCTCTTTGCTTGCTCCCACAATTTGATACAGTTCTCAAAGTACCCCCCTTTTCTTAAATAAGAAATATGTTGTAAAAATATTCTGTAAAAGCCCTTTTGACTGATCTGAATTGCACACATACATAACTGACCTGTGTGCATTACATATATATAAAAGAAAAGTCCTTTATAACAACTTCAAAAAATAGACTTTTGAACATAGAAATGCCCTGGCCCAACTCCAGGAGCTGCAATGATGAACTAGATGCCTGTGCTCGTGTGGGGAATCATCACAAATGCACTGTTTTGTGACGTGATGTGTCGGTGAGTCAAATACCACGAGCTGTGCTGCCCTAAGGCTTTGATTTTCTGAAATCTCTTGGTGAGGTAATGCACAAAGCAATACATCTTTCCTTGATTTAAATTTTTTTTTAAGATTTTATTTATTTATTTGACAGAGAGAGATCACAAGTAGGCAGAGAGGCAGGCAGAGAGAGAGAGAGAGAGAGAGGAGGAAGCAGGCTCCCTGCTGAGCAGAGAGCCCGATGCGGGACTCGATCCCAGGACCCTGAGATCATGACCTGAGCCGAAGGCAGCAGCTTAACCCACTGAGCCACCCAGGCGCCCCTGATTTAAATTTTTTTTAAAGATTTTATTTATTTATTTGACAGACAGAGATCACAAGTAGGCAGAGAGGCAGGCAGAAAGAAGGGAAGCAGGATCCCTGCTGGGAAGAGAGCCCAATGTAGGGCTTGACCCCAGAACCCTGAGACCATGACCTGAGCCAAAGGCAGAGGTTTTAACCCACTGAGCCATCCAGGCGCCCCTCTTTCCTTGATTTACATAGAAACACGGCATCAGTTAAAATTGCAAAAATAGTCAGTGGTTTTATGTAAACATATAAAATGCATAGAGCATAGATTATTAAGCAGAATCATTAAGAGCTGAGTCCTACAAAGGCTGTTCAGAGGGGCAGCTGAGAGCTTGAGCAGAGGAGAGACCAGTGAACAATCACTGTGACAAACCAAAACCTACCTCCAGCCCCGACAAAAGTTTTCTCACCTCATTGACATCCCCTCATGTCTAGTGTACGGAAGAAACCGGGCACAGAGAGTTAGGATCATCTACGAACTTGCTAGCAGCCCAGCGTGGCCTGGCCACACTACCACCTGACCCGCTCTCCGTGTACCTACTTTTTTTTTTTTTTAAAGATTTTATTTTATTTATTTGAGAGAGAGAGACAGTGAGAGAGAGAATGAGTGAGGAGAAGGTCAGAGAGCGAAGCAGACTCCCCATGGAGCTGGGAGCCTGATGTGGGACTCGATCCCGGGACTCCAGGATCACGCCCTGAGCCGGAGGCAGTCGTTCAACCAACTGCGCCACCCAGGCGTCCCTCTGTGTACCTACTTTTATGGAAGGTTCCAGTCTGTGCCCTTTGGCTCAGACTTCCGTGAAGTTGCCTTTGGAAGTTCTGCAGAGGATCAAGGAGGCACCACACCCCTTAACCAGCATCTTTCCACCTTTATCTTTTGAGTAAAAACTTTGTTTAGTAATTGCTTATGGATGCCTGGGTGTTTTAGTTGGTTAAGCATCTGCTTGGGCTCAGGTCTTGATCCCAGGGTCCTGGGACGGAGCCCTGCATCCCGGCTCCCTGCTCAGTGGAGAGCCTGCTCCTCCCTCTCCTCCCCACTCATGCTCTGTTACTATCTCTGACTCGTCCTCTCTCTAAAATAAATAAAACATTTAAAAATAAAATAAAATGCTGTTTTATAAATTCTGTAGCTCATTTGGTAACATATATATTTATATATTTATAACAGAATGGAATAAGAACTTTCCCCCGCCCTGGTTTGGAGGATGAGCGTGGCTTCTTTCACAGCCCAGTTCTTCATTTTATAATGACGGCGACTGGCATTGAACCCCACTTTACAACTCACTGAGCCTCCCCAGCCATTCTCTCTTTTCATTCTAACAATCCCTTTGGGAAGTCAGCGGATATTGTCTAACTATCCTCATTTTATTGAGAAGGAAGTTCAAGTTCAAAGAGGTCCTGTGATTCGCCAGCTAGGGAAGCACCAAGATCACCGACAGCTTCACGTCCAGACCTGGGGTACTCCACCCCACTCCCGGCCACCCTGGCCTCCTCTCTGAGGATTGCTGTGCACAGCCAGCATGCTCCAAGTAACTGATTTCTCAGCAAAGCCACTGGCTTCTGGCTGCGACCTCTGACCCTGGCAGAGGGCCGAGGCTGTGGGCAGAGCCCAGGCAGCTGCCAGGGGCCAAGCATTACACAGAGCTCTGGGGATCCCCTCCTGCCAGCACCTATGATGGCCCCGCTGTCTCTTAGCAACTGTTGGTGCCATCAACACTAAAGGGGCACAAGAGTAAGCTGGATCTCATTCTGGAGCTTCTGAGGTCTTCAGGAGGGGTCTACCCTTTCCCTTGGCATTTGGGGGTCCCTGAGTCCAAGGTCAGCCTTGCAGAGCTCTGGCAGGGTCTTGGCAACTCAGCACTCTCCCCACTCCTCCGGCCTGAGCAGACCATGCCCCTGCCACACGATCTGGGCTCTGAGAAGCGGAAGGTGGTCTGGCCCTCCCAGGCTTCCTTGCCAGGCGCCAGGGTGGGAGGCGTCAGAGCTGGGCACTCCTGGCATTCTAATCCACCAAGGATTCCAGCAGGTGCCAAGTCTCTGGTATCAGGGGAGATGACCTCAGAGCTTTGGACGTGGCTGGCAGGCCACTGCCTGGACTTAAAGGTCCCTGGCAGGCACCTGTCACCCTATCTCGTCCTTCCTTTGCCTCACGCCATGGGGAGCCGAGGGTTTGGGAAACAAAACGGGCTTCTAGAATAGAGTGAGGACCCAGAATTTCAAAGCCCTTTTTGTGAGTGTTTGGTTCCCAGAACTCCGAAAACAGTTCTCCTCTTGGGCCACAGAGGAAAAAGAGAGCTTGTGGGTAGGTATGGCTAGCTTGGGTTGGAGAGGCAGGAGCAAGACACTGTCTCGCCCCTAGGAATGGATCCCTACACTTCATGGTGGGTGAGAAACCATAACAAGGCACTCTTCCCCACTGAGCACAATTTCCAGGGCCTTCACCTCCTTCCACCGCTCCAGACCGCTGAGTCTTGTGCTGGGGGCAGAGCCCCTAGGGCCCAGAGGGGTGTGAAGCCCGGGCTGCGGAGGGAGCTGCAGGGTGACCATGACTGCTGGGCAGGAGTGAGGGGCTGTTGCAGGCATCTGGAGATCAGCTCTGAAGAGCCCAGCATGGTGGGCTCCTGGTCAGGACCCCTGGCCAGGCCCATAGGGAAAGGGCAACCCAGGAGCCCTCTCTTCCCTGCGGCCCATGTGGGTGCTCTGGCCAATGCTGAGGGAAGCTGACTGGATCCCCCAAATGCCTGTCTGGCTGGGCCTTCTTCACTGCCCCAAATAATGCTCCTCTGTAGAGATGGCCAGGAACGAGAGAGAGAGAGAGAGAGGAGAGAGAGAGTGTTTGCTCACCAGAAAGAGCAGGGCAGACCCACCTCTCTCCTTTGAAGAGAATCCTTCCAGTGGCTGCTTCGAACTCAGCAGAGCTCAGGGCTCAGAGAACCCACAGGAGAAATTCTGCAGCCAAATCAGTAGACTGCAGTGGGGGTGAAGCCATCCCTGGACGAGGCTGACCACCTTTGGGGATTTGGGCCAAGTCACTTGCCTTTAGTTTCCTCCTCTCTTCAATGGGGACACAGTGGTGTCTGCCTTAAGGGGTGTGTGTGTGAGTTTTTCGAGAGCTAATATGTCCCTTAAGTGACCAACACACAGTCTGTCCGCAAAAATGGCAGCAGTTACCTGACTGGGTCCATCATACACAACAGGCACCCGGGAAATGTCTACAGAATGAAATAGACACTTTTCCTTTTCTTTTTGTCTTCCAGATATAATTCTTTACCTAAAAAGCTAGTTGGGGTCAGAAGGCTCTGATGCTTAGAAACAAGAGGGGGAGGCACGGCTGGAGGCAGGATGTAAGGCTGCTGTGTCCTCTTGGGGGCTTGATCTGACCAAGCTGAGTGTGAGGCCTGGGCAGTGAGGAGCTCGTCCCGGAATCCCAGGACAGCTCTCCAGGGAACTGGGCTAATGGGCTTTTCAGGTCCTTGCCCTAATAACAGAATATTCTCGTTTTAAAAATAACTTTACAGGTAAGTGAAACCATATGCTAATTGACTCTGTGGAGCATAAGGATTAACACGGAGGACATGGGGAGATGGAGAGGAGGAGGGGGTTGGGGGAAATCGGAGGGGGAGACAAACCATGAGAGACCGTGGACTCTGAGAAACAAACTGAGGGTTTTGGAGGGGAGGGGGTAAGGGGTTAGGTGAGCCTGGTGGTGGGTATTAAGGAGGGCACGTATTGCATGGAGCACTGGGTGTGGTGCATAAACAATGAATTCTGGAACACTGAAAAAAAAATTAAATTAAAAAAAATAACTTTAGTTAGTTGTTATTATGTAAGTGGTATGTGTTCATTAAAACAAAAGCTTATGGTGAATTTATGATATGCCAGGCACTGTTCTAACACAGCTTAATTGATTGAATTTTTTAAAAAAGATTTTATTTATTTCTCTGACACAGAAAGAGAGATCACAAGTAGGCAGAGAAGCAGGCAGAGGGAGGGGGAGGCAGGCTCCCCACCAAGCAGAGAGCCTGATGGGGCTCGATCCCAGAACCCTGAGATCATAACCTGAGCAGAAGGCAGAGGCTAAACCCACTGAGCCACCCAGGTGTCCCTGAATTTGCACAGAATCTTACAAGGTAGGTACTATCATTTTTCCCCTTTTATAAGTAAACCAAAGCACCGAGATACGTTTCCTAGAGTCATGTGGCTAAGAAGTAACAGGACTGTCTGGCTCCAGAGTCCCTGCTCTTAGCCACGAGATAGTCATGCCTTCTTGTCCACATGGGTGAAAATACAGGTAAGTAAAAATAAGCTCAAAATAACGTGTGTTCTTAACATCTGGGGATACTATTACTGCTAACAGTCTGGCAAGGAACAGACACACGCACAGGGCATCAAGTAAGAGAAATCATAGTTGCTACATATGTGACAAAAATATGGTTAATATTTGTCATATATGGACAACTCTCTAAACATTCACAAGAAGCGGACCTCACTAAAAATGGGAGATTCCACAACAGCACTACACATGACCACTAAATCTGTGTTCCGCCTTGCTTACAGTTACAGAAACGGTGAGTAAGCTGACAAGCTGTTATTGTCATGCCTCAGATTTGGCAAGGATTAGAAAGACACAGTAGGCAGTGCTGGCTGGGGTGGTGCGGTAAATGCTGACAGCCGTTTTGCAGACAAGCCGGTAACATGTATCCAAACCATTATCCACCTGTGCCCTTTTTGCCTTATCATTTTAACTTCAAGTCATTTATTCTAATAAAAAGGAATAGTCAACTGGAAAAGAGGTATGTGCTAGAATATTCACTAGGAGACTTTTTTTTTAAAAAACAAATGCAAAAAGTTGAAAACAGCTTAAACACCGTTTAAATGATGTGTTGGGAAAAATTCTGTAAAGCCACAGAACAGATTACTAACAACCATTAGAGGGAATAAGGTGGGTTTATGTAAGGGGAAAAGTCCAGGGTAAATTCAGAAAGCAAATTGGGAGTATATGGTCTTATTTTGGACAGCAGGGTCTCCCAACTGACCCTAACCTGGGTTTGGATTTTGACTCTATACAACTAGTTTTCTGGTATTTGCCGAAGTTAAAATGTTTGACAGACTGTTTTGTAAATACTGGAAGGTTTCCCTTTGGAGACCCATGAAAGAGCTGGGAAGGGGTGGGAGGTTTCAAGCAAGGTTAGAGTTTCAACTAAGGACAACAGCAAGACTTGTTTTTGTTTTTGTTTTTTAATAGATTTTATTTAGGGGTTTCACAGAGCGAGCACAAACAATGGGAGCGACAGAGGGAGAGGAAGAAGTAGACTCCCTGCTGATCAGGGAGCCTGATGTGGGCTCCATTCCAGGACCCTTGGATCATGACATGAGCCCAAGGCAGATGCATAACCGACTGAGCCACCAGGTGCCCCTGGGGGATTTTTGTGCATCTCTATTGATACTTACTGAAGATTAGTGTGTGAGCTACTCTCACTCAAAAATACACAAATTTATCGAACACAAACACAAAACATGTGCACCTTGATGAATTTTCACAAAGTGAGCATACTCCTGTAACTGCCATTCAGACAAATTACCAGAAGAGACCCCAGAACGCCCCTTGTGTCCCCGTCAACCATTTTTCTTTCCTCAGGGGACCGCTGTTCTGAATTCTAGTATCAGAAAGGAGTCCAGTCTGTGTCTGAACTTAACATCTGTGAACCTAAGATACCCGTTCATTTTTGTAAGCTTTCTTTAATATTCCTCAGCAAGTTTTGTCATTTTTCTGCCTAAAGTTTCTGGAGTTTTGTTGTCATTGATGGTACTGTATATGGTATTGGACTTCTTCAATTTCTAACGAGATGGAAATACAATGGATTTAAAAAATTTTGGCCCCTGTTTCTAAATTCACTTATGGATTGTAACATTTATCTGTAGATTCATTCAGATCTTCTAGGTATCTAATACTGCCAGCTATGCGCTAGGACAGTTTTTATTTCTTCCTTAGTGATCCTTGTGTGTTCTATTTCTCCCTTCCCTTCCTCCACACCACCTCCTCCCCCACTCCTTCTTTTTCTTCTTTCCCTTCTTCTTCTTTCCCTTGCTTTCTTACCCCTCCTCCCCGTCCTTCTTCTCCTTCTTTTTTTTTCAGAGAGAAAGCCTGCAGAAGGGCAAGTAGGGGAGGGGCAGAGGGAGAGCAAGAGAATCTTAAGCAGGCTTCATGCCCCGCAGAGAGCCCTATGTGGCTTTGATCTCACAGCCTTGAGAGCATGACTTTTGGAGCCAAAACCAAGAGTCAGGTGCCCTCCCGGCACCCCACTTTTCTTCTTTATAATTATTGCCCTGGCTAAGACCTCTACTACAGTGTTAAATAGAACTGGTGGTAATGGGCATCTCTCTTCCAATCTTGGTAGGACGCTTTTAACATTCATTATCAAGCATGATGTTCACTGTAGAGTTTTAAAATTTGAGATGAAATTCAGATAACATAGAATTAACTCATTTCAAGAGAACAATTTAGGGCATTTAGTAATTCACAATATTTTGCAACCACCACTTCTATGTACTCCCAAAAACATTCCCATTACTACAAAATAAAATCCTGTCCCCATTAAGCAATTATCCCTCATTCCCCCAAAACCCTTGTTTCTGGCAATTAGCCATCTACTTTGTTTCTAAGGATTTTCCCGTTCTAAGTATTTCACACACTAAATGAAATCATATAGTATATTATCTTTTTGTTTGACTTCTTTCTCCTAGCATGACATTTTCAAGATTCAACCACATGGTAGCTTCTTTTTGGATTTTATTTCATTTTATGTGGAATCATATTCCGTTGGGTGTACCTATCATGATTTGTTGATCCCGTCATCTGTTGGTGGACATTTGAGTTGTCTTCATCTGTTTGGCTATTGTGAGTCATGCTGCTGTGAACATTCATGACAAGGATTTGTTTGAGTCTGTTTTGAATTCTTCTTCTTCTTCTTCTTCTTTTTTATTTTTAAGATTCTACTTATCTATTTGAGAGATAGAGACAGTGAGAGAGAGCATGGGAAAGGGGAAGGTTAGAGGGAAGAACAGACTCCCCGTGGAGGTAGGCGCCCGATGTGGGCCTGGATCCCAGGACTCCGGGATCATGACCTGTGCCAAAGTCAGTCACTTAACCGACTGAGCCAATCAGGCGCCCCCTTGTTTTCAAGTCTTGGGGGCATATACATAGGAGAGGAATCCCTGAGCCGTACACTGCTTCAGTGTTTAACCATCAAACTGGTGTGTGTGTGTGTGTGTGTGTGTGTGTGTGTGTGTGTGTGTTTGGGGAATCACCGACCTGCTTTCCACAGCAGCTACACCATTTTACATCCCACCAGCCAAGTGTGAGGGGTCCAGTGTCTCCGTGTCCTTCTGTATGAATACTTGCTCTTCCCTACTTTTTTGATTATAGCCATCCTCTTGGATGTGAAGTGTGTTGTAGATTTTAAAAACACATTCTTTGTCAGATTAAGAAAGTTCCTTCCTGAAACAACATCTCTTTGTAATACACTTTGGAAGTGTTAAGGTCCTGATAAATAAAGACCAAGGAAGGAACTGTCTCAAGTTAGAGTCAAGTAAGTGGACACGACAAGTAAAGGCAAGATGCGAATCCTGGGTTGGAACCTGAATCAGAAAAGGACACTAATTGCAAAACTAGCAAAATGTGAATAAGCTCTATAAATTCATTAACCATATTGTATCAGTGTTAATTTCCTGATTCACACTGTGGTTGTGTAAGATGAGTGTTACAGTCACAGATAGTTAACTTAAGAGTATATGGGAATTCTCCTCACTATTTCTGCAACTTTTCTCTGAGTCTAAAATAATTCTTTTTAAGATGTGTTTAAAAAAAAAAAGTTCCCATCTATTCCTAGTTTTCTATGTGTTTACTGTGAATGGGATTGAATTTTAGCAATGCTTTATACCTACTGATGTTTTATGCAATTTTCTTCTTCATTTTACTCAGTTACAATGATTGGTTTTTAAGCGTTAGAACTACATTGTGTTCCTTGAATAAACCCAATTTTGCTTTGATATATTACCCTTTTTGGTTTTTTGCTTGTTTTGTAATTTTTTTCCACTTTTTTTTTTTCAAAGATTTTATTTATTTATTTGTCAGAGAGAGAGCGAGAGTACAGGCAGGGGGGGCAGCCGGCAGAGAGACAGGCGGGAATCCTGCTGAGCAGGGAGTCTGATGCAGGGCTCTATCCCAGGACCCTGGGATCATGACCTGAGCCAAAAGCAGATGCTTAACTGACTGAGCCACCCAGGTGTCCCTTTTTCCAAGTTTTTATTTAAATTCCAGTTGGTCAACACACTGTGTAATATTATAAATAGAACAACTGGTCCTTATCACAAGTGCCCTCCTTAATCCCATCTAACCCATCCCCTCCCCACCTCCCCTTACTCTTCTTACAGTTGCTAAATTGTTCTTGTTATTTACTTTTTTAGGAACTTTTAATTTTTATTTTTTTGGTCCATCTATGTTTCTGAGAAAGATCAGTAGGTAACTTTCCTTTGTTGTTATGCCCTTATCAGATTTGGGGACTAAGGTTATATGATCTTGTAATACAAGCTGGGAAATATTTCTTTACCTATTTTATGAAAATTTATGATTGTGTTGTTTCTTCTTTAAATGCTTGGTATATTCATCGAGGAAACCACCTGGCCTAACAGGTTCATTGTAAGAGGGTTTTTAACTACAGATTTGATTCCTTTGGGAATATGGTTAAGATACTTTATATTTACCTGGTGTCAATTGTGGTAAATTGTGTTTTTCTAAAAATTTGTCTATTTAAATGTTTAAGTTCACTGCCTTATTGTTTATAATGTTCTACCATCTTTCTAATACATGGGATCTGTAATAATGCTCCAGTTTGTTCCTGACTGGTATTGATATTTTGTGTCTTCCCTATTTTTTATTCTAAATTACCATTGATAGGAGGTTTATAAATGTAAATCTTTTGATGCTTTTTTTTTTTTTTTTTGACAGAGAGAGAGATCACAAGTAGGCAGAGAGTCAGGCGTGGGTGGGGGGAGAAGCAGGCTCCCCGCTGGGCAGAGAGCCTGATGCAGGGCTCCATCCTAGGACCCTGAGATCGTGACCTGAGCCGAAGGCAGAGGCTCAACCCACTGAGCCACCCAGGCGTCCCTGATGCCCTTTATTGTATATTTGTTTTCAACTTTCTTAATCTCTGTTGCTATTTTTACCATTGCCTCCTTCCTACTTTCTTTGCTTTTAATTTGCTATTTTCTAACTACTTGATCTGGAATATCTAGATAACTGATTTTGGCTATTAATTTTTTTCTAAAAAAATTGGGACTACACTGTTTTCTTTAAGCATGGCCTACACAGCAGCCCAGAAGTATTAATATGTTATTTTAATAATTTCCTTCGAAATACTTTCTAATTTTTATTGTATTTTCTTTTCTGATCCATAGGTTATTGCTTAAACTGCAAACTCTTGGGAACCTTTCTAGTTTTCCTCCTGTAATTCATATCTAGCTTATTTCTACTGTCATCATAGCCACACATTCCATATGATTTTAATTCCCTGAAATTTGTTGAGACTTGCTTTATGGCCAAACATACTGTCACTTAGAGTTTTTTTCCATGTATACTTGAGAAGAATGTATATCATGAGTTGTTGAGTTCTGTACATGGTCATGGGGTGAAATGCAGAAACCATGTTGTTTGAGTTGTTTATAGACCTATTGATTTTAGTCTGTTTATCAGTTATGGGGAAGTTGGCTTAACATCGCCTGCTATGATGTGAATATATTTCTTCTTTTAATTCTATAGCTTTTACTTTACATTTTTAGAGGAGATGTTAGGTGCTTACAGATTTAGAGTTGTTATATAGTGCTCGTGGATGGACCCTTTCTTTATTCACTTTATTTCTGATAATGTTTCTGGTACTTTGTCTGATATTAGAATCACCTCTCCAGTTTCCTTTTGGTTAATGTTTCTTTTTGGTTGATGCTGTTTGTATCGTTTCTCTTTCTCTTATTCCCAACTTTTCTGTATCCTTATATTTAAGATCATCCCTTATAAGCAACATGTAGTTTAAAAAATCCCAACTAATAATCTTTATCTTTAATTAGCATTGTCTATTTATACTTAATATAGCTATTAATATATTGAAATGTTTAATCGGCCATTTAATCTACACCTGACTGGCATAATGTTCATTTTTCTTTTTTTCTTCTCCTGAATTAACAGGTTTTTTAAAAAGCACACCTTCCATTTCTGTTAGTTATACTTTCTTTTATTCACTAAGGAGGTTACCCTACACATTACTATATGCGTTCTTGACTATTGGAATAATATATAAATTGGTACTTTATATTTCTGGGTGGTGGTCCTTAGAACATTTAACCCTATTTACCTTGCTCCCTCTCTTTATGCTATTTTATGTATTTTCTTCTGTATCTTGTGTATTTAGGGGCTCTGTTGTTAGGTGCATGCATGCTTATAACTGTTACATCTTCCTGATAGATCAAAGCTTTCATCATTATAAAATGCCTTTCTTTGTCTCTAGTAAAAATGTTTGTCTTTATTTTGTCTGATATTAGTATAGCCATTCTAGCAATCTCTTGCTAATTTTTACATGGTGTATCTTTTTCCATTCTTTTATTTTTAACCTATTGTATCTTTGAATCTAAAATGTGTCTCTTGTATGCAGCACAGTGCTGGATCATTTAAAATCCCTTTTCCAATCTCTTTCTTTTGATTGAAGAGTTTAACCCACTTATATTTTATGTAACTATTAATAAGGTAGGATTTATGCCTGCCATTTTGCTATTTGTTTTCTACATATTTTATATCTTTTTTGTTCTGCTACTTTGGGATTACTGTTTCCTTCTACACTAAATTGATATTTTATAGTGTATTAGCTTATTTCCCTTCTTCTTCTCTTTCTTCTTCTCCTCCTCCTCCCCTACCTCCTCTCCCTCCTCCTCCTCAACTTCCTCCTCCTCCTTCTTCTCCTCCTTCTTTCTTCTTCTTCTCCTCTCCTCCCTCTCCCCTCCCCCTTCTTCCTCTTGTTGTTGTTGTTGTTCTTCTCCTTCTCCTTCTCCAACTCCTCCTCCCCCTCCCCCCTCCTTCCCTTCTTCCTCCTCCTTCTTCCTCTTTGTGGTTTCCCTGAGGATTACAATTAACATCTTAATTTAAGATGATATAATTTGGATTAATACCAACTTCATCTCAATCTTATACAAAAACTTTGCTCCAATATAACTCCATCCCTTTGCCCTTCCTTTGTGGTTTATAGTCATGCAAATTGCATCTTTGTACATTATAAGCCCATTAACAGAGTTTTATAATTATTGCTTTATATAGTTGTCTTTTGAAACAGAAGAGAGCAGAAGGGAATTACGAACAAAAATACATTTACACTGTCATCTATATTTATTTATGTAGTTACTTTCACTGGTACTCTTTATTTCTCTGTGTGTCTTCACATTATTGCCAAGTGTCCTTTCATTTCAGCTTAAGATTCTGGTTAGTATTTCTTATAGAGAAGGTCTATTGATGATTAATTTTCTGTGAATGTCTAACTTTTTTTTTTTTTTTAATGTCTAACTTTTTGAGTTATGGTTTTGCTAGATATAGGATTCTTGGTTGGTAATCTCCCCCTACCCCTGGCATATTGATTATGTCTTTCACTGCTTTCTGGCCTCATGGTTTCTGATGAGAAGTCAGCTGTTAATCTTATTGTAGATCTCTATAGTATTCCTTTTATTCCCATCTGTTAGAAATGCATTTTTCATTTTTGTTTGGCTGGAAATATTTTTTACTTTACTTTCATTTTGGAAGAATATTTTCACTGAGAATAGAAGTCTAGGGTTGGGGTATTTTATTTGCACTCCATAAAGATTCCATTGACTTGTCCTCGAGACTTCCATAATTTCTGTTGAAAATCTGCCAATCTTTTTGTTGTTCTTTTAAAAGTATTTGTCTTTTTTTCCTCTGGTTGCTTTTAAAGAGTGTTCTTTGTCTTGAGTCTCAGCAGTTTTAGTACGGTGTAACTAGATGTGTATTTCCTTATATTTATTCTTGATGCTCAAAGAGCTTTTTTGATCTATGACTTGATCTTACCATTCAGCCATATTCTCTTCAAATAGAACTGTTTTTCCATTCTCTCTTTTTCTCTAATTCTGAAATTCTAATTCTATGTATGTTTAGCCTTCTTACCATATTCCATGTCACCTAGATTTTTTATTGAATGCCATATATGTATAAAAAATGTAGAAATAATTTGAGGCTTTCATGATGTTACTTTCTTCCAGAGATAATTTGCTTTTGCCTCTGGCAACAGTTTGAGTAAGTGTGGGTCAACTTACTCCAGTATGAGCCCGAGTTGGTTTGAAACCAAGTTTTAGTCTTTAGAAGCCTCAGACTATTTCCATTTCACCTTCAATCCTCAGGTGTAGCTCTCCTGGGATACTAATTGGAGCACTGAGGTCCTTATAACTCCTTAGTGAGGCCTGAACTTCAGCCTTGCTCTTCTTCATCATGTGGGACTTTTGAGGACCCTGCTTAGTTTCTAAGACTTCAGGACCAACACTTCTTATGAGTCAGCAAAGATCCACCACAAAGACCTCTGTGTCTCTCAGCCCCGTGGCAGTTATTAGGCCTATGGCTATGCCTCAAAGGGGAGCTGGGCATAAGACCAGGCTCACTTCAGTGCACTTCCCTTTTTTGCAGGGATTTTGGCTCTTTAAGCCCCGGCTATCTTCAAACAACAAAGATGTTTAAATAAACTGGTTTTTGAATAATTTTTTAATAATGTTACATAAAGAATATACACTGTATAGCTTTCATCCAGTTTCCCCTGATGTTGATGTCTTACCTAACTTCGTTAGGTTTGTCAAAACCAGTAAGTTAACATTGATACAATATTATTAAGTAATCGACAGACTTTATTCAGATTTCATCAGGTTTTTCTGTTCCTGTAATGCAGGTACCACATTTAGTTGCCAGGTCTGTAACATGGTCTATAACAGTTTGGTCAATTTTTATTGTTTATTCTTCATAACCTTGATAGTTTTGAGGAGTACTGGTCAGGGATTTTGTAGACTGTTTCTCAATTTGGGCTTGTCTAATATTTTCTCATAGATCAGATGGGATTATTGATTTGGGGGAAGAGTACCACAGATGAAAATTACCCTTCTCATTACAACATATCAAGGGGTACATATTATGAGCTGGATGCTTGTGTCTGCTGAAATTTGTAGGTGGGAGGTAAGGCCTCTGGGAAGTAACTACATTTAGATGAGGTTGTCAGAATAGGGCCCTCATGATGGGATTAATGCCTGTTAAGATTCAGTAAGAGATAGCTTGCTTTCTCTCCCTCTCTTTGCCATGTGAATAAACAGTGGGAAAAGAAAGTGGTCATCTGTAAGCCAGGAAGAGGGCTCTCACCAGAAGTGGAATCTGCCATCACCTTGATCTTGGACATCCAGCCTCCAGAACTGTGAAAAATAAGTAGTTGTTGTTTAAGCCACACAGGGCGTAAGCCACACAAGGGCGATGCATTCCAGTTGGCAGTGCTGGCAGTGAAAGAATTCACCTAAGGCAGGACAAAGAAAATAGAAGTTCATTAAATACACTTGCAAGGGAGCAGCAGGCAGGATAGCAAAGGAGAGACGGTCTGCCATGAGGTGGTGGTGAGGGGCTATAGATTTTGGGTGGAGAGGGAAAGTACAGGAATATATGGAATTTCCCCTTTTTTTGGCGACTGTGCTTAGTTGTAAGTAGCCCACTGGCCATTTAGGGCCTGTGGCCATTTCAAGGTGAGTTACTTAATGAGCCTGGTTGCATTCAGCTCGGTGGTCTCCGTGGGCCTTTGTGCCTTGCTTGAGTTTCTGTCGCTCAAGACTGTTGCCTAAAAGCAGCCTCTATATTCCCGCCTGGAAAACCAGCACTGACAAATCTTTGGCATTTAGGCAGAAGTCTCACCTTCAGTAGCTTTTTCCTGCTGAATGAGGGTGTAGAGAAGTCGTCCCTACCTATGGGCAGCATTGGTCAGTGGAAATTCATATGTAGGAAGTAAAAAAGATGGGGCAGCCAGATCCAAGGTGGACATGTACGAATCTCCCTGAGTAGAGAGAATCATCTGAGCAGAGAACTTACGGCAGTAATGGAATCTTGGGACCAAGTGGAGAATCATCAGGAAAGACAACAAAATAAAATTCTTATCATTATGAGAAAGAGAAGCCTGAATAAAAGACCTTTGATTGGGATGCCTGGGTGGCTCAGTTGGTTGGACAACTGCCTTTGGCTCAGGTCATGATCCCGAAATCCCATGATCGAGTCCTGCATGGGGCTCCCAGCTCCACAGGGAGTCTGCTTCTCTCTCTGACCTTCTCCTCACTCAGCTCTCTCTCACTGTCTCTCTCTCGAATAAATAAATAAAATCTTTAAAAAAAAAAAAAGATCTTTGATAGTTGAGATTTTTACTCACCTGGTAAGGCCGCTGGGAACTCTGTAAACGAGGTACCTGGCCAACATTTTCAAAGGGCTTCATTGGCTTCATAAAGTCAGCCTTATTTCCTTGAAGCTGTCTGGTGATAATCTGAGTCTATGCTTGTCTCCAGTCAAAGCGTTGGTAAAATAACCAATGTTTCTAATGGTGTCCTGTTATGAGGAGAACAGATTCTCATTGAATTTATGCAAATAATTACAATTTCCATAGAAGAAAGAATATTCACTAACAGTTTCTGAATTTCAGAGGATTCAGGTACGGAGAAAAGTTAAATGTTTCAGTTTGTTCACAAAGGAATACTTTATCACATTTCTGTAAGTCATAGATAGTTTAAGAGAAAACTTTCTCAATCTATAAGAACAAATATTAGACACAACAGGGTTTTAAATAAGAGTCATAAAAACTATAATTCCCTTCCTCAATTCATATCACTCATATCATATCATATCCCTTCCTCAATGTTTTCTCATAGATCAGATGGGATTATTGATTTGGGGGAAGAGTACCACAGATGAAAATTACCACACATATCATATCCCTTCCTCAATCCCATATCACTAATTCTACTTGTTTGGATGCAGCCTTTTCTATTAGTCCTGGAAGTTCTTACCCCTTTTAGTTTTATGATTTCAAAGATATCAAAAACCTGTATTTGTCAAAAACTGTTATCACGAATCTCCTTAAAGACAAAACTCATTCGGAAAGAGCATCAGAACAATAACTAAAAATAACAAAAGACTCAAAAAATGGATATGTTTAGAGATCTGAGAGTTCATTATAATGTAGTTTACAAGGAATTCCAGTTATTTCTATGATACACAACTTCAATAACCAGATTATCAAGTCATGACCTCATAAGCAAGACATATTAAAACTTCAGGAACTTCATATATATTTTTTTGAACAGTTATAGCATTTACCCATACAATACAGCCTAAGGCTTATCACTATTTACTTGAGAATGCTTCCTAAGAAACTTAACATGTCAAATAAACAAGCCTAATTAGTTAAAAAAAAAAACTTTATTTACAATTGAAATCTCTCAGGGAAGTTTCTTAGAATCCTCAGAAAGTTTTAAAGCACATGCCTAAATAGGATTACAGATCATAAATTTTATAATTAATTAAATTTTATAAATTTTGAGACGTTTTAAGTAACCAGAGACCTGATAAAGACAAACAGAAACTTTGGTTATCTGGATGGATAAAAAAAAAAGAAAAAAAAAAACACCTTTTGTTTACACTTTTTTATTTTAAAGACTTTATTTTTTTATTTGAGAGAGATAGAACATGAGTTAGGTGGGGAAGGAGGCAGAGGGAAAGGGAGAAGCAGATTTCCTACTGAGCAGGGGCTCCATCCCAGGATGCTGAGATCATGACCTGAGCTACAGGCAGAGGCTTAACTGCTTAACACTTAATGGACTGAGCCACCCAAGCACCCGCTGTTTACACTTTCTTATCAGGAACAGACCAACAATCCAAGAAAACTTTGTCCTTTTTAACAGAGAGTTAAGCAGAATTTCAACCTAACACCTGCGTACTTCTAAAATTCACTCCTTTCAAATTTCGATCCTGACTACACATTAAGTTCTTTTCTAAAGCCTTTCCTTCACAAACCTACAACTTTCTTTCGCATTCAGATTTTGTCCTAAGGCTTTTCTCTCTAAATAATCAGTCTTGTTTTAGGACAAAATTGCTTTCTTTTAGATCAACAAAAATGTATCCTCACTTCTTATACCTTTCTTACCCATTTCCTACTTTATTAGTACATAGAGTTGCTTTCCTTATTTCCATCGATCTTAATTACACTTAGCAGAATTTTAGCTCTTAGAAAACTTAGTCTTCAGTAATAAGTAATTGTGAGCTGTCTATTACAGCAGGATTCTTTAGATGACAAATTTATGAGTACATTCCATAATTTTTAGAAATATGCATTTTTCATAGGACAATCTTTTTTAAAAAGATTTTATTTTGTTTTATTTTTATATTTTATTTTTTTATTTGACAGAGAGAGAGAGAGGTCACAAGTAGGCAGAGAGAGAGGGGGAAGCAGGCTCCCCACTGAGCAGAGAGCCCGATGCAGGACTCGATCCCAGGACCCTGAGATCATGACCTGAGCCGAAGGCAGAGGCTCTACTACTAAGCCACCCAGGTGCCCCAAGATTTTGTTTATTTTAGAGAGAGATTATGAGCAAGTGTGGGGAAGGGCAAGAGGGGGTCGGAGAGAGAGAGAGTCTCAAGCAGACTCATGCTGAGCACAGAGCCCAGCTTGAGGCTCAGTCTCTTAGATCATGACCTGAGGCAAAATCATGAGTCAGACACTCAACCGACTGAGCCACCCAGGTGCCCCCATAGTACAATCTTTTAATAAGACACAAAGCATGTTTTCCAACAGACCCAAGTATCTTCACTTTCTCTACAATAAGAAGTTAAAAAGCAGATAAACCTTACGTTTAGTAGTTAATGTTTCAGTATTTTATCTTATTTGGAAAAGACTTGGATATCTAACGAATTCAACCTAATTTATCATTTGGCTTAGCAAAACTTTAAAGTTTCAGGTTACCATAGATTTTGAAAGTGATCTTAAAATTATCCATTAGAATTTTATGAGACAGACAAAATTAACCATCGTTAATTTGCTGACAAATTGCAACAGAAATAACTTGAGCTTTTTAGTTTTTTTTTTTAATATTTTATTTATTTATTTGACAGACAGAGATCACAAGCAGGCAGAGAGGCAGGCAGAGGGAGAGGAGGAAGCAGGCTCCCTGCTGAGCAGAGAGCCCGATACAGGGCTGGATCCCAAGACCCTGAGATCATGACCTGAACCGAAGGCAGAGGCTTAACCCTCTGAGCCACCCAGGCGCCCCGAGGTTTTTAGTTTTTAGTAAACCTTGATAGAATAAAGTTTTCTATTTAATGTGGATATCTCTAAAAATACGTCTATTTTAATTACATTAACAAGCTTAAATTAGCTTTAATACCAAATATGTTGTATCTGTGTCTACTAAATGTCAATCAGTTTGTTCCCCACTGTTAATTTTTACCTTGGGTACCTGTGGAAAAATCTAAAGTGGGTGGTTTAAGTCCAGGGGAGCCCCTGGGCCTTCAGGGGTAAGAAAAGATTATAGGGTAGAGTAAAATGTGGGTCATCTAGGGTGTCCACAGGGTCAGAAGGTCCATGAAACTGAACAAAGTACACTCTACAGTTTTTGTGGAGGTCAGGATTTTGTGGACAATGCCATGAAGGCTTGCATATATGGGACCTCCCACCCATTGGAGGAGTTCTAAAAAAGAAGTCAACCTTTCTTATAGTGTTATAGAAAGAGTTCCATGGAGGGGCCATACCTCTTGATCTGGGAGTTTGTACTGAGGTCAGGAAACATAACATAAAAAGATGAGACTTTTTCTTCAGGCTTTGGGGGTCAAATTTGTTCCGGTTTTTAAGAATATAGCCCAAGAGTGAGTCCAAAGGAATAGAGGGGATTTGACCCATAGTGGGAAAGACCCAAAGGGGTATCCCACTAAAGGGAAGGGAGCTCTGTCTAATGGTCGGGATTTCAGTCATGATGTCCCACTGACCTGAGAAAGGACTGGACCTTTTTGAGGCAACTGACCCTACTGAGGTGTCCCACTAAGGAGAGGGTTGTGATAGATGACAATAGCAATCCCTGCTGTGGTGTCCCTTGAAACAGGGAGGCGGGACACCAGGTGGCCAAACCAGGTCAGGAAAAGGAGGGGGAGGACTCACTACTCAGATGTGGAAGAACGCATTTTGCTCCTAGATCAAGATGGTGGCTGGACAAGTGTGAACAAAGGGAGGGAGGGAGGGCAAAAGAAGCAAGGCAGCTAGGAGTCAGCCAGCATTAGGAAAGGGTTCCAGCCGAGTCTGTAGCATGTGTAGATTCCATCCAGTTGAGCTGAGGCTGCCAACTGGGCTGCACATTGGGAATGGAGGCCTCAGAAGAGAGGGAGTGGGAGATGAGACGAAAGAGGTCCTTTGCCCTCATAGGCAAAGACAGTTCAACCTGTTTGTCTTCAGACCTTCAGAGCCCACCAGGGAGCTGCCGTGGCCAGAGACCTTCAATTGTCTGAGGAGTACTAGTGTTAGACCACTGAAGGACCCAAAAGAGAAAGGAAGGGGAGGGAAAGATCCCTCAGAAGGGCAGGAGGAGAAATCCCTCACCCTTTCTGGCAAAGGCTGTCAAGCAGTTTCCCCCTGGTACTTTGGATCCTGTCAGAGGAGAACCTCAGCCAGAGGATATTAGTTCCCCATGGGGTTCTAGAGTTGGTCCACTGAAGGGAAAGTCCCAAGAAATTCCTGGAGAATCCAGGGAGAGTCCTGGACCACCAGAGATTCCCCATAAGGGCCACTAAATGTGGTGCATTCCAATTGGATGGAGGTTGATGGCGTGGAGGGATGGGGGGGAAGAATTCAGCCAAAGCAGAACGAAGGAGATGGAATTTTACTGAATAACTGCAAAGGAGCAGCAGGCAGGATAGCAAAGCAGAGACTGTCTTCCACAAGGTGGTGGTGAGGGGCTATGGTTATAGAATAGAGTGAGGAAGTATGGTAAGGTATGGAATTTCCCCCTTTTCTTTTTTTGACTCTGCCTGATTGTAAGTAGCCCATTGGTCATTTAGGGCCTATGACCATTTCAAGGTGGGTCACTTACTGAGCCTGCTTGCATTCAGCTTGGTGGTCTCTGTGGGCCCTTGTACCTTGCTCAAGTTTCTATTGCTTAAGCCTGTTGCTAAAATCAGCTTCTACACACAGTCTGTGGTATTTTGTTATAGCAACCCAAACAGACTAAGGCAGTACATGATGTCAACATGACTTACATTAGTGATGTTAATTTTGATCACTTAAAGTAGTGTCTGTCAGAGTTCTCCACTGCAAATTTACCATTTTTCCCCTCACAGTACTATATTTGTTGGAAGCGAATCTCTAAAACCAGCCCACACTCATGGAGAATTAAGCTCCATCCACGACTGGGGTGGGGGGCGGGGAGGATGAGTATCTATTTACCTAATTGGAAATTTTTCTGTATGGAAGATTTGTCCCTGACAAGTTTTTACTTTTGCTTTATCATAGACCTTTGTGTCTACTTGTTCTCAGCGCAAGCTAGTTTGTTGTGGCTGGAAACAGAAGTCTGCTGTATTTTCTTTTTAAATACCCATGTTTAGAAAAATTATTAACAGTGATTTTCTCTGGCATCTGTGGCAAATGGGATTATATAGGGTTATGTGTATTTGGAGAGTTTCACTTTCTACAGTCCTATACTATGTGCATGTTTTATAGTAAGCCTGTATTTTATTTTACAACCAGTAAAAACAATGATGCTTTACCCATTTTGTAAAAATAACAGAGCAAAACAGGGACTTTCATCCTTGCTCCAATGATCTATGACAATGTCTCTCAGTGAAGGAAAAAACTGACTTCACTGCCATTATGTGGCTTCCAAAATACATCTTTTCCTGTGATCTGCACAGGGACCTGCACTCTTGGGTCAGTATGTCTGTTGCATAAAAGTTCAAATTGTGCACTTGCCCCACACAGACTGAGTGGCTTAGACCAATACTCATCTCTCTATGTCTCTATGTCTCTATTTTCTTGTGAGGAAAAGGAAGCAATCATTAGATCTAACTCTAGGGCTATTGTGAGGAATACATGAGATAGTGAATGTGTAACACTTTGAATAGTGCCTCACTCAAAAAGTGCTGAATTCATGTTAACCGTGACTGTTGTTACAGAGGTGAGTCTGCCTGGAGCTTAGTCATTCTGGACCCTTCTCTTTACTGTATCTCCCTTTAGAATCCTGGTTATTGTCATGACTCTTTCAGATCTAATTTTCTCTATAATTTTGGTTGCTAAGCAATAGAGCAATGTTCCGTATTGGCTAAGCATTATAAACTATGTAAGTAAAATAATGGAGTCAGGAACAGGTCCAGGCCCAGGGGCTTGCCTTTCACTCTTTGTTCTGTAACAGTGGAGACTTTTCTTTTCTAAATCAAATAAACAAACCAGCTGGCACTCTTCGGGCCCCAGGATCTCTCAGAGGCTGGAATCAGGTCTGACCCCACAAAGAGCCTGGAGCTGAGCCCAGTACCTGGAGGGTGTCAGGCTGTGGTGACTGAGGATGCTGACGCATCTGAAGTCAGCAGGTGCTGGAACAGATGACGCCCCACGTGGCATTAGCAAAAGGCATCAGGGGACCAACGGAATACCACATTTGTTGTGGAAAAGCACTGAACACCCTCTGCAACGTGATTAGCTGATTAGTTCACTGGGAGCTTGTTTCGTTCCTATTACGGAGACGAATCATGGGTTGTTTGGATGTGTTAGACATTCCAGTTCTGATAAAGACATCAGTGACCGTGAATAAATGAGATGTGTTTGCATTTCCAAGGAGTGGGTCGGAATTTTATAATTTTCTATTTTTCTCAGCAGCATCTCATTACCATGAAGCATCTTTTTTGCCTGGATTGTAGGCCCAGGGTTTTAGGCAAACAAACACGTTTTCAGGCTGCAAAATGAAAGGAAAACTGAATGTGGACTGGAAGTCAAGAAGCCGGGGTTTCTTTCCTCTGCTTGTGATGACTATAGATAAATCTGTTGTGTTCTAGTCATTGTACTGAGTTTTATATCCGTGACCTCTTTTCCTCCACCTCCAGATGCAAGGTCACCCTTATTTTGTACCGGTCCTCAGCCTGGCTGCTCAGTGACTAGATGAAGATTTGACATTTACCCAACCGTTGACCTGTCCTAAAGGTATGGATTTGCTTTTCCTTTTACAGTGTTGCAGAAAGTCAAGGTAGTCCCTTAAATATGAAGCTTTTAAGCCAAAAGTTTGTTTGTTGACCATGTTTGCTGGCCCACAATATGGACCCTGCCTGAATTTCCCCTCCCCCACCCCTCCTCTCATCCCCTCCTGCAGGCTTCAATGGTTGTTGAGCAGTTTTTACTCACAGCGCTGTTGACACCAAATACATGGTGTCTTGCCCAACACTGCTTCTCCAGCTGTGTGTCCTACAATTCAATTCAGCTCCAACACTGCTTGGAGTCAGTGTCGGATCCAATGAATTGAGGGCTCAGCCCCTCCAGACTGCCCCCACTTCAGATGTCAGTTGCAAGTACTCAGGTACTTTTGACCAACTGGCTACAAATTCAGGGGGTTTCCACAGCCCCCTTCTCAGGTTTGATAATTCATTAGAACAACTCATGGAACTCAGGAGAGCACTTTACTCATGGTTATCCCTTTGTCATAAAGGATTCCTCTCAGAAACAGTCAGTTGGAAGAGATGCACAGGGTAAGGTACGGGGTGGGGTCCATGGTTAGCTAGGATGCAAGGGGAAGCTCCTTAAATAAGAGAGCAGAAAGCTGTCAGCAGAAGGGAAAAGGGAAAGGGACAAAAAGAGGGAAGTAATGTGCTTTGTTTTACAGAACCAACAGTTCCAGCCAAGGAGACACTCAACTAGGTGTTTCACCTGATGGCCCCTTACATGAGCCAGTGTGGGCTGGACTGGAGCTGAGGACCTATGCAGAAGCCCTCCTGACCTGACCTGAACTCATTGTTAGCTCATTGTAATACTAAGACTTCCTTTTATGGGTGGAGTTTTCTGCTATTTTTTGAACATACAATGTACACACTAGCATGTTGATATGCTAGGTGTGTGCAATTGAACCAAAAGTGCCTATGTAAGCTCCCTGCACCACCCCCCCCATACACTAAATAAAAGCTTCCTGTACTAACCCCACAGAGGAACAGTGCTTTGAGAGATTTCTTCTTGTCTCCTTACTTGTAACGAGTAACCAAAAGTTCTCTACTTTTAACACTTCCTTGAATTGGGTCCATTTGATGCACTCCAAGTGGCAAACCCTTGAGTTCAGGGCAGCACCACCCTCCCAGCACCTCCCTGTGTTCACCAACTTGGCACCTCTCCAAAACCCATCATTTCCTTTACATGGAAGTTCCATTACACAGGCATGATTGGTTAAATCCTTGCCCTCTGCTGATCTGCAACCCATCCCCCTTCCCCAAAGTCTGTGTTTGGTGACAACATTCCAAACCTCTAATCATGCCTTGGTCTTCCTGGTGACCAGCCCCATGCCCTCAGCCACGAGTCATGGCATTATCATACAAAAGACTCTTATTACTCTGGAAATTCCAAGGGTTTTAGGAGCTGAGAGCCAGGAAACAGGGACAAAGATCAAATATTTATTTTTTATGATATCACAGCTGGGTTCTCCCATTCAGTCAGAAAGGGTGGCAGAGACGGCGGGGGGGGCTCCTCAGGTGATGAACCCTTGGGCTGTTTAGGTCCCTGATTTTATGCTTCCTTATTTGTGTCAGTTTTCTAGTTTCTCCATAATTGCCCCCTTGATACTTACAGGTCATTCCAAATGTGAGAGTAATTCTCTCTCTAATTACAATGGGCATGAGGGGATAGCAGTCGATTTTGGTGGGATTCAGACAGTAGAAGAATCTAAGATTAGAGCTTAGCTTCCTTAACTTGCTAGAGACCAGAAGTGGCCACAGGGAGTAGGTGATAAAAATGAAAGTTTCAAATAAAAAACACAAGTGGGTCAGGGGAATGACACATCTCTGTCCTTGATCTCTCCTGAAAAATATTTCCCCAGTATTTCTTTAGACTAAGAACAAGACCTATCTTCCTCATGATAGAGGCAGGCAGACATGTCATCCTGGCTACTTACACTGGCCAGTGCCAACCTGAAGAGTTTAAAACAGTTTTTGCAAGCTATCATCAACACCTCTTGTTTAAGAGGTGTTGGTCATCAAAATGACCAGGAAGAGACAGAAGCTGTGGAAATTCCAAGTATCTGATCAGACAACTCGAAGAGATCCAAAGGCTTGTAGGGTGTTTTGTATCTTCCCCGAATTCATACATTGTACCCTGATCCCAATGTGGTAGTATCAGGAAGTGAGGCCTTCGGGGGGTGATTAGGTGAGGCGAGTAGAACCCTCATGAGCAGGATTAGTGCCCTTGAAAAAGGGACCCCAGAGATCCCACTCACCCCTGCTGCCATGTGAGTACACAGCAGGAAGAACACTGCCCTTGAACGGGGAAGTGGACCTCACCAGACGCTGAATCTGCCGACATCTTTATCTCAGACTCTCAGCTTCCAGAACTGAGAGAAATAAATTTCTATTGTTTTTAAGCTACCCTTCCTGTGGTATTCTTGTTATAACAGTCCAAACTGCCTAAAAGATAGGGCAAAATAAATTAGCTTGTCATTTTGCTTGTTGGACAAAATCTTAATAGAAAAACCTTTATATTTTGGTTTAATCGATATATAGCATTTTCTCTAGAAAATAACACTGAAAATTCACACGAGCATCGTAGCGACCATGTTAACATTCTCTTTTCAGGACTTAAAAGAGTTTTCACAGATTCACCTTCTCCAAAAAGCCCAAGATGGGTTTTCCTTCTCAACTCCTCATTCCTTGGCTACCCTTCCACAGGGAGTCCTCCCCACAGGCTGGCCTCCTACCCTAGCTCCACAGAGCCCTCAACTCTTTGAAGGCATCCTTGCTTTTTCTCCACTAGATGTCTCAGACCTTTGTGCGGTCTTAACCCCAAGTGTCTCAGATCCTTGACCATGTCAGGGAAGCTCTGGGTTCTTTTGGTGGGAAATGGCATCAGAGGCCTGAACTTGGGGGTACCGGGGTGCCTGTCATGTTATGTCTACTGCTTTCATCCCAGAGAGATCACTCAGTTTTGTTTCATTGACAGCTCAGGACCTTCACCAAAGCCTTTTTCCAGCATATTTTATACAAGAATTGCTCAATTTTTACATCTTCCTTCCGAGTTACCAGCATTCTTCTTTTCTTTTGGATACAATTTAGTCCATTCTGAATCACTCCAAACTACAGATATGTGTTCAGTTATAAGACTCACCAATGCTGGGGCGCCTGGGTGGCTCAGTGGGTTAAGCCGCTGCCTTCGGCTCAGGTCATGATCTCAGGGTCCTGGGATCAAGTCCCGTGTCGGGCTTTCTGCTCAGCAGGGAGTCTGCTTCCCTCTCTCTCTCTCTCTGCCTGCCTCTCTGTCTGCTTGTGATCTCTCTCTGTCAAATAAATAAATAAAAATCTTAAAAGGGACGCCTGGGTGGCTCAGTTGGTTGGACGACTGCCTTCGGCTCAGGGCGTGATCCTGGAGTCCCGGGATCGAGTCCCACATCAGGCTCCCAGCTCCATGGGGAGTCTGCTTCGCTCTCTGACTTTCTCCTCGCTCATGCTCTCTCTCACTGTCTCTCTCTCTCAAATAAATAAATAAATAAATAAATAAATAAAATCTTAAAAAAAAAAAAAGACTCACCAATGCTTCCATAACATCAGTTTTAGACACCCATAACCCATATTATTAAACCCTTGAGTTAACTTGACTCAGTGTGCTGGAAATGGTGTCCAAGCTCATGGAGCAGTATGACCTAGAACAGGTGAAATTTCCCTGAGAGTTCTACATGTTCTTTGATTAGACTACATCATCCAAATGTCTCATAAAGGAATACTTCAAATATATGTGCACATCACTGTGAATATGCTGGATGAAATAAAGACAAACAAGAAAATGTCCTTCACGCCATATTCTCAACTCTCTTTTTCATTTCTCATTCTCCTTTACATAATTATCTCCCAAAGTGATGCCTGTTCTTCATGGAATTGAAGAATTCATGTCCTCCCATTCTCTTTGAATCATACTCCAAAGTGATGTTTGCCTCTCCCATTCCTCCAGGACTGCTGCAAGTGACATTTCTGTGGCCACATTCAATGGCCACATTCAATGACCACTTCTCCGTCTTCATTTCACTTGACCCATTAGGAGCATTAAACTGTTGACCTTCTCTTTGTTTTACACAGCTTTCTTCACTTGGCTTCCTAGACTCTATACTCTCCAAGCTGTCCTCCTACCTCTCTCTCTCACACCCCCTTCCCAGCTGCCTGCTTATTTCTGCTCAGATCACAACTCCTAAATGTTGAGGTGCCCCAGGGCTCAGTCCTTGGCATGTTTCTCTTCTCTATCTCCACTCCCTTGGTGATATCAATTAGTTTCATGACTTTAAATACTAACCATACGCAGTTACCTCCAGATTTACGTTTCTAACTCAGACCTGTCCTTTGACCTCCAGACTTGTATATCTGACCTCCTGACCAATGATCATCCCTTGAGTGTGTTTCTTTTTAATTCATTTATTTATTTATTCTTCAGAATGAGAGAGAGAGAAAGAGAGAGAGGGAGGGAGGGAGAGCACACAAGCAAGGGGAGAAGCAGGCAGAGGGAGAAGCAGGCTCTCCGCTGAGCAAGGAACCTGATACAGGACTCGATCCCAGGATCTTGGGATCATGACCTGAGCCAAAGGCAGACACCCAACTGACTGAGCCAACCAGGCGTCCCCCCTTGAGTGTTTAACAGACATCACAGAGTTAACGTGCATCCAAAAGAAACTCCTGATCTTCTCCCCAAATGTGCTTCTCACTCAGATTTCTCCCAAATAATAATAGCTCTCATATACACAGTGCATGTTCTGCGTTTTGCTTTGTTCTAAGTGCTTTATGATATTAATGCATTAAGAAAAATAATCCAATTAAATAAAAAAAGGACAGTAGAGCTAAGAAGACACTTTTCTGAGCAAGACATGCAAGTGGCCAATAAGTACAAGGAAGATGTTTGACATCACTCATCATCAGGAAGATACAAATTAAAACCACAATGAGATATCACCTCATTACCATTGGAATGACAATTATCAAAAAAACAATAAATAAAGCATTGGCAAGGATGTGGAAAAAAGGAAACCCTTATGCATTGGTGGCAGAAATGTAAGTCAGTGCACTATGGAAAACAGTATGAAGGCTTCTTTTTTTTTTTTTTTTAAAGATGTTATTTATTTATTTGACAGAGAGATCACAAGTAGGCAGAGAGAGGAGGAAGCAGGCTCCCTACCAAGCAGAGAGCCTGATGCAGGGCTTGATCCCAGGACCCTAGGATCATGACCTGAGCCGAAGGCAGAGGCTTTAACCCCACTGAGCCACCCAGGTGCCCCAGTATGAAGGCTTCTTTAAAAATAAGGGTAACTGGGTGGCTCAGTTGCTTGAACATCCAACTCTTGATTTCAGTTCAAAACATGATCTCAGGGTTGTGAGATCGAGCCCTATGTGGGGCTCCACACTGGGCATGGAGCCTGCTGAAGTTTCTTTCTCTCGGGGCGCCTGGGTGGTTCAGTGGGTTAAAGCCTCTGCCTTTGGCTCAGGTCATGATCCCAGGATCATGGGATCGAGCCCTCCACTGGGCTCTCTGCTCAATGGGGAGCCTGCTTCCTCCTCTCTCTCTCTCTACCTACCTCTATGCCTACTTGTGATCTCTCTCTCTCCCTCTGTAAAATAAATAAACAAAATCTTAAAAAAAAAAAAAAGATTCTCTCTCTCCCTCTCCCTCTGCCAACACCCCTAGAAATAATTTAAAAACATAATTACCATATGATCCCACAATTCCACTTCAGGGTGTTTACCCAAAGAAAAGGAAAACAATAATTCAAACAGATAAAGACACCCTTATGTTTATTGCAACATTATTTATAATAGCCAAGATATGGAAATAATTTATGTGTCCATTGATGAATAAATGGATAAAGAAATTGTGGCATATATATAATATGCATATTACTCAGCCATAAGAAGGAAGAAAATCTTGCCCTTTGCAACAACATGAATGGACCTTGAGAGTAACACTAAATGTAGTATATCAGACAGAGGAAAAGAAATACCTTATGATCTCATTTACATGTGGAATCTAAAACATAACAACAGCAACAACAAAAACACCACATTCATAGACACAGGGAATGGAGGGGTGGTTGCCCGAGGCAGAGGTGTGGGTGGTGGGGACAATGGGAGAAGGAGGTCAAAAGGTACAAAGTTCCAGTTATAAAATAAATAAGCCATGGGGATGTAACGTAGGGCATGGTGACCATAGCTAGTTAATGCTGTATTGCACGTTTGAAAATTACTAAGAGAGTGGATCTTAAAAGTCCTTACCACAGAAAAAAATTTGTAACTACCTATGGTGATGATATTAACTAGGTTTATTACGGTGATCATTTCACAATGTATACAAATATCAAATCATTAAGTTGTGCTCCCAAAACGAATACAGTGTTACATCACATACACCTCATTCAAGAAAAACAAAACCCAAAAACTCATGACTACTTTATGACAGAGCTACTATTATTCTCATACCCATTTTGCAGATTAGAAAACTGAGACCTAGAAAGGTTCAAGGACAGGAGGTTAAGGACACAAGCATTATGTGGCATGAAGTCTCCACAACATTAACTCCTTGAGAGCATAAATGCTTTTCTGTCTTACTTGTTGCCGTGTTTCTGGGTGTAGAACAGTGTGCTGGTACAGAGTAGGTAACAAATGGCTGTTGGATGAATGATGTGTAAGACAAATTTTTGTATAATTAAACTTATCTGCAAAATTAGTACAATCGAAAGGCATTAAAAAAATTATCTCTAGGGGCATCTGGGTGGTGCAGTCAGTTAAGCTTCTGGCTCTTGGTTTCAGCTCAGGTTCATGAGATCAAGCCCCCTGTCAGGCTCTGTGCTCAACGTAGAGTCTGCTTAAGGCTCCCTCCCCCTGGTGCATGCATGCTCTCTTTCTCTCTCAAATAAATCTTTTAAAAAAATTATCCTAGAGTGCCTGCATGGCTCAGTTGGTTTAGTGTCAGACTGTTGATTTCCACTCAGGTCATGATCTTGCTGTCCTGAAACTGAGCCTCGCATCTAGCTCCATGTTCAGCTTGGAATCTGCTTGAGGATTTTCTTTCCCTCTCCCTCTGCACTGCTCCCTGCTTACAGGTGTGCATGCTTGTTCTCTCTCTCTCTCTCTCTAAAATAAAATAAAATAAAATAAAATAAAATAAAATAAATGTATCTGTACCCCCAATGTGGGACTCAAGCTCATGACCCTGAGATCAGGAGTCACCTGCCCTATGGACTGAGTCACCCAGGCACCCCAACCATCGCCAGGCATTTAATCAACTGGAACGTGTACCCCAGCTGAACATGTACCCCAGCTTTTCAGGACAGGCCACAGGTGTACAACTATCAGCTGAGGTACAGAGCCTGGCTTCCCCTGCGGATCTGGCTACACTGTTCCTTCTCACCACATCTCCCTACTTGTGGGTCCTGAGTGGCTCAGGGTGCCCCGAAAGTTAATACCTCATCTATGGTCCTGCTGTGCTCACCTCACTTGGTCAGCAAACCTGTCACAGATGGCATGCCTGACTCTCTGCTACATGCTTTCTACTGAGTAGCCCAATTCTCTCATTAACCCGAAGTGTTTGGCCCTTTTATTAACACCAATTTGCAGTTAAGGAAACCAAAGCTGAGGTGTATTAAGTAAGTCATCCAAGATCACACAGCTAGTAACAGAGGGTAAAGGGATCTATCCATCCCCAAGCCATCACAGACAGGTGAAGACAGACTATCTCTGGTGGGCTGAGGGCTCAGGAGAAGAAAATTCCTCGACGCATTGGTCACCATATTCCCAGACCTTTCCATCTCAGAAACACTGGGCTGAGATGCTCCTGCTTGCTTTTCAGCGAATCCTCAGGTCCCAGGCCCTGTTTGTATTGGCCAAACCGGGACATTTCCACTTTCTTGGAGTTTTTGAATTGCTTGGATTCCTAGGGTGGGGGAAATCACTGTGGTGGGGGGGGGAGGTCAGGAGGGCAGTGGCAACCTTGTGGCATTCTCTGTTTGTTGGAGCAGACTCCCTGGGTAACACTATTACTGGGTCGGTCAAATCTTCATTGCAACTCATTCTGCCCCTCCTTGCTAGGGTCTGTACCCTGCAATGTGGGCTTAGCTATTGCCGGAACTGCTTGTTGGGTAATTATCACTTTTACCATTTTGGAATACTTCGACCTGGTTTCCAACGAGCCACTAAGAAGCCATCGTGGTTCAAATGACAATCTTCTTTGAACACAGACAGGAATCAAAACCTTTCACAAAATCCTGGGAAAGCTTGTGATTTTGATAACTCAAACACACTAGTGCCTCCTTTCTCTTCTCCACTCCTGTGGATTTTAAGTTCCTGTGTACTGGTCAAAGGTGTCATCAAAAATGATACCAAGTTTGGGCGCCTGGGTGGCTCAGTGGGTTAAGCCGCTGCCTTCGGCTCAGGTCATGATCTCAGGGTCCTGGGATCGAGCCCCACATCGGGCTTTCTGTTCAGCAGGGAGGCTGCTTCCCCTCTCTCTCTGCCTGCCTCTCTGCCTACTTGTGATCTCTGTCAAATAAAATGAATAAAATCTTTTAAAAAAATGATACCAAGCAACATGACTATTGTAAACTTTTTCTTCTTTGGTGGTTTCACCACTGACTTGCTCTTCTTACTTTATTTTCTTTTGTTTTAGAACAAGTAACAAGCAGCAAGGGAACAAAATAGCAGGTCCCAGTGCAGCTCTTATCTTGAAGGTAACTTGCCCGACTTGGACTTCTTAGGTGACAAATAAAATATCTTTTTTTCTGAACCAAAAACAAATGTTCAAACAAAACTTGTACATGAATGTTCATAGCAGCTCTTTTCACAATAGCTAAAAGGTGGAAATGGCTCAAATGTCCATCAACAGGTAGATGAAGAAACACACTGTGGTATACCCATACAATGGATTATTAGTCAGGTATAAACAGAAATCAAGTGCTGATACATGTTACAAAATGGGGGGACCTTGAAAACATTATACTAAAAAAAAAAAAAGCCACATACTGTGTGATTTTATTGATATGAAATATCCAGAATAGGCAAATCTATAGAGACAGAAAGCAGATTCGTGGTTATCAGCAGGCTAGGCAGAAGGGAGAATAGGAAGTGACCACTTAATGATACAATTTCCTTTGGGGTGATGAAAATGTTCTATACCTAGATGGTCATGAATGTGCTAAATGCCAATGACAGTAAACTTTATTATATGCATATTCCACTAAGATTTAAAAAAAACTTTTTTAGAAAGAAAAAGCATGTATTTTCAGATATCTTTGGGCATTATCTAAAATTAATATTTACCCTAAATTCCCCAAAGAAAAAATTAACCAGTTGAGATACTTGTTACCAAGGTGTATGGATTTGTCAAGACTCCTTGAATTGTTCTTAACATCTGTGTGTTTCACCATATGTAAATTTTACCCTAATAAAAACTAGCCAAGCAAGACTAATAGAAAATACAACAACATTAAATACAAAAATAGTCTATGGAAATATGATATTGCACGACCTATAAGATAGATTGAATTACACAGCTTCTGGGAATCCAAGTATTCAACAACACTGCTGTGTAGAGCTCTAGGAAGCATATCATAAAAGTTATTTAAATTACCACTGTGGTCTAGAAGGGGCTCACATCTGGAATTGCAATCAGGGTATGTGTTCAGCAGCCTGGAGGTCACAGCATGTTGCTGTTACAGATGTTCATAACAGTAGGGAACTTGCTTCTTGTCATAGGAAGTCTGAATGTAAGTTCACATTAAAGTTCTTTGACTGTAGAGCAGTCAGTAATGACAAATAACCATTGCAGGTAAAAATGTCTACAATTGTTACATGGCTAGTTAATCTATCATGATTGCATCATGATTGTGTAATATATAAAATTATATGTTAGCACATGTATCTGACAAACACACCAATGAAAGTTTTTTCTTATTTAAATTAGAAGTATCCAGTAAGACTCTTCTCAAACAGGTGCAGATATTTAACAATGTTCACAAAATATTTATTGAACAGGAGGCACATAGAATTTTAATGTTAGCGCTCAGTTCTGTATTCCCAACTTTACCTTAATTAGATTCCTCAGTTACTTTTTTGTCTAATTGGAAGTAGGTGATCGTGAAAGCTTCCAGTTCTAAAGGAACTTGGCCAGTTTTAGTGCTTATCTCTTCCTTGTTCATTCTTTTATACCACATAGAAATGGGGTTATATGTACAACTCTTTAAAATGACCAAAGTCAAATAGTACAAGGGAAACAATGAAATTATAAACTCCAGGAAAAACGAAAAGCTGATAAAGAATGTAATTCTTTCATTACATTAAAAAAGCGTAATTAAAAACCATTTTTTGGGAGGGCACCTGGGTGGCTCAATGGGTTTAAGCTTCTGCCTTTGGCCTGGGTCATTATCCTGGGTTCCTGGGATTGAGCCCCAAGTTGGGCTCTCTGCTCAGCGGAGAGACTGCTTCCTCCTCTCTCTCTGCCTGCCTCGCTGCCTACTTGTGATCTCTGTCTGTCAAATAAATAGGTTAAAAAAATCTTTAAAAAAAAACAATTTTTTGGTTTTGCGGTAAACATTTATATCATCAAAATATAAATCCTGTTTATTAAATTTCAACTTTTAGAATATAGAGTTATACAACATACAGCTATAACTTTAATTATAAGACAGAAAATAAATGTTATTAACTTTTTCAATGTAAAATTTCAAGTTATAGACGTTCAAAGGCAGAGGGCGAAAAAGAATTCAAAGTGAGGGGACTAATTTTATCTCATAAAAAGAGAGCCAAAAGATACTGAATAGTTAATGGGATTAGAAATAAAGTGTCAGGGGCGCCTGGGTGGCTCAGTGGTTTACAGCCTCTGCCTTCAGCTCCGGTCGTGGTCCCGGGGTCCTGGGATCAAGTCTCTCTGCTCGGCGGGGAGCCTGCTTCCTCCTCTCTCTCTGCCTGCCTCTCCGCCTGCTTGTGATCTGTCTGTCAAATAAATAAATAAAATCTTAAAAAAAAAAAAAAAGAAAGTGTCAGTATATGACAGTTACTAGGGCAAACATACTACCTAACTGCTATCCACTTCCCTCTATGTTCTAGTGAGAGAACCCCAGTGTCGCTCAGGGTATCAAAGTGCCCAACCATGTGCAATGAATTATTCATGAAACCAGTGATTCTCAACACTGGTTGCACATTGGAGACCCCTGGAGGACATTATAATTTAATTGCTCTAAGGCAGTTCCTCAGTCTTGACACTATTGGCATTTGGGGCTGGATAAGTCTTTGTTGTGGGGGCTGTTTAGTGCATTGTAGGACGTTTGGCAGTATGGGGGACTCTAACCACTGGATGCCAGGAACATCCCACTCCCCTTCACAACAATAAAACATGCCCCCAGATATTGCCAAATGACCCATGAGGGACAAAACCATCTCTGGCTGAGAACAACTTGGACTAGAGTAAGACCACATACACACTGGTACATGTTAAAATATCCCTTGAAGATTCTAACAAGTAACCAAGCTTGAGAATCACCAATCTAAGACAATGATGTCAATCCTATTCTTGTAGGTTTCTCCAGCTCCCTGCCAGCTAGGTGTGGCCATGTGACTTAGTTCTGGCCAACGAGACTTAAGAAGAAGTTTGTTGGTGGGACAAAAAAGCTATGCTTTTTTGATAAAAGACAACCAACATAACTTCAATTTCTTGCCCATTCTCTTCTTCCTCTCTTGTATGCAGATGTGATGTCTGGAGCTGCAGCAACCATCTTGTAATCAAAAGGAGACAAACATTAATATAAAAACTAGTCTGTTAAGGATAGTAGAGGGGAGATAAAGAGAACCTGGACCACTGCTGGCAGTGTCTGGTAGCTGAACTAACAATAAGCTGGACTTGTTAAGTGAGAAAAATATCTGACTATGTGTTTAATCCACTGTAGTAAGGTTTCTGTTATTTGAGTGAAAAATAATCACAACTGCCGTGTTTACAAATGCAATGAAGAGTAGGAGTAAAAATACATTAGTAGGATGGTGCAGGGAAGAGAGAGAGAGCATTATGAACAAGTTAAGTACTCATTTTTCATAACAGGAATGTGAAAGAGATAAATCAAAAGCAGTTATACATGCCCCAGAAAATTAAAAACAGATGTTCAGACAAACACTTACACATGAACGTTCATTGCAACATTATTCATATTAGCTCAAAAGAGGAAATGAGCCCAAAGCTCATCAATTGATGGATGAATAAACAAAATGTGGTATATCACACCATGGAATATTATGCAGCCTTAAATGGGAAGAAAGTGTTTGTTCGTATTACAACATGGATGTATCTGAAAAACACTTTGCTAAGTGAGGGAAGCTGGATAACAAAAGGCCACATATTGTGTGATTCCAATTATATAATATGTCCAGAATGGGCAAACCCACAGAAACATGAAGTAGATGAGTTGCCAAGAGCCAGGAAGGAAAGCAATGGAGAATAATGGCCAATGAGTATGGGGTTTCCTTTTGGGGTGATGACATTATTCTCAAACTAGATAGTGGTAATTGTCACACAACTTTATGCATATACCAAAAACCACTGAGTTGCATTCATTCAAAGGAAGAATTTTGTTCCTTTGAATGACACCTCAGTAAAAAACCAAAACAACAGAAATATTTTTGTATGCCAAGAATTGAGATACAGAAGGATCCACCAAAAATCAGAGCTGAAAGTGATTCCTTCTTAGAAGCAACAGTAAGAACAAGAGATAATTGCTTTTCATTATATCCTTCCATATCCCTTGATCTTCTTAAAAACATATTTGTATTACTTCAGTGAATCTTTTCCCTGTAAGAAAACTTACAGGGAAAAAAGTGACACAAGAATATTTTTTTCTTTGTGGCCTTGACTAAGCTAGAGGCTCTAGTAAGGAAGAACTTTTTCTCTCATTTCCAGGCAGGTTGCCAATTTAAATCCCCTTCCTTTCCTGCTGGCCTCTGCCAACGTGGTGTCAGACACTGAGAACTAGCTTCGAAGTAAGAAAGCCTCTAAGAAAAATAAAAAGCACATTCTTGACTAAAATTACACGTTTATAATTCTTCAGGCCCATGACCAGCACTTTTTTTTTAAAGATTTTATTTATTTATTTGAGAGAGAGAGAGAGAGAGCACAAGCAGGAGGGAGGTGCAGAGGGAAAGGGAGAAACAGACTCTCCAGAGCAGGGAGCCTGATGTGAGGCTCGATCCCAGCATCCTGGGATCGTGACTTGAGGTGACAGCAGCCAACTGACTGAGCCACCCAGGCACCCTAGCACAACGTTTTTTCTGAGAGAGAAAAAGCGAGGAGTATCCTAACTCAAAATAAACCCCCAGTCCCTTTGAGAGCTTTTCAACAAGAATAAGAAAGAAATGTGTTTGATCACAATCACCTGTCCCGTCAATCCAGACAATCCAGATCTCAGCTCCAAGCTAGTGGGACCCCTGTATGTGGTCATTAGAGTCAGAACTCTGGAGATCCCAAAGCAAAAGTTTCTGCCTACAGGTGGGCAATCTATTTTTCTGGGGGAAGGCCCACTTTGCCCCGCAAAAGACTGTACAAGGCCTGCAATTCCAGACTTTTAACCAACAGATCCCTAATGAACCTCCAGCCCCAACTCCTTATAAGATGCACCTCTAGCTTAGAAGATCTGTTTTCATTAGTTGCCCTTTGATTTCAACACCTGCTTACATGGCTGATGGCTGAGGGTGACCACACAGGTAGGTGGGAACCTGTCTCCCCCAGCCTGTACCCCAGCTTTAATCTCCCTGTGATTGCCATCAGGTTCATTAGCAGAATCTAAAACGAATGGAATCAGAAGTGCAGTTAACTTCTCCTGGCTACTTTTGGGGGTTAACTCACCCCCAGTATGTTCTTTTCCATGTCCTCTTGTGTAGCACAAACTACTTCTTGCTTAGAGTAAGGAGGAAAAAAACCTCTGGCTTCCAACACAGTCACTAAGACTCTTTTGAGTCAACCTGTACGTTTTTAATTCTTCAGGCCCAGCAAGGTCTTCTCCGTTCAACCTGCTTTCGCTAGACTCCCATGTTCTACTTCCTACAAGCTACCTAACCCAAAGGTGCTTTCATTATCCCGCACCCCCACAGGGATCTTTTTTTATATGCTCAAGGACTTACAGGCATGGATAGAAGCACTTGGAGGCCGTCCATTGATGCCTGTACCAAACTCCCTGGATTCTTAGCTCCTGCCTCAGTGTTATGTTCACGAAGCCCCACAGTAAGCGGGCCCAGATGGGAGGATGTGGATTGATTTTAGCTGTTAACCCATAGAACATATCCTAAGAGCTTTGCCCTTGTGAGTCTGGAAGGCCTACAGGAGCCAAAGGAACAATCATAGTGGGATTTCCGATGCTGTGGTTGAGGGGCAGGTGGACTTTGGCTCTCACTTCACGCACCATCCACCATCATGAGAAAGAAGGGGCTGGGGGAGGGGGCAGGAGTGCTGCCAACGGGCTCACCTCTTGCTAGCTTCATAATATCCATGAAAAACAGTTCTCTTTGTCAACAGTTGAACAAAAAAGTCTCAGAGTTGAATCTCATTGGCCTGGTTTGATTCCCCGTGCTCACCCCCAAACCAATCACTGTGGCCGGCTGAGAGGAATCTGATGGGCCATGACTCCAGGGCATGTCCACCCGGCCGGGCATAGGTAGACTGAGTGTTGGGCAGGCGGACTGGCGTTGTAGATCTCAAAACGAGGAAAATGACCATCAGACAGACAAAGACGGTGGTTCTGGACAGATGTTTGTACAGTAAAACTCGGCCAAAAAGTAAGTACATTTGCAAAGTACATTAATACAAATGACTAAAGCGTCCCCAGGAGGATTTCATCAATGTGTCCCACATACAGTGCCCTGCCATGAGCCCTGCTTTCCTGCCCCCTACCCAGAAAACTGTCCTCCCGCAGGAAAGGGGGCCCTTCCCAGGAAGGGATCTTCAGGGGGCCTGGCCTCAACCTCCAGCTCCGTCTTGGAGGCTGACAAATTGAGAAGGCTAGAAAATGCCCCCTCGCACCCTGGAACCTCCTTGTGAGAGGCCCCAAAGCCCCTGCTGGTGTCCTCCTCTCTTGTTCCCCTCAGTTGTTGGCGGGAGGATTAAGGCAGGACTTGACAGAGCCATCTACATTTTAATGACAGAGCCTGGGAGGACTACGGGGTGGAATTTCAGGCAGCCACCTGCCATGGAGGAAATCCTGTCATTTGAAACTAAGCTGACCCGAGTTTGATTCCGAGCTTTCCCACATACGAAGCATGAGGCTTTGGGCAATATACTTAACCTTGCCAAGCCTCCAGTTACTTTGACCCTTAATTTAAAAGAACAACTGTATTTCAAATACATCTGGTTAAAATTAGGCATCCAGTAAACATAAAGTTACTATTATCATCAATACATCTTATTGATTTGCCATGTGATGCACTGGGATCAGAAACCTACTTTGCTCGTTGACCTCTTTGCCAGGTCCTTGCCCCTCTCTGGACAATGAGGGTTGGACTGGATATTCTGCCTGCTCTAAGAGCCTGTGATTTCCAAGTGGAAGGCATGATGGTAGTCCAATGCGAGCAGGGGGCATGGTGTGCATGCACACGTGTGTGTGTTTGGCAAGGAGCATGAGTATATCCGTGTCCCTTAGCATTAGATGGAAGTATTACTCCAGAACCCAAACACCCATGCAGGCAGAGAGCTTTCAACTTCCTGCCACCAGACCCCTGTGGCAATCACTTGCTGTTTTGGAGAACCTGAGAGGCAGGCAGAGACCAGTCTGCAGGGAAGAAAGGTTGTGTTACCAGTGAATGCTGGTCACTTCCTCTCCCTTCCCAGCTGCCTAGAAGTCACAAGGGGGCTGGATGAGCACAGTGAGTCCTTAGCAACCCTATCTCCATGGAAAACAGAATGGCAGGCTCAGAGCCTCCTGAAGGGTGCTGGCTGGGGGCCAGGACTTTCTGTCAATGCTCCGCAGCTAAATTGGATCCAGCTGTGGCTGTGGAATCTGATATTAACAAATGTGTTCCTGGGGCAGCCGGTGTTTCCTACTGCGGGAAGCCTCAGACCCCCCCATCGCAGCCCTGATGGACGTTTTGGAGGGGCTCTAGGCTGATGGGATCCCCGATCATTTCTTCTGTGGGGTAGTAGGGGATGTTCTCTAGCAGGGCTAATTCACAGCCAGGTTATTATAGTCAGGAAGTGACTAGTCAAGACGCTAGACGGGGTCTCTGGCCAAGGTCCTTGAATCTTGTCTCCCCCATCTTGGGAGTCAGCTTCAGATCAGCTTGATTTTTCATGTATTAAATGTGCTTTCCTTCACATGAGGCTCTCTCTTCACCAAGCCTGGGAGGGTCAGGCTGCTTAGAGCCAGGGAACAAGGAGAGCCCAGGAGCTCAGGGACAGTGCCCCATTGCCCTCTGCCATTTTGAGCTCTACTGGGCATCACAGACTATCAGTGTTTCCTCTCCCTGGCTCCCTTCCTTCTTCCAGGCAGACCACCTGCCCGAGAGTATCTGAGGAGATTCTCACAGAGCCTCGCAACGCAGGTTCTATTATCTGCTCACAGCAGCTGTGAGGTAACCTGAGAAGGTCCCAACAGCAGGGCGGGTAGAGCCACAGTTGAAGTCAGGTCTAGCTGACGGCCGTGGAGGCTTCTCCCCATGCTTCCATGGCGCACTCACGACGCACTGGGCTTGGCACAGAGGATAAAGAGATGGACTAGAATCCCCGTTTCAGAGAAGCTGGCAGTGCAGGGAGGAGGAACCAATCAAAGGAAGCTGGAAATGCTGGTATAGATGTGAACCCTGAGCCATCCACAGAGAGCTGATGACCTTTGGGCGGGCACTTTTGGTTTTCTGAAGGGGAGGATGTGATGACTCAGCACAGCACAGTGTGAGATTCCAGGTCCGCCCCTGGATCAGGAAAAGAAAAATGCTTCAAAGGACGTTAATTAGGGCAATGGATGAAATTTGAGTATGGACTGTATTTTATGTAATAGTGATGGTACTGTATCAATGTAAAATGTCCTTAATATTTAAACTGTGGTCAAAATGTTAGCAATTGGTGAATTTAGATGAAAGGTAAAGGGTATTCATGGTCCTGTTTTTGCAACTATTGTGTAGGCTTGAAATTCTTCCCAATGAAAGGTTAGAAAAGTGGGAGCAGAGGAAGGAGGTGGCAAAAGAGAAGAGGAGGGGAGAGGGAAGGGTCCTAGCCGTCAAAAGGGGATGTGAGTCCAGGAAGGCATTGGAGATCGTGGGAAGGTGGAGGTCGGCAGGGACATAGAGGTAGTTGAAGAGCTGTTTGGGAGGCATGGGGAGGATGCTGCTAGTCTCTGAGGTTAGGGGGTGCAGGGGTGGTGGGTACCCTTTCAAAGTTTTCTCCAGTGACAGAATAGAGGACAGATGGAAAAGCAGGGGAGCACAGAGAGGTTGGGCCAAGCCAACTTAGGACAGAGGCCTGAGTCCTTATCTAGGAAGATGGGAAAAGGCTGATGGGGACAGAGAATGGCTGGATAGTTAAAGGAGCCCATGTCTTTTTCTGTCTGAGCTCTTAGCACATGTAGAATTCTCCTGTCTTAGGTACTCATTATCTGCTGGTCCTTTCCCTCCACCAAGGTGTAAGCCCAGGAAGCCTTCTGTTAATTTTCATTGCTTTATCCCTAGTCAGGGGCTCAGTATTTTTGAATGAATGAAACAGGGCGGGGGGGCATAATCATTTGCTAGAGGGGCTGTAACAAAAAGGCCCAGAGACGGGCGGCTTACTTGATGGAAATGTATTGTCTCACAGTGGAGGCTGGAAGTCCATGGTCAAGGTGTTGGCAGCGTTGGTTCCTTCTGAAGTCTGGGAGGAAGGATCAAGTCTCTCTCCTTGGTTCACAGATGGCCATCTTCTCCCTGTGTCTTCACATCATCCTCCTTCTGTGCATGTCTACATCTGTGTCCAAATTTCCCCTTTTGATAAGGACACCAGCCATACTGGATTAGAACACACCTTACCGCCTCATTACATCTGTGATGACCCTGTTTCCAAACAAGGTCACATTCTGAGGTACTGGGGGTTAAGATGTCAACACACGGATTTGGGGGGACACAACTCAACCCATCACAGGAGGAACAGGAGGGGGAAAGGGAGGTTACTGGGGAAGTGGGGCTGGAGATGAAGCAGAGGCTGTTTGGGGGTGCAGTGGGGCCACCCAGCTGAACATGAAGAGAAGTGAAGAAAGTCCTTCTGTTCCGTGTGGCCCAGAAAGTTGAACTGCAGCCAAAGGGTGGAGGTTTTTGTTCCGTGAAGGGAAACTAGTATATTAAGAGATAAGAGGTCCAAAAGGAGAAGGGAGGTGCTCTGGGAGCGGGAAGTGAGTGTCCCAGCCATGGGAGAAAGGCGAGATTGGTGGCACCCCAGGGCTAGTGCAGATGGCTTTTCAGCCCCAGGGATGGGGGGGTTGCTCTGGACTGACCTATTCCTTCCTTCTCTGTCCTGCGAGCAACTGCCTTAGGCCAGGCTTGGGACTGTGCCAAGGAACCCCTGAGGACTGGAGACCCCCAGCTGTCTAGCATCCAGCAAGTGGCTATCCTGGAAGTCGTTTCTGGACCCTGTACTCCTGCAGAGGTCTGGGGGCAACCCGGCACCAGACGCCAACCCCGCAGGGCCCAGAATCTGGCAAGACTCTGTACACATGCACCTTCCCTCTGAAATGCCACTGGGCTGGGCTGCTTGCGAAATGCTCCCCAGGCTGCATCCTAGGGCTTCAGTACCAGCCCTGCCCCCGGGCCTGCCCTGGGCAGATCAAGGCACGTGGGCTTTGGTCCCGGTTCTGTTGGGTGATGACAGGCTGGGCCTCTGAGCACTGGGGTGCCTCTCCTCTGTGAGTCTCTGTTCTTCCCCTGCGTGAGAGCAGGGTTATACATCAGGACAGATCAATAACAGGGTAATAGAGGGCACTGGAACGCAGTTAGGGAAGAGCTGGGTTTGTTGCTCTGTTTTCTCACTTCTCAACATTGTGACTGGGCAGGCCACTTAACCTCAGTGAAGATGTTTCCCATCTGTGAAATGGACATGGGGTCAGGCCCCTCCAGGGCCTCTAGCAATAGCTTGGCCCTAGAGCAGCTCTTCCAGTGACTCATTTTGTTAGGAATAATCGTCTTCTGTAAACTCTGAAGGGTTGCAGACGTGCTAGTCATAGTTTTTAATAATCAAATTCAGACCATGAGCTGGAATCCTTTAGGAAGGAAGCCTGGGGGTGGACAGTACCTTTGGGGGGACACCCAAGTCTGGCTGCATCCTCTTTCCTCATCATCACTGGCCTAGGAAATCAACCTCATGCTAGGAGAGTCTGTAGGGGCCAGACCAGCCCCTCTGCTTAAGGGAAGGGCCGGGCCTTGCCCTTCCCCCACATACAAGAGGCCACCCCTTCCCAAGGGGCCCAAACCTGCATCATACCCTGAGCTGAGGAAAACACTGGGCCAATCCCAGTTGAGGGACATTGTGTAAAATATATGACCAGTTCTCAAAACTTTCAAGGTCATCCAAAACGAGGGAAGTCTGAGAAACCGACACAGGCCAAGAGGAGCCTAGGATCCGATGACTAAAGGTAGTGATGCCCTTGGGGGGCTTCTGGATCGGGAACAGGACAATTGGGTAAAACTAAAGAAATCTGAGTCAGGTATAGACTTGGTTAATAATAATGTGTCAGTATTGGTTCATTGGTTGTAACAAATGTATTACACACACCTGAAATGTTAATGATAAGAGGAGAAATTGCTCATGAGCTGTCAGGGACTGAATGTTCCGTCCAACCCCCAAATTCCTTTGTTGATGTCCTAAGCCCCAGTGTGATGGCATTGGGAGGTGGGGGGCTTTGGGAGGTAAGTGGGCCATGAGGGGAGGGCCCTCAGAAATGGGATGAATTTCCGGATAAGAAGAGACACGGCTTTGTCAGGCTGTCCTCTCTGCTGAGTGAGGATACAAGGAGAAGGTGGCCATTTGCAAACCAGGAAGCAGGTTGTCACCAGTTGTTGGAACAGCTGGCCCCTTGATCTGGGGCTTCCCAGCCCCCAGCACCCTGAGAAGTGAAGTGTTGTTGTTTAAACCTCCCCATCTGTGGTATTTTTGTTTATAGCAATCCACCCTAAGGGGAGTTTATGGGGGACTGTCTGTACTCTCTGGACATTTTCTGCAAATACAAATCTATTCTAAAATAAAAAGTTTGGGGGCACCTGGGCCGCTCAGTCAGATAAGCGTCCACCTCTTGATTTTGACTCAGGTCTTGATCTCAGGGTCGTGAGTTCAAGTCCTGCAATGGGCTCCATGCTGGGTGTGGCACCTACATTTAATTAATTAATCACTTAGCTAATTAGTTAATTAATTAAAGGTTTACTTTAAAACACGCCTGTTTTCAAAACAAAAAGATTGTCCCTAAAATGGTAATTATCTCAGGGAATGTGAGAGTTTAGATGTCTTTAATTTTCTCCTTATTCCTTTGGGCAATTTTTGTTATTTTATTATGATAAAAATTTTAAATTTGAAGAAAGAAGGGGTGGGAGGGAACAAAAGAGGCAGAGTGGGAAGAGAGACAGAGAGAGAGGAAGGAAGGAGAGAAGGAAGGAGGGAAGAAAGAAAAGAAAGAAGAGAAGGGGGAACCTGGGTGGCTCTGTCGTTAAGCAACTGCCTTCAGCTCAGGACCTGATCCCGGCATCTTGGGATCGAGCCTGCATCAGGCTCCCTGCTCAGCAGAGAGTGTGCTTTTCCCTCTCCTCTGCCCACTGGTCTGCCTACCTCTGCTATCTCTCTCTGAAATAAATATATTTTAAAAAAAAAAGAAATAAAGAAAGGAAGGAAAGGAGAGAAGAGACAAAGGAAAGAAACTCTAAGGTGCATTGGGCAAACACAAACCAGGGCAGCCATCAGCTGTCTAGGGAGGGGATGCAAGAGGGGCCTCGGTCCCTTCTTGCTAAATGAGTGCTCAGAAGGGCAGGGGTGTCTCAGTCTCCTGCTGCGACCTGGGTTCTTCTCAAACATCTGTGCAGGTCTGCCCCGGGGCCTGAAGAAGGGTCTGAGCTTCCAACTGCAATGCCATCTTGGGCCTCCGTTTCACCCGGGAAAGCTGCACCCTTGACGGCAAGGGCAGGGGTCTGGCCGGCGGCAGGTGGGTGACTAAGAAGCACTGAGAGGACAAAATATCCCATTGCCTTGTCTTGGGGCTTTTCAAGTTTCTCCCAAGTCCTCAGTGAATCACCCCCCGACGCCTGTCGCCCAAGAGAAGCAGCTCAAAGCTGTGTCACCTGCTGTTGGGGAGGGGTAATCTGGGGTCCAGACAAGGCTTGAACCCCACCCTGCTCTGAGGAATCCAAATTTCTTCCCACAGTTTGGGTGGATTCCCAGAGGCCTCACTATCTCACGGCGGGTCTTGGCCCTGGCTCTTTCTCCTGCCTTTGCTGTCTATTCTGCACCTTGGGGATCCTTGAAGAAGCTCAGCACCTTGGTGAGTGTCCGGGTTCTTAAAAAAAAAGTGAAGGCTCATCTGCTGCGTCAGGAGAGAAGGTCGCACTGTGGAGTGCACACCAAAGTTTTCACCAACCCTGTAAAATAACCGAGGGCTTTCTCAGGGCCTCTCCCTGCTTCTCCCCTGCACTGTCTCTGCTTCCCTCCTTTCCATGCCCTGCCCCCTGCTGTTTCAGAGCACACCATCTTCTCCGTTACTCTGCCGGCCGGGGGCTCCCCCGAGGTCCTGTTCTCCCATTCACCATCCAAACTTCTCGAAAGGCACCGCGAACAGCCCAGCTACTGGTTCAGTGGGAGTCACTCCCTGCTGGAGCCTGCTGCCTTTTATTCAACCTTTTGTGTTAAATGGGTCATACAGAGGGAAGAGGACACATGTCCTATGTGCGTCATTTGAGGAATTCATAATCTGTAATGAATGCGTATGTTATGTTATAGCACATTGACCAAAAGATGGTGGAGAACCAGTACTCAGAAACCCTGCTCCTGACCATTAACCTTAACCCTAACCCTAACCCCAACGGCTGTCCTGACTTTGCCTGGCTCTGTTCTTGCCGTCGGTGCAGTCACACCCCATGTGCTCCTCTGTGTCTGTCCTCCTCACCTCCCTGCTCTTGTTGAGGCTCATGATGCTGTGGGCCGTGCACACCTCGGCTCTCAATGCTCTGTGGCGTTTCGTTATGTGACTATATCCCACTTGATCTGTGGGACTCCTGATGGGCGTCGGGGTGGTTTCCAGTCTGGGGCTGTTCTTGGGAGTGAAAGAGCTGGGCCAGGGGATCTGGAATAGCGATCTGTTCGCCATCTTCCCTAGCAGTTCAACAGTTCACACTCCTGCCGTCAGTTTGTGGTGCAGAGTTCCAGTGGCTCCACATCCTCACCAACACTGACAGGTTCTTTTCTGTTGTGGCTCCTCTGTTGGTTATAGTCCTGGTGCATTGGAAAACACTTGTTTCTTTTTAATGCCTTTTGACCTTCATGCATGTCACCCCCGACCCCCGCTCCCTGCCTTTGGCAACCACTAATCTGTTCTCTGTGTCTACGAGTTTGGCTTTTCTTTTCTTTAGATTCCACATACAAGGGAGGTCATACCGTATTTGTACTTCTCTGTGTGACTTATCTCACTTAGTGTCATGTCTTCAAGATCCTTCCGTGTTGTTGCAAATGGTAGGATTTCCTTCTCGGAGAGTCACAGCTGAGTCACATTCCGCCGTATCTCTCTACCGCCTTCTCTTTATCCTTTCATCCATCGCTGGGCACTCAGGTTATTTCCATGTTGTTGCTAGTAGGGACATGCTGATATCTGTGGTTTTAAACAGCAAATATGATTTTTTTGTTGTCAACACAATGGTAAGAACCACAGAGTAAGCACTAACCGTGAGTGGGCATTGTGCTGGCCACTTTCTGTGCTTTATTGTCTACAACGGACAATAGAACAAGACTGAACTTGCCGTGGTCCGTTGCTCTGGCCCCTGCCTTGTCTCCACCATGCGGTCCCAACTCAGCTGTGTCCTTCCTGGCCCTCTTCTACTATTCCTTTCTGCCACCATCCCTCCTGCCACAGTCCATTTCTTTCCCTAGAACAGGCTTCACCTCTCCGCCTCCCAGAAAAATCCTCTCACCTGTCAGACTGCTGGTCACACGTGGCTTTCTCGGGATTCTTTCGTGCCCCAATGAGTTCAAGTCCCTGTGCTGCTTACTCCCTAGCGTATTCATAATTTTTCACTTCTGTACCTGCTTTTCTAATTATTTCTTGCCTCCACTGACCAGAAGCTTCAGGAGGACAGAGGCTGCATCTGGTTTGGCTCTCCATGTTATCCCCAGTACATGGCTCTTGTATCAACTAGGACTTAGTGTGGCAGCAATGG